>NW_015090842.1:5298043-5679965 GCF_001431845.1 Calidris pugnax | reverse complement strand
GGCCGGCTCCCCGCCGCCGGCCTGGGGCGGCCCTGCCGGCCACCTTCCCGCCCCTTCGGCGCCGCATGGCCGCCCCACCCGCCCCATGGCCATCGCCGAGGAAATGGAGGTGGCCGGGTCTCCTCTCGACAATCGCCCCCCCCCTCCCTTCGCCCCCAGCCCTGAGGGAGGGCGTCGGGGCCACCGCTCGCCCACCTTCTGGCAAGCGAAGGAGAGGCCTCTCCCGCTCCCTTGCAGCCATTTTGCAAATTAGCCAGCCCTCTCCAGGAAATGGAAGCCACCGACCTCTCGCCACCTGGTCTTCGTGTGGAGGCGCTGGGCGGTGGGTGTTTTGAAGGGTCTGTGGGACGCGGGGCGGCACAAAGCCATCGACCGTCGCCACCTTGGAACCTTCTGGGCCATTTCTCTGAGGAAAAGGGCCGCCTCATGGCCGCTGGTGTCCTGGCGGCCCAGCGCGGTGGCTTTACCTGAGGGAGAGGGCCTGTGAGAAGATGGCACCAAGCAAGCCGGGCAGCATCTCAGCCTCCCTCCTGCCTTTGTCCGCCATTACGGCTGAAACACCTCCTGGTCAGGCATTCCCAGCTTGAGGAGGTTTCCTCACACCTTCTTGGCCACCAGTGGAGATGCACTAGCTCATCACAAGAGGAAACGGGCATGATGGAGTCCTGAGGAGACAGGATCCGGTGTGGGGTGAAGGGCCCATAGCACGACGCCATGTCCACCACGAGGCGAAGGGCTCCTGTGGAGGCCGCTTGAGTATCAAGTCATGTTCCTGCAGCTTCGCATTGTGGAGGATTTGTTTCTTCAGGTAAAGTGTTGGTCGTCCGCTCCATATTATTTTTCTTGATACGAAAGAGCGCCGTTAGGGTTTGCTTTGACCAGCTCTTCACACCTTGGCTTTTCAGACTCCATGTTCTCACCTTGTAGCTGACCTGTGGTGGTCATTCCCCCGCCGTCTGGCTTTGCTGTGGTTGTGGCTTCTGTTCGTCTGCATTGTGTTGGCTTTTTTGGTCTTGATTGCAGTCCTTTGTGTAACGCTGAACTCCACATTAACGTGGGACTTGGCACTGCCCAGGCTGAGCAGCAGATTGGAGCCGGTTATTGAGTATAATAGAGTAAGTCTCAGCGTGGTTAATAAATGTCACTGGTATCGAGCACTGAATTATTCCTGAAATTTCATTTATGACCAAAAAATCCTGGTGTGATGGCCAAGTGGGGTGAAGCTGAAGACTCTTCCAACTGAGAGGATTGCTATTTGAAATATCAATTTTGGGATATTTTGAACATTGTGTCACCTTTTATCGTGAAAGTAGGAAATAACGCATGCACATCCAGCTCTTGATTGACCTCATCTCTTGAACTGTGAATATTACTTCTGGTGATTATGAACTTGCCAGCTAACCAGTTTAGTATTGACTTACAGCTCAATAAAAAGCTATTTTATGGTATTTTGGAGCTCAAAGATGTTTATGGTTTGTGTGATACTGCTGAATTCCTAAGGACAAGCTACTCTGCTTACGTAAAACATAACCCTTTTTTTTCATCTTAACTGAAGTAACTGGAGGGTTCTTCTCTGCTTTCCAATTTGCCAGCCATATTTGGATTGTTGGGATTTGATATTTGAAGAGTAAAATGTTGAAAGGATTAAGAAATACTGTAAACTACTCGTGCCTTTAGCAATTTTAGTAATTAGTGCAGAAAAATGTCTTAATTCCCAAGAAACACATTATTTAATAATCACACCCCATGGTTTCTCCTTGATAAATCAATTATTTTGTCTTGTTGTAAGGTGACTTTTATTGTTTACAGTAGCAAGTCAGCTCTTTGGAGTGCTTGTTGAGCATAATATTCCATCGATAAGTAGACGTTTTTATACATTTGTCTTCAAAGTCTATTTCACCTACCACTTTGCTGCTTTCCACAACAGTAAACAAAATGGCAGTCAAATCCAGTGATTTAGTTTTCAGATGCCTTATAAAGTATTCCTTTCCTGAAAATGTTGGAATGTTGGCTTTCTTCGTAGTATCAACTCTCTCCAAAGCTGTCTTGAATGAATTAAAAAATGTCCCTTCTAAAGCTGTAGAAGAATATATGTCTTTTCTTTCCAGAAAGGTCTAATAATCAGCCTCTTGTTTGTGGGCTTTGCTCTTTTCTCTGCTCTAAGAGAGCTTAAATTACAACAACCCACCCTGCGCCATATTGGAAGAAATCTCCATCACCTGGTCTATATTTTAGAAAATTTCATTTACATTTTACAATGTTGAAGTCACATTAATGCTGTCAATATTGTTGTTGTGAGATTTACAACCCAAGCAAATATTAGTTTGGAAGATTTGAAGGGGTGAATGCTTTAGTGAATACTTTGAAGAGGGGAAACATCTTTTTCCTGATTACTCATTCCTTGTTTTAAAGTACACAGTCCCTTGGGATGCCGTGGTGTGTGAGTCAATAGTGAGGAGCAGAAAGAGGACTTTTGTGATTGTCAAACCCAGGAAAAGTTGATTGTGGTTTCAGTGTATGTCCCTGTCATTTAGCAGAAAACAAGGTTTTAAGTTTTAAAAAAATCCAAGTGACCTTCATTTGCCCAGCAGGTCTCTATTGTAAGTAGTCAAGTCATGTGGTATACCTCTGAGTCTGTTGGAAAAAATAGAAATAGATAAACTTACTACCATTTTTTTTAAAGTTTCTGATAACAGGTTTTCTGGAAATACATCTGGAAATACACGTATTTCCAATCTTAATTGCCTTTAAATGGAAATATCTTTACTCTGAAATGAAATTGCTGCAAAATCCCGATTTTTCTACAAATTACCGACGCTAAACTGAATGTTTTTGCTAAATATGTGATTATTCATTACTCTTATTGTTTCGCCGCCTTCTCCTATTTCCCATCCCCAGAGAGCAGTGCAAGCAAGGGAGGCATTCCAAGGGCGATACGTCACATCTGAGCACTTCTTTTGGTTTGGAGGATGCTCTGGTTTCCACTACTTTAATTACAGGAATTATCTCTCCGACTGAATAAACTTAAAAACCCAATCTATTATATTTCAGAAAGCTAAAATACTGTTGTCATAGCCATGCCATTGATCTGTTATTGATTGTTTAGTCAGTCTGTCCAGTGCTATGCAAATACTGTAGGTACCATACAGTCAACAGTACAGTTCCTCCAAGGAGCGTACGGCCAAATTGTGCATTTTGGCAGCAAACTCTATGAAAAGTCACTGTAAAGGGCTGCAGAAGGTGAAAGATGGGCGAGAATAATTTGGTACATGGAGATATCCAGAGAATTCCTGTACTAAGGTATGAAAATTAAACGAGAAACGGGTGAAAACAAGGCATGAGTGAGAGGAAGGAGAGAAGGACAAGGAACCAAAGGTGAATGCAAGGAGAAAGCTGTGCAAAGCCTTGGCTGGGTAAAAAAATGGGAGGCAAAAGGGAGTATTTTAGTAGCAGCAGCTGGAAGTGAAAGCGGGGAAGAAGGTAACAAAATGTCTGTCTGTAAACAAAGAAGGGAGGATGACCAGAACATGGAAAGAGTCAGGGTGAAAATGAAAGACAGTGTTTTATCGAGTGCATAAAGGCAGAGTTGACAGGAAATGGTGAGTAGCTACAGCAGGAAGAGGAGAGTCACTTATGACGCCGCTGCTCTGGCTGGGAGATAGGCAGGATAATGGATTTCCTAGAGCTTGGTACCATGAGGGCTTGGTATCTGTTGGGTCTGAGAGAGCCCTAAAATCCCCCAGGAAGCTTGGCAGAAAAATTATCCAAGATAGGAAGTCAAATAGGAGTTGCAAAACAAGATGGGGCTGTCTTTAGCATACACACAGCATCTAAAAATTATAGAACAGATGAATGTGAAAAGAAAATAGGAAGGTGTCATTCTATTTTGAATAATTGATTTACATTATTTTGTGACAAGGAGAAGTAGACTTGGGAAAAGCCCAATATACTTTGCCCTGTGCTGTGCTGTCTTTGAAAGCAAACAAATAGTTATGATTGTTTGATTTTGATGCTAAATTAATGTCTTCCTCCAAACCCTTCTTTGGATCTTACAACGTGCAATTACTTATCATCAAGAGGAAACATTTGAAATAGAATCTGAAATACCACAGTATAATGAAACAAACAATAACATATAGAAAACAAAGTGGTGTTTATTTGTTGGTGTGCAGCATATGCCACGGAATGGAACTGGGGTTGAAAGTATATTTTGATGGCAGCTGTTCTGAAAACCGTCTTTACTTCTTACAACTTTATGGTTTGATTCTGTTGTGTTCTATGAATTATGGCAAACATCGTTTGGCCTTATTTTGGGAAGAGAAAAAATGAAACTTTGGCCAAGGATACATGAAAGAATGGATGCCAGCTAAGATATATGGAAGAAGATGTTAATATGGTAATCCTTCATATGGGAATCCATATGATGCAGTTGTATATACTTGTCACTATCCATCCAGACTTAGAAAATAGGCATGTCCCATTGCTTAGCACATATCTGCCTGTCAGTTACTTTCACTGGGAAATACTTCACACTAAGTGTAGTGTGTGCCCTGATTCTGGGAGCTGATTCATGTGGTCTATTGATTTTTACGAGATCTCCATGCAAGTCTGAGGATCAGTTCATTGCAGTCATTTTAACAGCCTGACGTCACGTGGAAAGGAGAGATGGAGAAAAAGAGATGCCGTAAAAATGAAAGCACGGAATGGTGTGTTACAGGAGAGGGAAACAGAGATTGTGTACACCATCGCAAGGAAAAAAGGCAAGTAGAGCAATTTCCGTGCTAGGGCAGACTTCGCTGTCAAAACTCCCTAAATGAGTTGTCATGGTTTCAGTCAGGACAGAGTTAACTTTCTTGCTAGTAGTTGGTCCAGTGCTGTGTTTGGGATCTGGGCTGGGAGATAGTGTTGATAGCCCACGGGTATTTTCAGTTGTTGCTGAGCAGGAAGGTCTTTTCTGCTCCTCACACCGCTCTGCCAGTGAGAAGGCTGGGAGTGCAGAAGAAGTTGGGAGGGGACACAGCTGGGACTGCCCACCCCAAGTAACCAAAGGGCTATTCCATGCCATGGGATGTCATGCTCAGTGTATAAAATCAGGGGAAAAAGAAGGAAGGAGGGGATGTTTGGAGTTAGGGCGTTTGTCTTCCCAAGTAACTGTTATGCGTGATGGAGCCCGGCTTTCCTGGGGATGGCTGAACACCTGCCTGCCCATAGGAAACAGGGAGTGAATTCCTTGTTTTGCTTTGCTTGCGTGCATGGCTTTTGCTTTACTTATTAAACTGTTTTTTCTCACTTTTACCCACCAATTCTCTGCCCAGTCCCACTGGGGAGGGGGTTGTGCGTGAGCATCTGCGTGGTCCTGGTTGTTGGCTGGGGTTGAACCCTGACACCAGCACAAGCCGTGTTCCATTACAGCAGTCACTGAAGGAAACCTGGGGCTGAGTAAGACTTTGCATGAGGTGGAAGTGGCTCAGAATTGGTTTCTGGTGTGAGTCAGCAAAGGTGTGTTTTCCATGGATTATTATCGCAGCCACATAACAGCCATTGTAGAAGATGCGTTACCAGGACACACGCTTGTTCTGGAGCATAAAGGATTATGTAGTGCCTCATTCAAGAAATGTGGAAATGAATGGAAGTACTCTTTTAACCTCTGTGAATTTAGGTGCCTTCTGCACCGGTTCATCTCTCCTTTTTCTGGTTCCTCTTGCTATCCAGTTGTATCGTTCACCATCTTATTTTATGGAACTAGAACCGTGTCTGGTGGCAAGGATTGAAGCTAATCATTGTTGCACCTTTTCTTATGTTGAAGATTAAGATAGCTTTGTCTTTGTCTGAACACATTGATTCGTTTGCCATTACCTCCCAATGACACCAAAAATAACATCTTTCCCTATTCTGCTCCCTCTTGTTTGCAAATGCTGTTTTTCCACCTGACATGTTGTCATAGATAATAGAAAGGTGCCAAAACATTGCTGTTGAAAGATTTGCTAACTTTCCGACTAAGGCAAAAAATGAGGGAAAGTGTAGATCATGTAGAAATAAATTTCATATGGGAACTCTTGTGTATACAGAGCTTTCAAAACTGATGGCTCAACAGTTGAATTTTCAGCAGATTTAGGATATTCATCAAGCGGGAGCAAATGGCAGACATTATTTTCTTATATTCCTGCATATCCTGAACATCAGGGGAGAGTTCAGTATTGAGGATTTTGGTTTATGGCCTTATTTTTATGTGGGTAGAAACAGAAGTGTGAAGTGGAGAACTCAAGTGGTTTCTTCTGTTAAGCAGCAAATGACGGTCTGTAAACACCTAAGAATGTTCTAAGCTGTAATGCAACCTGGGATTTGAAACTTGCCCAGTGCCGATTGAAGGAAGTCGGGATAAGTTTTATTAGTACTGGCTGGACAAGATGTTTTAGAATCGTTATAAAGTATCCATAAATAGCAAAAGGATAGAAAACATTGTTAGATGTAGCTGACTGAAAAATTCTCCTAAGAGAAGACATCTGACATTCGATACGGTTTACACACAGAGTATATGTGATATTCAGAGTGATCACACTGTATTACAGCACATTAGCAGGCTAATGGATTTTTTCTCTAAAACTTTGCTCTATAAAAATTGCACTTTTTAAAAAGAAAAATCAACCTAGCAATATCTACTAATACACAAATATGTAGGGTTTTAACACATTTGGGTACGTACTTTTATATGTTAAGCAATACTGTGGTCTGTGATTTTTAATCATGGACTCAGCTTGCGTCTCTGTATTTGCCACTCACAAAACGCCCTCACGAGGGTCATGCAATGCAAAGGAATATCACTGCATGGTTATAACAATAACTCTGAAACTGTGGAAGGAGACACAACCTCACAGAAAACTGAAAGAAGAATTACTTACTAATGAGAGACAATATGGAGCCTGATTCATTTATGAAGAGGATTACATGATGTCAATATTTGTGAGGATGGAGAGCCTGAAGCCAGAAGGTGCCTCCAAATCTGTTCTTCTGGGCTCGCAAGCAAAAGCTCCATAATACACTGAAAATGTTTTAAAAAATACATACAATTTTTGGAAAAGCGGTGGCTGGAGAAGACCTCATCTGGTCCAACCCTGCAGCTCAAAGCAGTCGTCTAGAGCACATTTGCTTATGACCATCTCCAGTTGGGTTTTGAGTGTCTCCAAAGATGGAGATTCCATCACCTCTCTGAGCAACCTGCTCCAGTGTTTACCACCCTTACAGTAAAAAAAGGTTTTCTTCTGTTTAAATGGATATTTAAATTACATTTCATAAAGCTAAATTTAATCAGTTTATTTTTTATGAGATTTTCAAAATACTTACTAGAAATGTATTAGTGTCTTGAACATGATGATGTGACAATTGAAATGTTTCCTGGCTTGATTATTCTCAACATCATGGCAAGTTGCATAGTCAGGGATGAAATCTGTCTCCCGACTCTCAGGCCCTTGCTCCAGCAATTGATTGTATTATCTGTGCCCTTGTTTCTCATCACATTCTTTAAGGAGAGACTTCTTTTTGCCGTTACAGGATTCTTGGGCCCTGGGAAATTATGTTAGATTTCACTCAAGAAAATGCAAATATATTGTATTTGAGTATCATAACACAGCTGGTAAAGGATTAACTAACTACTCTTTGCCTACAAATTGAAAACTAAGAGCATTTAGATCTTGACAAAATGGGAAAAGCTTATTGTAGTCCAGAGAGAAGTGGCATTAATTTTGCCTGGTGGGCATTTAGAAATTCTTTCTGTGCCTAGTTAGCTGGAGTTACCAATGGCACACTTTTAAAAAGATATATTTACAGGGTTTTTTTTTAGGAGTGTGGAAGCTAGATTTTAAAGGAATATTTTTCTTTTTTTTATTTTGCTAAGATTTTTTATGTTTTGAAATAATACATGCTATATAGTGCCCAGTCGTATAGACTGTGCTTTAAAAATATGTAAATATGTCATGCATGCTAATTATTTTTTATTATAGATGCCTTTAAATACAAACTAGTGGGACTCTCCATTTACATACAAGGGCTGTTGCTGGCTTTGGTAATGTCTCTAAGAAGAGAATTATACCCACTGTGAATGAATATGCAACAGGCTCTACATTGCAGTACATACTTAACTATGCTAATCCTTAGGACTACTTTTTAGGGTAAGGGCTATAAACTAGGCCTTATGGGACCTAGTATTTGCATTGCATTTATTTGTGGGAAAAGTATGCTTCAGAAGCATGCTCACCTGGTTTTTGGCAAAGAACTTGCAAAACGGTAATATTCTGTTCATAGACATTATTTTTTTACACACATTTTTATTTTTAGACATTAAACATTCTCAACTTTAGAATTGTCAAGATTTTAACTCTATTTAGTTTTTGCATGAGAATGACTTTTAAAATTTTTAAATCCATTTGCAATACAGATTTACAAATACTGAACTTTTCTTTAGTGTCTCTCACAGAGTGTATCAGTACGGATGAGACGGCATCCAGCCCACCTGTAGGCATGGACTGGTCTCCAGTCTCCATAACAGGACTTCCTTAAACTAAAATGGACTGGCTTAGTGTTAAAAGAAGTGAATGAAAAAGCCTAGTTTTAATTTGAAAGACTAATTCATTTATCAGTGTGAATCACGAGTAATTATTGAAAAATCGGGGAAGGTAAAACCTGAGTAGGGATGAGAATAAAGTCTGTACTTTTACACTCAAGCCCAAATTTCCTACATGGTCTGGTTGGAACAGAGTGAATTGGAGCATATTAAAAGCCAGAACCTGAAAGCTAGACTTTCACTGAATTTAAAGTAATGACTTCAGTACAGCAACAGCAATTCACCTTCCCTGAAATTCTGGCCTGGAGTCTTTAACTGGAGGTAAATCACGTAGTGGTGGGAACCAAAGGACTTGCTCCCAGCTCACCTCTCGCCACTTAGTCTCACTCTGTGTTATTTTAGTTCTGTAGTAGTGCATTAATTTTACTTCTTCATCTGCTCTCTTGGCAGCATCTTACTTCTGGTTCAGACTTTCCTGAAAGCAGAAGTTGTGTTTTTGTTTCAGCTTGGCATTCTGGTCAGTTGGAGTTGTAATTCTCATTGACTTGTATTGCTGCGTGTTCCCTCTGTTGTTAAACAGTTTGATCAAACCAAGAAAGCCCATCTAAATTTACTGTGTGGAAGTAAGAGCTGGGTTTTGTTTATTTGTGAGCTTATGCAACATATTGTTTGCAAGTATACGATACAGATAATTTTTCATACAAGACACAGTGCAGAATATTGGTACTGGTATCACTGGACAACAATCTTGGTTTGTTTTTTGTTATCTTGGACAGCCTCTCAGTTACACTTTTTTTTTGTGCGTAAACCAGTTCATTCTCATTCTAAGTCTGAGTAATGAAACATATAATTTTTTGTTCTAGTTTAATAATGCCGTTTCAGAGCTTGTTTCAATTAAGTACCCCAGTGAAAATCGCTACCCAATTTCTTACCTCTTTTTTTGTTCATTTTTCCTCTCTAACAGAAATCTTTGACACTTACTCTCCACCCTGTGAGTCCCATGGACTGAATGTTAGTTCTGTTGTGGCTCTTGGCAGCATCTTACTTCTGGTTCAGACTTTCCTGAAAGCAGAAGTTGTGTTTTTGTTTCAGCTTGGCATTCTGGTCAGTTGGAGTTGTAATTCTCATTGACTTGTATTGCTGCGTGTTCCCTCTGTTGTTAAACAGTTTGATCAAACCAAGAAAGCCCATCTAAATTTACTGTGTGGAAGTAAGAGCTGGGTTTTGTTTATTTGTGAGCTTATGCAACATATTGTTTGCAAGTATACGATACAGATAATTTTTCATACAAGACACAGTGCAGAATATCGGTACTGGTATCACTGGACAACAATCTTGGTTTGTTTTTTGTTATCTTGGACAGCCTCTCAGTTACACTTTTTTTTTGTGCGTAAACCAGTTCATTCTCATTCTAAGTCTGAGTAATGAAACATATAATTTTTTGTTCTAGTTTAATAATGCCGTTTCAGAGCTTGTTTCAATTAAGTACCCCAGTGAAAATCGCTACCCAATTTCTTACCTCTTTTTTTGTTCATTTTTCCTCTCTAACAGAAATCTTTGACACTTACTCTCCACCCTGTGAGTCCCCTGGACTGAATGTTAGTTAGATTTTCAGGTGAGCACCTCACTGAGGCTGGTGCAAATTTTAAACTGACTTTACTTAGAGACTGGGACCTCACACCTGATGGCACAAGGTGATGTAGGGATAATTTTGTACCTTTTCAACCTTGTTGATGCAGAGTGTGTCTAGATGCTGAGGGATACAGAGTGATGGCAGTCGGGCCATTGAGGTGGTTGAGGGACTGAGAAGGAACTTAGGGACCTAAGAGTTGGTAACAGGGAGGACGTGCCAGACTTTTCTGAGAGATGCACACCAAAAGGATGAGGGGCAATGGGCATGAGTTGCAAGAAGGGAAACTTTGGCTGGACAGAAGGAAAAAAAAAATCCCAATGAGAGAGGTTAAGCATTTGAACTGCCCAGAGAGGTTGTGGAATGTCCATCTTTGGACATTTTCAAGACTTAACTGGACAAGGCCCTGGGCTGCATTACCTAACTTTGAAATTAGCCCTTCTTTGAGAAAGTGGCTGGACTGCATGACCTCCAGAGATCCTTCTCAAACTCAGCTCTTCTGTGATTCTCTGAAACTGGAGGGAAAGATCTGACATTTTTCTGCTTGATCTGTAACTGCCGTTCTAAGGATTTTGCTCCTTGAAATTGCAACTGTTAACATCATGTCAGTACATAGTTATACGAAATAAAAGTGTTCAAATTACCTTGTGTGGGTGGAGGTAATCTCTGCAGCCTTGAACTGCAAATAGTAATTAAAAAGGGTGGTAGCAGAATGTATCCTGTGCTAGAGCTCCTGTTATCTGCGTTGCTGTGTGCTCTTTCTTCACTGCCTTGTGTACAAGTACCCGTGCGGCTTCAGCTGAAGGAAGGCAGGAATAAAGTGAGCTCAGGAGACAATCATGAACTGCCTGTGGTTGTTGTGATACCCATGTGCTACTGAAATGTGATTTTCAGTTAGTAAAACACACCTGCATTGGGCATTTGTCTTTTCTAAGAGGAAAGATGTCTGTTTTCTACATCTTTGCGTTCATTTAGGTGCCTTTGTGTTTAGCTTTCAGGCTATTTCAAGGTCTGACTCTTGAACTTGTCCAGAATGTTAGTAATACAAGTCTGTTACAGGGCAGCCTAAGCCAAGGACACGATGGTTTGATGACTACTTGATGGTTCTTGTGTGTACCTGCCAACATCTGGCACTCAGAAAGTTGCAGAGTTGGCTCATGTGCCTGGGCAGTCTCTGCCTTGGCAATCTTGGCGCAGTCGGGGTGGCAGCAGCTGCGATCTGAACAAGGGTTTCTTGGAGGGTTCAGTACTTGATGCACCTCTTACAGCAGGTAGTGTCCTTGGGTCATCAAAGCAGCACAGCCAGTGCTTGACCTGAGAGCTGTCCTTACTCACTGTCCTCACAACCAGTGCCATCCTGTGTGCCACCTTCACATGCATCTGCACAAGGGTTGGGTTGTAGTCAGATGCCGAGAGCCAGCACTGATTCAGCAATACCTGTGGCAAAGATGCTGTTTTGCTTCTGCCTCAGTGGCCAAAACATGGTTGTCTCCTCATGCACATACCTTCTGCCCCAAACCACCTCCTTTCCTGTACACAAGTGTCATCCCTTTGCTGCCCTGTCTGCAAACCCTGCCCCGATCCACCCATGGTGTCTCACCACGGCCAGCAGAGCCTGTGGGTGTGGTGCTGGCTGCCCTGATGTGCTTCTCAGAGATTGGGGACAAACTGGGCCATGGACTCTGGTTAACTCATGTGTTTGTGGTTCTGGTGTCCCGTGGTGGTGACAGCAGCAGAGACACAACTGCCCCTGCCTCCTGGTGCAGCTCGTCAAGCTCAGGAGCTGCCTCCTTGCTGACTCCATCCATGCAATCAATCGCACGGCTGAAAAAGCAGTTAGCGTGGAGGAAGGCTCATAAAAAAAGTAATCTGCTCCCAACTAGAAAAGGAAAATATGCCTATGAAATACGTCTGGAGGCTTGAGTTTCAGGTCTAAATGAACTGTTACCCGTGTCACAAAACCAGCCACTTTTTCTGGCACTCTCAAAAGACTAATACTAGTGGATATAAAAACAGAACTTCTCTGTCATCTTAAGTGGTGGTCTGCTTAGCCTGAAGGTCATGTGTGTCAGCTGCCTACTCCTGAGAAATCCATGAACATGCCCCAGTCCTTATGGTTGTTTGCTGTCACCTTTCTAGGATAGTGGAATTCCTAACAGGGCAAACTTGCCCCTTCTTTCACAGCAGGACAGAAGTAACTCAGATCATGAGATGGCTTTAACAGAACACTGAGAACACGCTACTGATTTTAACTGTGTTGGAATGTGGCACCATTATTTCCACTTGACAGTTAGAAAACATATTTCTACAAAAACATAGTGAGGAAGAAGATGAGTTTCAAATGTAGTAGATATACCGAGCTATCTCCCTTCAGGAAGTCCAGATCAAACAATGTCCTTTTCTCTCAATAGTATCTCATGGGTGAAGACATGGAGGAGATTTCATATACAGTCAGAGAACACGTAAAGTTGCAAAAAGAAACTGTATTTCTTGTCAGAGGACAGAGACTACAGATATCAGGAGCCACTGAGTAGTCGCTGTTGAGGCCTACGGCAAAATTGAGCTATAACATATAAAACTTCTAACTCAGGAGGACTCTAAATCAGATGACTAATCAGCTATATTAGCCACTGCTCCTTTGACCTGTGATTGGTCTTGAAAGCTACGCAAGACCCGGTGGCCTTAAAGGCTCTTGTTATATACTCTCAGCTCTCTTTTCAGTAGAAATTACTCGTTTTTTATTTTTTTTTTTAAGAGGTAGTTCAGATTTCATTGCAGATGCTACAGATTTCAGAACTACGCAAGGAGGGAAGAAAAGTGGGTATATGTTGAAGAGAAGTACCAACCTTATCCTTCACCCCCATTAGTCTCTGGAACCTACTATTTAAGCAACAAGTCTCTTGCTTGGTAAAATGTATTGCTGTTGTCCTGCTGGGGTGTCTTCAGAATGTATTTTGTAAAGTTAGGCTGAACCACAGCAGTGACACATTGTACTTGATAAAATTAGATATAAAGGATTAGTTTTCTAGTTTATGTATCTTTCTTTGTGTATGTCCGTGATGGATGACGTGACAAGAGAGTCCCAAGTGCTCTCTGAATAGTAAATCATTCATAAATGCCATTGATGAGTATTCACCTTTCAGGTTGGCAAATGCACTGATTCCCTGGATCTCACTGGCTTTCTCCAGCTCTTCTCAGCAATGGGCTTAGATGAGAGATGGTGGAACATTGCTGAGGCTCTTCTCCCTGCTCCCGGGCATCAGATGTGTTCACTATATGAGAAGGAGATGTGGTGCTTTTCTGATCAGTCATCCTCAAATTTGTTTACAGAGACAAGTTCAGGGTGGAATTTATAAGGAAATGTATTGGTAGGATGAAAAAACCCCACAACCTACCCAAACCCTAAGAAATAAAAGATAGAAAAGATATAGAATTAAAATTTCTTCGCTCAGATCACCACTGCTTTGTTCATCTGGTGCTTTGTATTACTAACTTTCAGATATTCCCTGTTTTGCAGTTTACAGGCTCTAACAAATACCATCATTAAGGAGCTTTTTCTAATATTGAAGCTAATGTTCCTTGTGTGTCTTTTTGCATCAAAATCAACATTGACTCACCAAATATGATTATATACTCTCTGTTTTTTCTTTCCCATCATCGATGCTGTGTTTTTCCCACTTCTGTTCCCAGAAGTATTTTTATTGTATCTATCATGAAGTTCATGGGCAATATAATTACACCAGTCTTTGTGGAATATGTTGTTGTATAGACACATGTCCCATTAATTCTGTTGTATAGGCTGTCACTAGACTTTTAAAACCTACCCCCGCATTGGACTTGGTTAAAGGCCTTTTGAGAGCTTCTGGAAAATTTAGACTGATTTCGGTGGCTTTTTATTAGGCATTTAAGAACCCTTCTGGATGTTTTCTGGTTTTGTTCTCAAATTAAATACTTCAAGAGTTACCAATTCCAAAACTATCAGAAGAGGAAAAATGTAAGCTTGCACCAGTGCTGTCCTCCTGTTGTTCCCTGGTGGTGGTGAGCTCCAAAACCAGGTGCATCTGCAAGACTTTTGCTTTTTCCTTTTCTTAAGTGAAATGACTGGTGAATGCCCGATGGTTAGGGAAGAATGGTATGGCAGCTCTAGGTTAGTTATGGGTTTCAGGAGTTCCTAGTGTGTCATGTACCTTTACTTTGCAGCAATGCAGACCTGGCCCGTTAGGATGCCCATGGACAGTTAATTTTTGCTGTGCTCCTGAAGCTCATTAGGGGAGTGAAGGACCTATTTTAGGACAAGGGACTACAAAGACTTGGCTTATTCAGCACAGGAGAAAAACTGAGAGACAATATGACTGCATGAGGGAATTAATACAAGACATGGAAAAGAGCTATTTAAGCTAAAGGGCAGTATTTGCTTATGAAAAAAATGGGTCTAAACTGGCTGTGAACATATTCTGGCTGGAAATCAGAAGAAGGTTTTTTAATTATATATGGTTCTGGAACAGCCTACAAATGAGGTTCAGAAAAAGAGTAGCTTTTAAGGTGGAGCTCCATAGTTCTATGAAAAGGCTCATGTATAACATGGTGCCTACAGACGGCAGCTGATGACTCAGGAGATCCCTTCTAGTCCTACGTGCCTAAATTTTCCCGAGCAATTCAAGTAAAAGAAGAGAATGTCAATTTTAAACAATTTGGAACTCAGCTCTGCCTGAGAACAATTCAATGGGATAAAGAAAAGGCACTTTTTTAGCTTAAGGGCATTTTGCCTTCTGCATTTCAAAGGCCTGTGGCAACCATAGTAGCTTGTTAAAATAGTCGTAAGAATCTTTTAAAATACAAGGTTTTAGACATTCTAAATCTGGGCCCTGCCAATAGCAATAATGTTTAATGTCTTTTTAAAACTTTCTGAGTCTTTCCCCCTAACCTAAGGGAGGAGGAAGAACAAGCTCTATTTTCATAATGTGTAGAGGGAAGGACTGGTATAATTAATTTAAAGGAAAATTATCGTACTAATGTTAATTATCTGTGGCCCAAGCCTGGTCTGCAGCAATTCCATGTGCGGTACGCGAGCACTGTGGAGGCACGTAACTGGACAAGAAATTGTAAGAGGTGTTCTTTGTCATTAATTTGTTGGTAAAATGCTTCATCTATTTTACAGGGAAATTTTGTAACGTTTACTAGGTTGAGACCATTGGTTCAGGAGCTAAATTCTCCGTGCCCATTACGCAAACTTCCTTATTGACACACACAACTTGTAACTGATTGGAAATGCTGAAGAACTCTATAGAAAGGCTGCAAAAACTGGGACATGATAAGATATAGGTTAAAACGTGTTCTTGTTTGCAAGCTTTTCTTTCAGTATTTGGGATTTTCTTGTGCACTAGGCTCACTAGAAACTTCTTCTTTGGCCTAGATTAATCCCTGCAAGCAGTATACGAATTACTTTATACTTGTGGATTAGGAGCCAGTTAATGGGGACAGTTGGTATTGCCTCAGTTTGGCTGAGTTTCTTAAGAGCAAAAAGCCTCTCCAAGATTGCAATTCTCACCTGCAATCTTAGCAGCAAGACCTATCTGAGAAATAACTAATCAGTGCATTTTCTTCCTGGCCTAATTGCATTTCTCATGAATCAGCTAAACCCACTCTGGGACTTGAGCAGCTATTTCTGGTCCCTGAAGGGAGGTGGGGATTGCAGGAAGCTTGCAGCATTGCTCTGCTACTGCTAGCAAATTTGTCAGTGTCAATGGTTTCCAGACTCTTAGTCTGACCATTAAAACTAGTAGTTGCAAGTAGGACATTTTTCATCAAAACTTTTTCTTTTTTTTTTGCTGGAAAGAAAATGGCTTTTCAATTAAATAGCACTTTTGGGACGGAAGAGGAACTTTTGTTGGTACATTTATTTCTTAAAATCTGAAAACATACAAATGTTCTCAATTCTGATAATCAAAACCATGTTTTATACAGACCCCCTTCCCAAATTTAATAAAATATTTTTTTTCTCTGATTAAAACTTTCCATAAAAGAAAAAATATGGCTTCCCAGCTGCCTCTGCGCTATACGGTTTGGGTTTTCACAGGTGGAGTTTGTCTGGGAGAATTCTGAATCCCTTACAGCTGCAATAAATAGGGTAAAAAGTCCTTGTAATATTTGCTGAGTGTCTCTCCTTGCTCAGTGTTAGCCAACGCTTACAAAGTCGCATTTCAAAAAGAGCAACAGAAATTTAATGTCTCTGTTGTTCTGTAGTGTAGTACTGGCATTTTCTATAGTGAAAAGGTTACCTTTTTTGTATTTTATGTTGCCATGTGAAGAATATTCCAATTTTCAGCTAAAATGTGCTGACAGAACTCTGGCTTGTCTTTTAACATCCATTACTAAATATTCGAATTCTCCAAAGCGCAGGAGGATCCTTTATGCTGCTAATGATGGACTGACCTTTGTATTAACACCACTTCGAAGGCAGTTCGGTGGCTTTACCTCTTTAGCAAAATTAATAAATTCAGGGGTTCCATTAATAAGTATTTTGATTCATAGTTCTGTTTTAAAACGTAATTACATGTTACTCGTAATATTGCTTATTCTCCGCTGAATTCTGTCTCTTCATTCAAAAGCTGGCCTCTGATGTAGCTGCATTTCCATTCTTTCTTTCATCCCTGAAGCCACATCTTGAAATCAGTGGGGCCACATCGTTGCAACAGAAAAGCATTTGGCACTGCATTGTCTGAGAGTCTCGTCTCTCCACACATTGTTCTTATTGTAACTGGGAAACATATGTCCTATTGCTTTTCGTGTGGAAATATCAACTAAGATGTAGAACGTCAACTACAGTTGTTGGGGGAGAGCGTAATGGCCGGGGAGGCCTCTGGAATAAAGGCTGGAACCTGAAAAACAGTTCTCCACATTGCTTGTTCCATCTTTTCCTTTCTAAAATTGTAAGATTTACCTTACCTTTTCTGTTTTAGAAGACTTGCTTGAGAATATGCTGAATATCTTTCCTTTTTTTTTTTTCTTTCCTGTTAGCAAGTAAATCATTGAGCTTTCAGGCCAGGAAGATCGTAGTTATGCACTTAAATATTATTTTTTCTTTTTATGTGAGCAGTACCAGGGTAGAAACCTTTAATTCAGCTGCAGGTACTTAACCTAAACAATTTCTGTCAGGCCTTTCTTTCCTACAACTCAACTCAGCCAGTCATGAGTCAGCAGCACATCCTGAGTGACTTGGCACTTTATCTGATGAGGGCTATTCTAGCATAACTGGTGCAGTTAAAAAGAAAAGGCAGCAGAAATGAAAATATGACTTCATTATCAGCACCTATTCCCCCAGTGCAGGCAAAATGTCATCCATAAGTTGTTACCTCTTCTACATGCGCAAAATACCCAGAGGAATCAGTTATTTGGATGTTTTTGGCCCCGATCTCACCACCCCGAATCTGTGATTGCGATCTGCCGCCTTGTCTCTCTAGCGACGCTTCCTGCAGCACTGATTTGTGCCAGGCAGCTCAGCCCCGTTCACACGCACAACTTCTCACAAGCAAACATCAGACATGGATTTGTGAGCATCGTCGTTCAGTCGGCTGCACGAGACGGCGTGGAAATCCACCAAATGGATTTCATGCCTGTCAGTTTAACCACGTGTGTGTGGAGGCTCCAGCATTCATGGCTTGGAGTAGTTTGGATAGGAGATGTGTGCACAGTGAATGTATCTGTATGTGGTGTGTGCAGTCTGGGTACGGACTCGTTGGAAGTTGAGAACTAACGTAACCCCTGGTACCTGTATTTTAATCATTGGTTCCAACAGTGTCATTGTTTTAGGTGCATCCTACTATTTTTGATGTATTTTTGACTTCTCATTCCGCAGGCTAACCCAGTGATCCTGGTCCATGACACCTCTCTTGCCTTAGCACTTGCGGTGTCGGTGAAACTTGGCATCCCATGTCACCAGTACCTGCTCGGGAAGCTCTAACAATGTCACCAGAAAGGCCAACTCTATGAATCTGTTACGGAGCAGAGTTTTTGTTTACGTCCACGCCTTTTCATTTTAAAGGTCACATGATGACATCAAAGATCAATAAATGGTTAATGTGTTATATTTCCATGGTGAGGAAAGAGCAGATTAAGAACTGCTGTAAAAGCAATTGTACTTTTTCAATGGTTACAGCTTTGCATTTTGACTCGGGGTGTTATTTATGCAATTGCCATATTCCCATGACTCCGTCATAAATGAATTGTGAAATTCAGTAGTGTTTCCTGGCCAGGTAAATAAATGGGGATGAAATATTATAATGGTTTCACATTTTATATCCTATGTATGTGTTTTATCTCAGGTAAATAGACTCAATAAATGTTACAGTATATGCACTTGTGCCACAAATATTACGTTTGATTCCTAATGGGTCACGAAGTGGCTTTTGCAAACCTTCAAAGAAATGTCAGTCTCTTCTCTGGAAAATGTATTTCAGTACTAAATTTACTTTATACTATTTGCCCTACTGAACTTATCCCTATCTTACATATATAAACTATGTATTTAGTAGATAGTAAAATTTATGGTTAGGGTTTGGTTTGCCTCTTGGTTACAAATATCTTAATTCCTCTGAAGTGAAGTGGTACAAGCTGGATTCTTTGCATCCTGTTGCGCTTTAATGTGTTCAATATTATATTAGCATAAGAATAATAATATCAAACCCTATTATAAGCTACATGAATTTTATGATTTGAACATATAAACCAAAAGTAATTTACAATATTGCATCAGAGTAAGTCTAAATTATGTTACGGTGATCTGTATTACAAGAATGGATCCTCCATTATGTTTAACACAGTTTGACCTTAAGTGATGTGACTGAAGGTATAAACTGAAATGATGATGCTAAAATAGAGCATAGATGCAGCATCAGCTGTAGTCTTGTGACTCCTGATCACTTGAATGAGAACTCCATTAGAATTTTGTGTTAATATGAGAGTAATCTTTAGCTAAAGTAGGCTTAGCTCAATTATCTGACCGTAGTCACAATGTCAACTTGGGAGGTTACAGAAAAGCTGAAAATCTAACTTTGTAAAGTAACATTCCGTAAGTGATAACTTTGAAATAAGCTTGTTTCATCTAAGAGCAGAATTTTATAGATGTGGCTCATGAAAAGAGAAGAGCTATTTATTCTAAGTAGAATATGGCACATATTGATATAGCAAATGTAGAGTTACATCTTGATGATAGTGTTAGTTCCACATTTATTTTAGTATTTAGGATGATGCAGTCCCAGATGATTCCATTTATGCATAATGGGAAGTTCTTGTATGTTGCAGAGACAAGGCCAATATATCATTTCTCTTAGTTCTTCCGTACTGGCTAGTACAAGAATAACAAGTTAATGATTGCAACATGTCAGTAAATCCTGGTCACAGAATATTAAAATTGTAGAATCTAAGTTAATTAAGATTCATCATATTTATAATATTAGATATACGTTGCCGAGGATTACGTGTGTGTTATAGCTATGGTCTTTGAATCGTTTCTGATCATGGTAAATCTTTGAGCTAAAGCAAAGGGATGGCTGAAATAGCAGCATAGTGAAGCTGGAGCTGAAGTCCTTGGCTGTACTCCATTCAGAATGCCTGGAAACTCCAAGGAAATTTTCTTTAACTGGTATTAGGTTGTAGAAAGTTATTTAATGTTTGGGATTTGTTGACACTGAGGAAGAATAGACATTGGCTACACATTTGTGAAAAAAAGTGAGATGACAGCCAGTCAGTGTTACCAAGGCTGCCCCTTGGACCTGGTGTTAGTTCAGGGAACCATTAGGAACCCATCCACTTCCAGCAAAGGCTTTGAAAGATTTCCCATCAAATGAGATGGGATGGAGCCAGATCCTTTGGCTGAAGTTTTTAAGTGTATTCTTCAAGCAGTAAATTTCAATAAGTGACAGGAGAATTACATAGAAAAAAGGCATGGGAATGTACTTGGGCAGATGAATGTATTCACCTTCAAATTAAAATTTTTGATCAGAAAACTAAAGTCTAAATGAGTTAATTATCCTGTTAAATCAGCTCAGGTGTCCAAAAGACTCTCAAACAAAATCTGTTGAGCTATAAAATTAAAACAGTAAAAAAGATCCATAAGCAATCACTGAGAACTGAGCCTACCTTGAACCTGTTCACCCATTTGCTATCCCCCAGGAGCTCTCAAAATAAGGTTTACAAGGAAACTGCCATCGCTATTGCTCCTTAGGCAGAACGGTGATTTACAGGACTGGCTGTTGCTAGATGTGATCTGTTCCACCACACAAGAGTAATTTGTTTAAAGCCTGTCAGGAGTTCACCATTTTAATAAGAGGAAGATTCCTGTAATCTATAATAATAGTAATTAAAGATTTAAGTGTTACACACTTTTATGTGTCTTACATGCATATTCTAGAAATAATTTATGTACAAAAAAGTGTCTTAAACTGACTCCCCTGAGGGTAGTGACATATGTCCCATTCCCTTCGTGAGGTTAAGACTTAGTAACACAGAGTGATTACAATCAGAATTAAAATATGAATTGTAGGGAGATTTGTGTCCTCTCCAGAGGTAATGTGGTAACCATTGCTCTGTGAAAGGAAGAGTAAAATCATCCTCAGGGACACCGATATTTTTCTAAAAAGTGGAAGTAACATTTTTTTTTCCTGTTTAAAGAACTTTTTTCAGTTGTGAAGTATTGGAGAGGCTCTGTTGCTTTTTTCTTCAGAAAACGAGTAAGTCTATATTTCTCTGCGTGTGATGCTCCACAAAACGCATCTGTGTCCAAATAGACAGTGTGCCTGTGAAGAAGAGGAGATGTTACACAAAGCTGTTGAGGAGTAGGCATAAGCCACCTGAGGGGAGTGGCAGACCTTTCATCAGAGCAGCAATCCACTGGGCATGCTTTTGTGTCCTCACCCAGTCCTGAAACAGTCACTGACTCCAAATCTTTTGTGTAGAATACTCTGATGAAAAGAGTTTATGAGGTGTATAACGTCCCATGCTCTGTGCTTCCTAACTACCGGGCTGACCTTTGTAGCTCAGATAAAATCTGACACTCTGGGTCCTCTGACACATCGGCAGCGAAACAGCTCTCAAGGGCTGAGGCTGATGGTTTCCAAACTCTGCCCCACCTTCCTATGGCTTAAATGCATAATGAACAGGGAGGTCAGGGACATGAGGTTTATAAAAGCAACATTAGGAGCCTGTTCAGTTTGGTTAATTTGATCGTACTTTCTTCTTCTGTTTTAATAGGCGAAATACAAGCTGTTGTCTTGAATTTTCTGACCTGATAGACAAGCAATTTGTTGGTATTTCCAGTCACTAATAAGGGACTTTGTCTGAAGTAATTGAACAATCGCTGCTTTAGCGCCGTAAACATTTGTCACATCTCCTTAGAAAGATTTAGCAACTGTAATTTCTAAGTCGTTAATCGCTTTTTCCAAGACCCGTATTTCTCTGGGCTTGCCGTTCTTTTTTTCCAGTGTAGACAGTTCTGAGAGTTTTGAAGTTTTAACTCATTAAATTGTTAAGAGTTTTATCCGGAGTTGGTGGAAAGCCTCTCTCTTACTTGTTGCTATAGCTAATAGTTTCAAACGGCTTCTTTGCAGGATTTGAGGTAGATGTGGATGGAGAAATTTCAAGTGTGTCATATTCCATTAAAATGTGAAATTCCATGAAAGCTAAAGCACATTGAAAAATTGCATTGTCTTCCCTATCATTTAGTTTCAAGAAAGAAAGAGCTCGCAAAAATGTCAAAACTCAGTAAACTCCATATTAAATATAATGAGCTTTTGGCTTTGGCGCTGCCAGAATCACTGGCAGATGGAAATGTTTGAAACCTTCATAGAATCCTCTGTTCTCTAGCTTGAGTCTTTCCAAGAATGGTTAATACACCTGGGCAGTTTGTTGTTAATTCAATGCTGACATAGAGCTGAAATAGACATTCACTGTATTTAACTCTCTAATGTACTTCAGACATCAATCATAAACCTTTTCAAGATTCAGTCTGCAAGGCTGAACCCAAGTTCATTTAGTTTTCTTGTGGAAGATAAGCTCTGCCTTTCCCATTCATCTTAGTAATGATTTTCTGTGCTTGATCCAGTTTGCCTTCATTTTTCTTGAATGGGGGCTGCTGAGGCTGTGCGTAACACTGGGACAGGAGTGATTCCAGGATCTTGTACAGTGGCACAATAGAAATATTTCATCTCCTGTCCCCTAAGCTTGAATCACAGACTCACTGAATTGTTGAAATTGGAAGAGACATCTGGAGAAATTATACCCCAACTCCCCTGCTCAAAGTAAGGTCAGAAGATCAGGCAGCTGAATCAGTCAACTCAGCATGTCAGCTTAATACTCACTAGTTGGATACTTAGTATCCAAATTAATAAATTGGCTATTGAGAAAAATCAGGAAAAAACATAAACAAACCAGATGACATTATAACGTCATTGCATGTTGTGCACATTAGCCCATAACACTGTATATAAAGTTTTGGTTCTATGCCTCAAATGAAATGCAGTAGAACTCCAGAAGGTGGAAAATCGTGGAAACACCATTCCATATCAAATGAATGAAACTGCTTCCTCTTGGAGGATGAATGAAAAGTAGAACTTTTTAGCCTGTAAATGAAGGATCCAATAGAAATCCCTAAAATCAGTGGCATAGAAAAAGTGAGGAGGAGATTGCACACTGTCTCTTCCAACAAGGCAGGTTTGAAAAGCTACAGAAGGTGCTTCTATTAACCCATGGGATTCAGCTGTGCAACTCTCTGCCACAGAATACGGCAGATAACAAAATTTTTCAAATAAGTTCAAAAAGCAACTGCACAAATTTATGGAAGAAAAATCAATTAACAGCTATTTAAGAAGAGACACAATCTCTGGTTTAGGACTCTGAAAGAGTATTCTGGGGATGTATCATTCTCTTCTAGGCTTATATTTTGCACTATTTGTGAGATAGAGTGCACAGCTTTTAAAAGCTTTTGTTTTTAATTATAGAATGAAGTTAAATTTAAAAATCTTGAAATCCTGTGTAAATATTATTTCTCCTTAGAGCTCTAATTTCTCGAGACCAGTCACAGTGAAAGGTTCTATTGAATTTATGTAATGCAAGAGTATAATGGACTTGCTACTTGTTCTTTTTAACCATTATTATTTTACTGAGTTAATAAGAGTACTTCTAATTTACATCAGGGAGAAGGAAAGAGCCACTGTCACCTCTTAAGGGGGTGAAATTGTAAAGACATCAGAAGGCACAAGAAATACATATTTCCACCAAAAGATAAATGTTTTCTGTTTCAATTTGCTCAGATCTGTGTCATCCCTAAGAAATGGGAAAATTGTATGTGCTGGTAGTGTTCCGAGTTGGCCTGAAAAAACCAAAATAAAAGCTAATTAAGTTAATGGCTGAGGGCTAAGTTCTCCTTCACTTGAGTATGTCTTCATGGATGTTACAAAGGCTGAATATTGTAATATTTAATGACGGCCCAGAAGTCAGACTTGCCAAGAGTGAGGACTGAATATTTTCATTAATTGTACCAGTGGTCAGGTGTACCTGTGGTCCCTAGTCTCGTCAAAGAAAGTCTTTTCAAAGAAAGTGCACTGGGAGCACTGGGCAGGAGCACTGGAGTCATTCACGTTGCAGTATCTCCTACTCATTTCCTATTAGTAACTTGATATCTAACCTCACAGAAATGGTATTTTCAGCAAATGTTTATGCCTTATACTTTTGTAAATATTGTGGAGTAATGTCTTCAGCTTTAACCTCCTTGTGGGAGAGAATAGCATTTTTTTTACTAAAACCAGTAAATACAATCTGATCCTCATGCTGTTTCTCAAAGAAATGTCCTTCTCAACTGTGCTTATGATTATCAAGCTAAGTAAATACCTGCTGCTGTTTAAAGACAGCTATTCTAAAAGTTTGCCTTTAAAGCTAATGGAGATACTTTTTGATTTTATTTTGAGAAAAAAAATAAATAAGTAAACAGTGAAAACCCAAAAATCTTCAATTTTTTTGTTTTAAAATCTCAAGTTTTGAATTGGAAATGCTTCAAGGCACCTTATTTGTGCTGTTTTCTACCTAGAGTTGTGCTTCAGTTTTCCTCTCATGGAAGTAGAAGACTCTGAAACTACAGCTCTGATCCAGACCCATAATAAAATTAAAGCCCTCTCCGTATTTCTCAATGATAAGTTTTTTTCTTTTAAAATGAATCAGCGTTTTTCCAAGGAAAGCCAACACTTTATGGAAAACTTTTTTTTTTTTTAGTCGGAAAAAAAAGTACTCCTTTTAAAGCCAGCTGCAGCCATCCACTTTTTGGAAGGACGGAGGAAAGAAATCTCTTGCTTCCGTTCTCGAGATTTTAATGTCAGCCTTTGACTCGGGCAGATTCATTCTGACCAAGTTAATTTGTGATTCTTTGGGTGCAGTGTTTCCTGGAGCTTATCGGATCAGCCCATCGTAGCGTTATTCCATCTCACAGTGAGCAGGGGGCTGCTCCTTAATTCCTGTTCTCACTGTTTGCTGTTAACCTGCATCATCACTGGAAATCGTCCGGAGCCGGTCCAGCAGCTTCTCCCAACTCATCTTGCTTGTTTCCTGCCGAGGGTCTTATAATAATGGCTTTTCACTGTTTGCCTGTTCCAGCAATTATTTCCTGGTTTCTAGCCAAACAGTGATTCACACAGCATAGAAAGGTTTCATTCCACTTCTGTTTTCAGTTTCCAACTTTCTGGTGTTTTCCTGCAATTTCGCTTCCAGCAGACGTACTGCCTTTTTTTCTTCCCTTACAACCTCCTACTTCATTCAATTTACCATCATTTGTCTACTTCTCCACCTCTTCCTTTCATGCTGTTAGAGCAGAGCTTTGCTGGAGAATTCAGAGGCTGCAGCAGCTTGCATTTCATTCTTCTCTGCTCTTGAAGATTTTTCACATTTATCATGGAGTTTTAAGTTTCCCAGATTCTCTTCTGTATGGAAAAGAGTGTTTTGTTCCAGCAAAAGACGTTCTGACATGGGACTGTCTTTTGATGCGTGGTCTTAACTGTGCAGAAGGACACAAAGAAGAGCTTGGCTTTGCAAGATCTCTTTTTTTGAGGCCTTGTACCCAAGCACTGGGGGTTGGAACATAATTTTTTATTTATTTCTTTTATTTAAGAACCAGGACTCACTCGTATGCAAATAGCAGCAAGGTGTTTTCAACTAAAAAGCAATGAATAATGATGCCGTTCTGTTCAGCAAACAAAATTGTTTTCTGGAATTGATAATGAATCACAGCAGATATCTTAATAAACACCTCTGCTTCACTGTAAGGCCGGAGCTTTTCAATGCTCTGACCTTGCATTCAGAAGTAATATTTGATTGTTAAATATAATTTTTACCGTGAGCTAATTTTGTCACACTTCCTTGATGACTCAAAAATGCAATATCAGTTTCCCTTCCCTTCCACAACCTGTGAGAAATACAATATAAGCAGACTGATTAGAAGTGCTTATTTATACCAAACCATGTGACATTCAATTGCACAGTCTATGGCAGAATAGCTGAACTTGACTCATTCTGAGTCTGTAAAATATTGAAAGAGATAGGTAGAGAACCAGCATGAAAATGTTAATCTACAGTTTATATCCAGTGCTGGGGAGAAAAGACATTTAAATAAATTAGTAAATGAAGGAGAAACAGTAGTTTATATCGCTGTATTAATAGGAAAAAAGATGCTATTATTCATTATACTTGTTGCAATTCTGTGTTTAACCAAACACAACATTTTTGTGTTTTGTATTTTGTTTTACTGCTGAAGGTTTAAATTTCACATACAAATGAAAATGGAAGAGGAAGGAGAGAGGGAAAATAAGAATTTATTTATGAAAAGATTTTGATGTTTGTCTATCTGCTGTCTAAGTGTGCACTGATCAAGTGCCAAGCACCAGGACTCAGTGGTAATTGATGTTCTAGACTTCTCGTTGGATTTCCACACTTCCATAAGCATAAGATTTTTTTAAGAAGCCAGATACCTTCCCGGAAACATATACAAAGAAGAATTTCTTAGCTTTCTAGAAGTTTTTGGATTATGGTTTTTAAAATCCTCTTCAAAGGATTTTATGTGTGGAGTCCTGTGTGAGTGTACGTGAAGGGTTGTGCGTAGTTGTTGCACATATATTAAATTGAAATCTCTTTGAGTAGCGGTACCTTAAAGGCTGCATTCCTTTAGATTTTTACACCTCCAGTGTAGCTGTAATATGTGATAATTTTTAACCTCCTTATCTAATAAATATATCGTATGAGCTTGCAAATATATATCTCCACTTGTAGATGTTATAGTTCATTATTCTTCTCTCCTGTCATAGCAAGACAGAATCCATAGCAAAATGCAGATTCCCAGGCCCCAGCAGTTACCTGTTGTGTGACTGGGCTTTCCCCCTGGTTTGTATCATGGGGAGATGGTAAATAACAGAATGTGTCTCTGCCCATCACCATTTCTTGAAACTAGGAATACTTAAAACCAGAATCTTGTTCTGGAGAAGTACAGCATCTCTCTGATTTTTTTCCCCAACTCGAGGAATTCCAGTATTGGGACTGGCTTTCAGTGGACCCCACTTCATTGCTGCCCAAGTAACTTTTGAGAGGAGGGGGAAGCATCCCTAAGAAGTGGGTCCAGATGAGCACTGCTTCTTCGGAGTGAGCAGGTCACAACTTTGAGTCTTATTTTCTAAAGCTCACAGTATCGAGGCCTGTTCTGGTACTCTGGCATTAATTAAAAAAATGACAACCCCCTGCTGTTGCGTCAGTGCCCCTGCATGTCCCATCTCACTGCAGTGACTCACCTCAATTCTCTTTTTCCTAGCAAAATGACATCACCGGATATTGCAACACGTGGGCTGATTGATAACAGAAATTAACCCAATTTTACATACAGTAGCTGGATAATAAACAACAAAACTTGTTAGTACCTTTGGCCCTTTTGCAATTACTTATTTCTTTGCAGTAAATATTTTTCTTTTCAGCTGGATTAGAACCTGCTGAAACAACCGGTATTGCTGGAAGACCATTTTAGACCATTTTTAGGGCTTTGGTGAGCAGTAGCAGTGCATTAGGCAGAGTGAGTGATGGTGTGAGCTCAGTCCCTCAGAGAACACCAACAAACCAGCCATTTGGTGCCCAACCTCTCCTTCCCTTACAGTGAGTCCCCTTCCTTTTGAACACAGGAGTCTGGACTGCAAATACAATATTTAACGGATTTTTAAACAATGCTTTTCTTTTTGGATTGAAAAGAGTCGTAGCACAACTGAGTTGCCTGTGATGAAAACCATTGGAATGATTTCCTCCCAAGGGGGATAAAAGCGATGCAGGAGAACAGGCTGTGAGTTTACTGGCATTAATTATATGGTAGTGATAGTTTGTGTGTGACAGAAGAATGAAGTCACGCTTTTATCAGTGGCATTTATATTAGTATTCTTTTTCATGGGAGATACATGGGTGACAAAATGTTGATGTTCCTTAAGCTATTAGTGTTTTATTATGCCATTGATGTTATTAATATACTGTTGTTATGCTAATGAGTTACAAGGGTTTGTGCCTCAGAGGTTTGTCCACAAAATACACACAATGGAGAAAATGTATGAAGTACAAAATTGTTACATTCACTTCTGTATCATATATGTGAGAAGTTGCTTTTATTATATACTGATACATAGGTTAAAAATGAAGAAGAGTATTATGAAGTGCCTACTCAACCAGTGAACTTTTCTTGTGAAACAGAAAGTCACAGCCATGTGGGATTTTTCAGTAACAGAACTTCCTCCAGTTTGCCATCCCTTATTATTTTGGGTTTTTTTTCAGATGAGTTAGAAGTTCATGAAAGAAACTGAGGGTCACTAAAAGACTTTCTGTTGATTTCAATGAGCAGTTTCTTGAGTCTCCTAATTTTGTGTTGTAAATGGCCAGACTTTGCAGGAAAGCTTTTACTGCCATATCTCCTACAAACCACTGCTGGTAGACTTCTGCAGATGGGTCTTATTTGTAGGTGGAGATATGGGATATGGCCTGCCTTGTGTGTTAACTTCAGTAAAATATTTACATTGCAAACAGCTTCTTGTTTTGATTTTTTACCACCTTTGGAAGCTGTGATCCTGCTGTCTGAAGAAGAGTACTGTAAATCAGCAGTCACTTTCATCATATTTTTGTTTAAATGCTTATTGCAAATGTTGAATATAGATGTTCAGCATACCTCCTATCATTTATCCTACAAGTGGTAACAGTCCTGGGTTATTTTGCTGAAGGTGTCCACTATCTGTCATCACTGCAAAGCAGATTACGTATATTGCCTATAAGTTGGGGTTTATCTAGTTACTTAACTATTAATATCAATAATAATGGATGTATATAGTATATGAATTTTTCCTTCACTCTTGAAGTAGTGAATTAGGTCAAAAGGTGAATCCTGAGTTCACTTTCATAACCTTTTGCTGCCTGTCACAGGATTTTCACAGTCTCTTCTCACCTGCTGTTTGAGACTGTCTGGGTCAATCCCCTTACGATGGTCATACGCCAGGGAAGAGAATCCTATAAATGCTCTTGAGGCAGGGATGGAGCTGATTAAATGATGATTAACAACCTGATCAAAGAGCTTGGAAAAAAATATTCTCATCAAATATAGAGCTCCCCTCCATAAAGGGGAGCAAACACAGAGGAAATACCATTTTTCTTACCTGCTAGGTAGTTTTCAGAAGGCTCACAGACCGATGTTAGCCTGGTGAATTGGAATCAGCAGGTGCCCCTTTCTCACTCTTTGAGAAGATGTTCGTGGTGAAGTTGCCTGAAATGCAAAGCTGTGGTGATAGAATAATGCTGTAACGGAAGATCAAACTCATTCTTTCTGCTACATTAGTCTAATTTTTGTAATGCCCTCCCATGAGCATATAAGATCCTTGATGCATGGAGCAACGCTGGCATAAGTTATTAGCTCCCTGCCCCAATTTGTTTGTTCATCCTGAATCGTTGTAAAATGTGTTTGTTTCAGACTAAAGCCTCTGCTTTCTAATTAGATATCAGTAAACTATTTTCTGTTGGCTTGGCTTTTTTTCTGTAAGAATACTTGAGAGAAGAAGCTGAATTATTTGGACTTTAAAAATTATCTTTTCAAGAATTAGGGTTTGGGATCCATTGCAAATATCTCGCTGTCTCCATCGGCACGGAATTACAGAGATTGCTTGTTTGTGGTAGCAAACCAGTGAGTAAAAGACTTGGAGCATAAGCTTTGTGATAGATATTTCCGAAACTATGGTGATCAGTATTTACTGTTAAGTCTGGCAATGTGTTATAAATTAATGATGACTCAATTTTTCCTTTTAAATTCATTCATCAGAATGTCCGAATTAGATTATACTGACTCCAGGCTTTTGCTTTAACAGACTGTAAACCCCTGTGGAAAAATGCTATGAAATTTAATAGGAACAAGAATAGTAGGATTCTACAAGAATTTTAATAAAGTCCCACAGAAACTTTTAAAATTACCCCTAGAACTAAACAGTAAGTGATACCTTAGATAGACTTTTGAAATAGCTCATAAAATTGTATAGCAGTGATACAACTTTCTAGAAAATTATGTAGGATTTTAGGGGAAAAAAACTCTCAAAGCATCAAAAGACTGTCATTTTTTAATTTCCAAAAGAATGTTTCCATACAGGAATATTTGAGTCTAACCTATCATTAAGATGTCAGATCTAGAATGGAAAAAACCCAGGTAGAATACAGCGCCTTTTAGTCTGCTTCAGTTAGTTTGACATTCCAAGCATTGCCATCTCGTTTGAAATGGGTGCCGCACCTTGTGGCCAGCCTGAAACCTTCAACTGCCTTCTGGCTTCAGCTGAGCCCTCAGAAAAAAATAATATTGATGCTTATCAGTTCTGTTGGAGGTATTTCCTTGTATGCAGGAAGATTCCATTACCCAGCCCATCCTTTCCATACGACTGGGACAATTTATTTAGAAATTGTTCAAGGAGTGAGAAGGTTTCGATAGGAAGAGAAAGAAGGAGCTGCGCTGTGAGTTCCTTACCTAGAAAAGATCAGCTCCAAAGAAAGATGGAAGAACATTTTTACCTTCTTTGTGGGGCAACTGCACAGTGCAGTGATGTTTGGTCCCGATGACAGAGCTTTCCGCTCCGCAACTGAAATCATGGAATGGTTTGGGTTGGAAGGGACCTTAAAGGTCATCTAGTTCCAACCCCCCTGCCCTGGGCAGGGACACCTCCCACCAGACCAGGTTGCTCAAAGCCCCCTCCAACCTGGCCTTGAACCCCTCCAGGGATGGGGCATCTAGTCCAAATCTAGTCCAATAAAGAATTTCTTTTCTCCAGCTGAGCACATATTGCACATCGTCACACAAGAGGCACCTCCGACATGAATAAGAAAGCAAAACAAAAGCCTTTGTGTTGGCTGGTGGAGCTGGGATGAATCAGCGGCTGGGTGTGGAAATCTGCCTCCGACCTTACCCCCAGAGCACAGCTTCTGATGAACCCAGCTGCTCTCTGAAGTCCTTTCTAGAAGGGAATTACAGAGTTTGATCATCACAAAGCCTTTCAAAACATAAAACGTCAATTTGAACTTCACTTCTAAAATCTTGCTTTCCGTGTTTGATGGGAATAATAGTTAATATGGTTTTGGGCTTTGACTTAAGACAACTTTTTGGCATTTCAAGAATCATAAATGTGCTGGTTTTTTTTGTAGCTGCGTCTCCTGAGTTTTGTACACAAACATCACTCAGATGAGATGAACTTTGCCATCATGTTTTTCGCTGGCAAGATGATCGGGCTGTGTTCTAGAACGTGAATTTCATTTCCCATTTCGTTCCATGTCCCTACTTTTAAAGGTGTTTGGAGAACTGTTCCTGACCTCCTTTTTCTATAACTCAAATCACCTTTTCCTTTCCTTTGGCATGATTTTTGGATTTTTCCACTCTTTCTCCAAATTATTTCAATTCTAAGGAGGTGTTAGTGTATTTTAATTTGCCTGTTTTATTTTTGTATTGGAGGACTTCAATAGGACTGTGGGGTTTTGGTTTTTAAATAACAGCTACTTCTATTGTTAATATTCAGAAGAGATGGTTTGACCTATAAGCTTGACTTTTGTGATCGTTTCTGGAAACTTGTGAGCCATCTGCTAGGTATTTTAAAGAAAAATAGGTGTCCATAAAACTTAGGGAGGCATCACTGATGTCTGCAAATCCGTTCCTTAACTTTTCTACCTTAAAGAACAAATGATTCGATATTCTGTATTTCCTAAGCGAGAAGCTATACCTGCGCTTCAAATTTAACTTAAAGCAAATGCAGCAAAAATTCATGAGGTTCATTATGAAAACAGAAGGTGTTTTGATAAAATCACTGCGTTGCCAACTGGAATGTGATGGAGTTACTTTAAGAAAGGTCAGCCTTTGGTACAGTTGGTTTTAAAGGGTAGCTCTTACCTCGCAGCCTCTGGTAGCAATAAAAGCCATTCTCTTCTGCTTTGCCTAATGCTTTTATACTTTGGAGAACGTTACACCGTAACCACGGTTTATGCAGTAATTGCCTTCCTTGGGATACTCCCGGTGTATGAAGCACATTGCTCACAAATAAGGGTTTTCACATGCTGAGAGGAAATTGGCAAATAGTTTGAATACATAATAGGGACTATACTAAGGTTTCCATTAACTACTCCAGTAGAAAAATGTTGCAGTGGTCAAATATTTTGCTCTTAAAGAGCTGGCTAACAACAAGGAATGTGATTCTGCTAGATATGACATCTATTTATAACCGATAAAAAATGAGATGCCTGCTCAAAACCAAGCGTAGGGGATGGCATTTGCCAAAAATACTGGGTTTGGTGTAATTTTCCCCATCTATGTCAATGGTAGAATTCACAGTGACCTCAGTGTTAGCAGAATGCATCCAAACACGCATTCCTTTAAAAAAGTTACCAAGAGAAAATGTTAACTCCCCCAAAACATGCAGCTTTTACTGCTGCTATTACTTTTAATATTAGACTAAATTTGTGAGGAAAATTATTCAGCTTAAGAAAAGTCATATCTTACGTAGGTAATCTATTAATTATAAAAGGTGAAAATAAATGTAAATTATTGAAAATGTCACTAACAACTTAGTGTAAGTAAAGCACTTGAGAAAAGTGGTGAAATAGTTGTCACATCCTGAGAATAATATTATTGGCATTTCTAAAAACTTGGCAGAAATTAATATTTAATTATGCATCACCTACTCTTTTATCTTGCCTCTGCTGCAGTCCTGTTGCTTGGAACTAGAAAAGCAACTTCAGTGGAGGAAGTAAAGTAGGCTCTTTCATACTTCTTCTCCAGCAAAGCCCAAAGCTGTAGCGTATGAAGGCACAGACCCCAGTTGGTGATGCAACCAGAATCGTTTATTATAACCAACAGGCAGCTTATATAGTACCAGTGGATCTTCTTTCCCAACCCACACACCCCTGCAAGCCCCAACTGCCAGGGGGACAGAATTCCCCTCCATCAGTGAGGAGCACCAGGCATTGTTTACAGGTCTGGAGATGCTCATGGGCCATCTTCTGCCATTGTTCCTGCTTCTTCTTCTGGTCTCTGCTTCTTCCACAATCCTGTTAACCCCTTGTTCTCCCACACAAAGCCTTCACACAAAGGGCATCAGCATTTATAAAACATGTAAAAAATGAGTCTCCTTGTTAACTGATATCTGGCACAATTCTTGGACTGGATTCTGACATTCTGGGCTGTGTGTTCCATTATACAAAGGGCACGGGGTTTGGCCACAGCCAAGAAATCCTTTCCTGTAGGAGGGACTCTCTGCTGGGGCTTCAGAGCTGGACCTCAGCCCAGGAGCTCTGTCCTTACTAATATCTGCTCTGTCTTCTGCACCAAGCAGAGCCCTCATGAAGGAGAGGATCTGTTTCTGGCTAATAGTTTCCTTGCTGTGTTTCTAGGTCTCCAATACGATCACAAATCCATAAAAAGGGAAAGCAGGGTTCAGAACACCATGTCTCCTATGACCTTATTTCTTTGTCCAGTTGTGAGTATTAAATATCTTATCCAGAATTCTAACGCCAAGGTTAAAATAATTCCTTCTTGAACTAGTTTGCAGTGATGAAGTAGAATTGTTCAGGAGACAGATTGCTCTGAGAGCGGAAGATTATTAAGTGCAATTCACTTTGTTAAACGGAGCAATATGCATTGCTAAATTGAGCTTTTCTCATTGCTGGGTGGTCATTCTTCTAGTTGCGTGGTGAAGCGAGGGGATTGGAACCAAATTCCCTGCTTGGATCTGATCATCACACCGATTCCCGCCATCTGAGCTCCTAATTATGATTTATTAAGAGCTTGGCATGAAGCCCAGATCTCTTAAGGAACCAGAATTCAGTGTCCCCACTGGAATAGTGACAATTCACGTGTCGGAGCATGTAGCAGTGGTGGATCCCGGGGTGTCAGCCCACCGGGTTACGTGACAGCGAGGCTTAATCACACCATCACCAACACTGGTTGTGCTGGGTGGCCTGGCAGGGCAGGTCTGACCAACCTCCACCAGTCACCAAATGTGACCCATAACTAAAAAAATAACCAGCCGTTTGTGTTTTCTTAATTGTGGATGGAAACGTCTGGATAAATGTCTCAGTTGACATAAATTGCTCTGCTTTGGGTACAGCTCTGTGGAGACGGGGCTTTGCTGGAGAGCTGGATGATTCAGTGGACTGGGAAATGACTGTCATTTCCAATGGAGCTTTTGTGTAAGTAGTGGAAAACTTTTCTGTGCTTCCATATTCATGGAATCTGGAGCAAATCCTTGCAGAAGTAGCAGTTCCATCCGGTTTTTTCCATGGTGGAATTGTGGGATTCTGGAGCAGGAAGGGGGCAGTGACACTGACCTGAAAGTGTAGGTAGTAGTGAGATTGCAACAGGGGAGCATGAGGCAAGGCCCCAAAGGGGGGCTTGATGTGCAGTCAACTTGCCATTCTTCTTCCCAGGAACCTGAAGCTACACGGTATCTTTTGGAGAATTTTTGGATCGTAGTTAATTGTAAACAGCAAGGTAGGATGGTTTTTAAAGTACTCCTTAGTTAGATACTGAGCAGCCCATAGAACTAGAGTAATTGTCTCCATTAGTTACTAACTACTCAGTTATTATATTTTAAAAAGCAGATAAAATTTCCTTCCTTCCCTGGTATAATGCTGTTCAACTAAGTTCTCTGGAACTTATTTTGTGGATGGCACCATTAATGTGACTCTTCCAACCTATATTAAGATACCATTTTCTCCAGTTAAACATGTTTCAAAATTTCTGACTGGACTATTAAGATGTTTTCGGAGAGGGAAAGATGCAAAGCTTACCTTAACATCCTTTGTCAGAAAGAAATCTCAGAGTTCATTTAGGCCTAGTGTTGACAGAATGAGATGAAGGAGTGACTCCTTTGGAGTCAGGCTCATCATTTCAACCAGTAGAAGATGGATCCTTTTCCCTGGCTGTTTGCAGTGGTAAATATTAACCTACAAGAATTTGGCAGCACAACGAGACCATTCAGCTGACTGATACCCTGCACTGAACGTATGGAGAATCATCATGTGTTTGAGGCATCATCTCATGGCTTTTGCCATCATTTACCTTCATCAGCCTTTTAAATAATGAAATAATTTTACTTGCCAGAAAATGTCTGTATGGACAAAGTTTGACAACATATCTAAATGCCTGCCTTCATGTATGGTTATACATTAGTTCTTCTGGAAGACTATTCAAAGACTGCACCCTTCAGATTTACAAACCTATGGAATAACTTTGGTATAATCATGTACTGAGTATCTAGAAGAGGAGGAAAAATCAGATTAAATGTTAGAGGTGTTTTCCTACCACAGGGCCAGTTCTGCCCTTCATGTGAAATGCAGGTGACCTGTACGCAGCTGCAGAGGAATTTGACCTTTGAACAGAATTTTCTCAGCAATGACTAGGCACCTTCTTTTGTTTTTAATAGGGTCATATAAAACTATCACCTTAATTAAAAGGAAAACTGTAATCACTTGGCCTTCTGCTTAAATTTCAGGATCCTCTTGTTCCTTGGTTTGTTGAATGATGATACTGTCTTTTCTTTCACACTGGTACTCCCTCTGTTCAGGAACCCTTCCCCTTCCTTCAGCTGGAATTACCATCACGGTCAGAATTAGGGCTCACTCATCACTAAGTATGGATTTTATAAATTCTTTACACTTCCTTCCTCTAGATACGATTGCATACTTCTTTCCTAAGGAAGGGTTGGCTTCAAATTCCATCAATAGAAACTGTTTCAATTGTAATCTGTGACTGACAACTGCACACAAAGAAACATTTAATGTGATTGTCAAAGTCCCAGGGTTGAAATGCCGTAAGTCAGAAACAAATAGTCTTGGGAAAGGTTAGTGGTGATGCCTATAAAAAAGGTACCAAAACTGCCCCGTACTTTTACTATCAATAATTACCAGACTTTTTGTAGACAATTCATTTAAGCAGACTTTTCTCTTTCCTGCCCTTTGTGAGATTAAAACGTGGTAAATGAACTGAAGTTAAAAGATTAGCTAACAGGAGTAGACTAAATTTTGGAAGCTCAGCAAATAAAAAATTGCGGGTGAATTGCATTGACATTACCAACAGTGACATTTTGGGCATTGGCTGCTAAAGAAGCTAGAATTTAATATTTCAATTTCTGCACAAGAAACCTAAGGAGTTTCCTGCATTCTTAAATGCAGGTTGCTGTATTCATTTTCAGAGCCATTCTCTTCTTGTACAAAATGCTGTCCTCCTTCTGCACAATTGAGTTGTTTCACAATTGTATTGCACAGCAGACAGGTTTCCTGTAAATTGACAAATAATGCAGGTCTTTGGTGTAATGTAGAAAGCGGTCTTGAAGCGTGGACTTTTAGCCCCTGTGGAGATTTGACTTTTTGTGGACGAAAATTGTTTGTGGACTTTTCCCTTGTTTGGCAGTGAGATGATCAAGTAGATGGTGTTAAAAAACCCCCAAAACTCTAGAAATAGTTTATTTCACATGTTTAATTGTGTAAATTAATTTAATTCTTTGAACGTATTTTTGGGGAATGTGCCTTCGGGGCTTTGACTAGGTAAAGATGAAAATAATGCAGAATGATCATACAGTTCCCATACTACTTTTTTTTTCTTTTTTTGGTTTTTTTTTGGAGCAGGGATGTATCAGAAATGTCACCCCTTGAAATGGGAGGTGAAAGCTCCAGGTGGGGAGCCGGGCTGAGGGCAGGCTTTCCCCTGCCCAGCGGCGCGGGCTGCTGGGCTGGAGGAAGGAGGCAGAGCCAGCGGCGTGACCCTCCTGCCTATAATTAGCTCCTGATGTAAACGACGGAGTTAAGCCCTAACTACTCAACTTTCAGAAAACTGCTTTTGTCACTGCTTGATGCGTGCTGGTCCACTGAGCAAGCAGGTATCAGAGCTAATCCTAAAAATGCGGTGTTATTTTTACAGCGACCTTTCGAAATAACCTGAAAGTGGTGTCATTTGGATCAAATCAGAGCTGTTGGGAGTTCATTAGGCTCATGTCACTGTGCATTTGCCTCCAAAACATTTAATCAAATATCCCCAGTACTCATTTAATGCACTTAATCTAAGGTGAGGCTATCTTCTTTTGCATTTAAAATAAAATCATAATATGTTTTGGCTTTGGCGTGAAAAATAGAAAGGAAATATTTAGCTATTTTGCTTTTTCTAAGGGTTGAAATGACAACGTCTGTCTTCATCAGAATGGAAAAATCACCATTTAGTTGTCACTTAAAGTTTATCCTTTAAACTTCAGATATCCCAGCATTACTTTTTCTGAGGCTGTAGCTATTTTCAAATTACTTTTCTGGGAGTTGAAAAGCATGCAGCAAAAACATGTCTTAGTTACAGAAATAACTTAAAACTAATAGTATTCTGAAAAAAAGCACCAAGTTACCCTGTACTTGAAAGCAGATTGATAATTAAACTGAACAATTTAAAAAGTAAAAAAAAAACAAAGCAATTTGGAAAGGAAGTCATTTGTATAACTAGCAAATATTTAAATAGAACGGGACTATTTCCTGCAGTGTAGGATTCTTTGCAGGGTGTTTCAAACAGTTGAACTCACAACAGGAAGTAATTTGCTGTTGAAAATAAGATCACATGAAACTCACTGCCTATAGTGATAAAAGGGAAGTACTTCACTTGGTAAAACTGCTAGTTAACGTGGAGGCATCAGAGCCGTTTAATGACACTGTATTTTAAATGAGTTTGGAATGTTAGAAACAGGAGCAGAGAAGACATGACAATCACATGTAACAAGCATTAAACGAGCACGGGTCCCACCAGACATCAGATTGCATGAAATGGCTGTTGGAGAACATCAAAATCTTTATTATAGGTGCCTGGAAGTGGGAAACCAATTAAAAAAGGATGTTGTAGATCTCCGCACTGTCACACACACAGAAATAATTGATGACAGTGAATAAAATTCTTTCTAAATTCCTACACAGGCCAAGGTGTGCTTATGGAGCTGTAAGTCTACAATTAAAACCACTTTGCATATTTCCTCTAAAGTGACCGTGGGAAGGATGATATTTGACAGTGTCTGATTATGCGCTTGGAGACAGTAAACCATAATACTTATCATTCTGAAGTATCGCCCTTTCAGGTGGCAATGGGGCAATCTTTTCCAGAGGTTGAGGAAAAAAAGTCAATTCTTAGTATTAATCAATGCAGAAGGATTAAAGCCTTTCTGGAGTTGATGGACAGAGTCCCTCCTGTCAGCTCCTGTCAGTTACTGCCTGTGCCCAATTTACTTTGATAAGAGAAAATATATTTATATACCCCTTTATATTTGATTTTGTGCCCTTTTAATGTTTTTTTTTTTTTTTTAATCATGTTGTCACCCTTGAAGGACCTCTGAGACTTTGAAAGACTGAAGCTGCTTCTTCACCCGCATCCTTATATTCTTAAAATACTCAAGGCAGGACCACCACTTTTCCCTAACAGCCTCTTTTCTTAGGGCCTAATGCCAAAATTAATAGCAATCGTTCAGTTGACTTTGGTAGCCCTTGCATCTAGTTTTAAAAGATTAGATCTGTTGAGTACACCTTTGTAAGGAAACATTCTTAGAAAATATTGACCCTCACTCATTCCTCCTCTGGTATGGCCAGGCAGTGCTCAATGGTATTTGGGTGGTAGCTTGGCCATTCGATAACAATAGGGTCACCTGCTCTAATCTGTGCTTAATTCCCCAGTGTGACAGTGTGACATATTCCTGACACGTGGGGCTGTGGTAACATCCCCTTTTTAATCTATAACAAAAGAAATTTAGTTCTGTGCTTCGGTGTTAAATTACTATTATAATCTAAATTTTAATTAAGTCTTTGCTATATAAACATGGCATTTTATATAATATTTTATTTGAAGGAAGTCACTAGAAAGATGTTAAAGTAATAGTGGAGATCAAATACATTTGGATTCATTCTAGGGGGAGCAATGATCTTGTTTCCAGGTGTAACACACCAGCATGATTTTTCAGGTTTTTTGTACTGTGTCCAACTATGCCCATACATATGTAAAAATAATTTTCATTTCTAAATTAATCACAAATGCTTTCTCAGTGGAAGTGTTGTTGCTTAGTGTCCTGTGTTTCATTTTGCCGGGAGTCATACAGTGTCTTCCTTCCTCTCACCCAGATCAGTTGGACTTTGGTAATGAAGCCAGTTGGAATTACTCGACCCTTGATTAGTTGCTCCCTGTATTTGTACAGGGTGTTATGACCGGAGGGAAATTCGTTTGCTTTCTTGGGATATCGTAGTATAAATGTCCCGTATACCCAGTGCAGCACAGGATTATACCATGAGGAACTATGACTGCTCCAAAAGATGAGTAGTCCCCAATGTAAGTGGGCTGCAGGCCAGGAGAGAGGAGTTTGTGCAGCTTAGGAAGTTTGGCTCTTTTTGTTTCTTTGCCCAGAATCCCAAAGCAGCAGCCTTGGATCCCGCTACTGAAATCAGCTCACAATACACATGATGTAATTATTTCGTTCCCCAAGTTCCTGTCCAGTTGGGACTCTCATTAAGGTGAAGATTTCACCAGTAGAGTGAAACTAGTTGAAGTTTTATTTCCCACAGCACTTGTTAATTTTGCAGTTTCTACTCAGAGTTTTCCAAATACTCTCCTTTAATCAGGACATGCCTTGTTGACACAAGTTATTTACTTAGTAAGCGTGTCATACCTCAACATTTATGCATATTCATGGAAACACAGAAAAGATTATGGTATAAAAGTTGCTTCAGACCCAATGCAATCACGTACCCGCTGATCATTTACATGTGTATTACACAACTATTTATTCAGCCTTTAAAAGGGGAAAAATCAGTTACCAAAGCAACTGCTATATTGTGTGTTACTAATGCTATTTTTAAGATAAAGAACATTGGTAAGGCACATATCTCAGTATCTCTTAGGAACAAGTACACACTTTGCAAAGGGGAAAAACACCAGAACTATTATAATCACTGGATTTGTAGAAAAAACAAGTTCAGACCCATTTGCTAAGTATTTCCTTATAATTAAGTTTTATCACCAGGTTTACAGCATTGTAAAATATTCTCACAAGACTTTTAGGTAATATTCCAGAAAAAAAAACCAAAGGGAAATAATAGATGACAGCAAGGGCTAAGTGAAATATGTTTGTGTTCAGAGTAAGTCTGGTAGATCAAGCGATATTTGCAATCCAAAGTGTGCAGCCTAATGTGCAAGATTTCTATCATTATAGAAGAAGACTCTGTGTAAATACAAGCTACTGATGATAGTTTTTTCCTTTACTTTCTGCTCAGGCAGTAGAACACTCCGCTGTGGCTGCTCGGAGAGTTGAGAACATAGTGTGCTCTGTATTCCTTGCCACAGAGCAAAAGCTTGGGACAGAAGATGTTTGCATATCACTGTTACGGGCTGAACAACTATGATTCTGTGTCATAGTGGAAAATAATAGCACATGATGTAAGCTTCACTAAATCATTTTTGTCCTAAGTGCACTCATAACCAAGTTACAGACTTTTAAAATGCCTGATTCTACTCTTTTTTTTTTTTTTCTGGCAGTCTAAAGGACACAGAAGAATATGGTCAGTTTAGGAAGACTTGGCTTTTATTAATCATATTTTAACTTTTTCTGTTAACAGCCTGCTCATGAATAGACTGATGTTTCTTTGGTTCTAGTTGTACTTCAGAATTGTTTACAAGATAATAGTTTCCAAAAAAATCCTGGTCCATGGCTCACGATAGCCAATGCATTGTGAGTGCCTGATGTTGATCCAAGTCCTTCAGATGGGGTAAGACAAGTGACGCTATCCTGAATATTATGGTGTGTTTCAAATGGGTTTAGTAGACCCGTGGGGTTATGAATGTGAATGTAGGTTTTTGTCAGCATTAGACAGAGATCTGTTTTTAGAAACCCTAGAAAACTTAATTTGAAGAATGCCTGCAACATCACTTGTTCCCTGCAAAACCTTCTGTCTTTGACCAGCTGAGATAAAGCAATAGTCAGACAAGAACTAGTGGAGCTACTCTGGTGGTCTAAATGAAAATTAAAATTTTCTGGAGCAAGTATTTTGCTTTGGGGGAAAAAAGGAGTTATGTACAGTTTGTCCAAAGTCAGTTCTGCTTCCTACTTGCAGAAGGTGCTGAGGCACCTCCTTGAAAGACCCTTCAGACTTTGGATTGCTCACTTGAATAAAGTTACCTGGGTGATTTTGCAGGGTCCAAAATGAGCACCCAAGAAATGTTGAAGTGATGCAATGTAGGGAACCTCCCCCCATTGAACTTTTCTGGATTTTATTGTAAAGGAACATTTGCCCGACTCTGGGTCAGATTTTGAGTTGTGCAAATAAGACAATTGCAATGAGAGGAGTGTGGCTGGGGTTTCCTACAACTCACAGTGATCTTGTCTGTTCACTTGGGAAAAGAGTTGATTTATGTGATATTATTAATCTACGCAGTAACTTCTTCAGTCATTTATGTTGCTGGGTGAGTAGGGCTTCAAATTGTCGGCTGTCCTATTTGATGAATAACAGCAAGGTCTGAGTCCATTGCTAATGCAGTATTAGTCATTTCTCCACTCGGGTGCAGTATCAGTGTCTTGGTTACTGGATTCAGGGGTAGTCATCTATGGATAGGTATTTTGGGAGAAGCTCAAGCCATAGATCAGCGTATGCATCCTCTTTGGGGCTCAGCTCTGCAGAATTCTGCAGGAGAACTTTGGTCTCTGATACCTGGATTGACGTGAGCAGCAGGCAAGTCATCCAAGTCCATGCAGAGCTCTCCCTTTTTTCTATAAATCGTATAAATCCTGTTGGTTTCTGATGGAAATCAAGTCTGAAACATTTGAAGATACTTCACTGCATTTAGTATGTTTCTGCAGTACTGGAAATGGATGATCTGTACCAGGAATCCAAGAGTGTGTCGCTTTCAACAAAGAGATGAAGATGTGAAAAGATGTGAAAAAAAAGATGCATCTGTTTTAATTTGTCTTTATTCTCTAACTCTGGATACGAAGGGCTTTTCCTGGCTCCCTCTGCTGGCTATGAAGCTGGCTTAGCATTTTTTTTTTTCCCCACTACGGTATTATTTTTGCTGATTAAAATAGCTATGGCAGCTTTGTGTCTATCTCAGCCTCCCACCCCCGACTATCCTTCTCTACGCATTCTTCTGTGCTTAAATACACAATTGTTTTTATGACTAATTCCTCTTCTCCCTTGTAAGATTCCTGTGTGATTCATATTTAAAAACGAATCCATCCTTTTAAAAAGCAGTCGGCTACTTCGAGTACATAAACAAGAGAGTAAAAAAAAAAAGAGAAAAACATGTGAAGTTCCTAAAATATTAAGCAGTAATTTCCAGTATAAGCTGACTTTTTGTCAACACTGAATTTAAATAATGAAAGAAAATAATAACAACGGCATAGCAACAGAAGCCCCAACCATGAAATGTTTGTGTTATGCTTTATACAGTGCCTCGTTTCTTGTCACCTGAGATTTGAAATGCTGCACCTGCTTTACAGTACTTAAGCAATAGTCCTACTTTGGCCTGACATAGAATTCCATCTCTAGAACATTTAAGTATAAACTGATTAAATCCGACAGTTCTCCTGTAGAGCAGGCAATAACCACCATCGCAGATAGATCCCAGAACATCCCCAGTTCACGGGAGGAGAAGCTAATCTGTTAAGATTAAGCAAAATATAAAGTCAAAGCAAAAAACACCCCTTGTTCAGATACTCACTTTCAACTGTGAATTTCACTATCTAGATCTAGTTTTCTACTGCGTCTGCGATCCATCATGGTTATTGGTACCTACCTGACTGTTAGCACACCTAGAATCATGATATATATGTATGATCTTGGTATTTGCATGAAGAAAATAACAGACCAGTTTAAAAGGGCTGTTGAAAGAGCAGCTACACGGGGTGCTCTTGCTTCCAGGCACTGAAAACCAGGGAGTGCTGTGGCCACTGCAGCCAGAGCTGCATTAGCCCAGCAGGACAACGCAGCTGAATACACCAACTGCCTTCTACTCCCTTCTGGAGTTGGGCATCACTATCTTTCCATGAATCTAAGCCTTCCTATTCTGAGAGTCACCACTTCCCTCCCAGAAGAGATACTCCTGTCTGTCTGTCTGTTCTGGGCTGAACCCACCTGAAGTCGTTTATAAGGAAACCAAGATCATGGGTTAATTTTTTTTTTTCTATGCAATTTTTAACACCCCTTAGTGAGTCAGTCTGATTCCTGTGGGAATTCCTCAACCACTTTGAGGGTTTTGAAAATGTTGCCCTGTACCTGTGGGGCTCCCTGCATTCCCAGAGCTAATGGGTAAATATGTTGGTGGTAGGCAGAAAATTCTATTAAGATTCTTGTATTACTCTTGCTGCTATAATATATGGATGCTGCAGGAGCTTGGATGTTTTTATCCTCCCAGCGTCCTGCTGAGATGATATTATTGCTTGGGTTAAAAGCCAAGTGGCTTTGTGTATGTACACACTCCAGTCAAATATATGATTGCTAATAATCTGCGTAGCATGAATGGCAAAGCATTTCAGATGTGGTAATGCAGAACTTCACTGAAGCTGGTAACTCACATTTGGTTTGAGGTGAGCTGCTGCAATCTGGGCTGAAGATTGCACTTCTTCTTAATTTTAGGCTAGCTTTCTCCTAGGACTTCTTTTTGGTTGCTTTTATCCTCATTAACAAGTGAATATTAACTTAACCTTGAATGTTCTTCTTGAAAATTGTATATCAAAAATTTTTCTGGATATAAAATTGAATTTTTTACTTAGTGAAAATTTTACATTTTTAATGCAGTAAAATAATTTGCAATCAAGATGATAGAAATACATAAGATTAAGGAAGTAACTTGAGAGTTCTCATTTTTAAGACATGAGCAATTCTGACACGTTCTAACTGACCTCTCTTTGAAGAATACTTAATATTCTGAGCCATAAGTTCTCATGGTATTATCAGCCGTATAAACTGATACATGCAGTTTTGGACAAGTCATAAAATCTGAGATCCTGATCTGATCCTGTAGCCCTTGTTTAGAGAGCTGGGCTGGAGTCAGACAAATTCACCCAGAAGAGTTTTGGAAAACCGAGTGGTGGTGTTGAGACCTTTACAGGTTCTTCTTTCTGAAAGAGGACTTGATTTCTACATTTTCAACCGAGAGGAGAGTGTTTAAGGACAGACCTTAATAATCACTATCCTTACTAATTGTAAGGATACAGTTGGTATCTGGGAAAGTACAGGGATGCTGTCCGATTATGTAGGGATGGAGTGAGGAGGGCCAAGGCAAAGCTGGAGCAAGGAATGCAAATAATAATAATAAGGGCTTCTCTAGGTATATCAGCCAGAAAAGGGAGGTCAAAGAAAGCACACCCCTCCTGATGAGCACAACCAGCAAACAACAGACAAGGAGAAGGTTGAGGAGTACCTCAACTTTTTTGCCTCAGTCGTCACTGCCAACTTCTCTTCCACTAACTTTTTTGCCTCAGTCTTCACTGCCAACTTCTCTTCCACCTCTGGAGTGGATGGACTGGCTGCAGGATGGGGACTGAAGGAGCAAAGTGTAGAATAAATATCGAGCAAAGCGTAGAATAAATATCCCAAATCCACTGGTGCTTGCACACAAGGAATGATTTTAACACATCCTTTAGAATTTGATAATAATCCATATATAGCATTCCATAAATGAGTTTTAAAATATCAAAACAAAACCAAAGTTATATCAGTAAAGTTGTGTAGAGTAGTTGTTACTGCTGTACAACCACTCACCAATTCCCAAGATGCCCACAGCCCCACCTGGTTGCCTTTGCCTCTTTATTTCAAGCATTTGCTGCGATGACTTTTGCTGGAAGAGCTCCTGTGTTTCTAGAGTCAAGGGTAATAGGATCCCAGCTACTTAGTTAATGAAATGCTGCAACTTGATGACAATTTACATATAGGCCATTCACATGGGTCTGTTTGGATAAAACATCATAAATGGTGTCACCTCGGTACAATTTCTTTCTTGCAAAGGTGAATAAAGAGAGACTTCACATGAAGGATGTTCCTATTTTAGCGAGTGTTTCTAGTGCATCTTTCCCCTGACTGTGCTTACAGACTTTCAAACCCTTATCATTCCATTTTCTGTTAAAACCGACGTTAAGGAGCACAGCCTGTCATTTGGTTGAAGATTTGCATCTAATTCCTTGCATTTTCTGAACTTTTTATCATATTAAGAGCATTTCTGATGGGAGCAAGATGGCTGATAGAGATCAAGGGTAAGAATAGGCCATCTCATAGTAAAGTAACTTCTTGATATAGGGGTGTGTGTGATTTTGCCTTGTAGTTAATTTTCATTCAGAAGAGGAATCTTTTAAATATCAAAATGCAGTTCCTCCAGCCGCTGGGCTTTTGCTGCTCTTCATGGTTTTTGTGTGCAATAGAGCTGTCTTTTCACCGAGGCTTCTCGTGTGACAGATGATATCTGTGTATTGCCCTGCTGTTTAATGTGAAGCAAATGGGGCAGCTTATCTAATGTGACAGGTACAGTCGTCTCTTGTCAAAGCTGTGACAGCACTGCCCGGGATTAGCTGGATGAGCGGTCATCTTCGCGTGGCAGCATGGAAGGTGTGGGCCTCCTGGATGAGATACACGGCCACTGGGGTGGAAAGGATGAGGCAGACTAGATGCTAACGCCGTATATAAAGACATCAGAAGCTGATGAGTGACATTGGGATAAAGGTTTTGGGGGTGTAGGTAAAAGTGTAGCGAAGGATGTGTGAAACATACTTCTTGGTGGTCATTATTTGCATTAAAATTGGATGGAAGTTCATTTTTATGCAGTTGTGTGTACAGACTGCTGTTCAGTTTGTGCATCAGAGGAGGATTCCCCCGTGCTAAGACTAGCAAGGTGTAGGGGCAAGTGACTGAGCAGCCAACAGCATGAGGTATTTTCCTAAATATAACTGTGAGCAAATGGACCAACCATGTAAATAGTTTAAAAGTTGGTGTATTACGTGTCTATATTGAGACCAGCACTGTCCTGCGTGAAGTGAGAGTGACATTACAGTAGCTTTCATAGAACATAAAATTTTGCCATTCCAGCTGATTTTCAAAGGGACCTACGAGTGCCACAATTCTGGACATTCATTAGGGAATTAGCTATCTTAGGAAAGGCAGGGCCTGCTGAAAACAATGAGTAAATAGTATCAGAATTTTTAAAATGTGAACCTAAATGTGTAATTTGTAAAAAATGTCTATGTGGGTGCAAGCTGTTGGAGTTTTTAATACATATGGTGAACGAGCTTTTTAATCAGAGAAAAGGCAACTGACGGTTGCTTAAAAAGGCAAGAATGACTTGCCTCCAGGAATAGGGTCAGAGAGAAACAGAAAATCATCTCTGATCTGTGTTTCAACAATAGAAATCAGCAGAAAGAAGGAGCTGAACGTGCTGATGGATCACTGCTGCACAGCAGAACACACTCAAGAGCATGGTAGTATGACAACCCAGCAGGCTCCAAAGTTTTATCAGGTGTTTCACAGTGTTTTCTTAAATCCTCATCTTCCAAAGTCATGCAGATATACAAAAAACAACCCTTTCATCTACAGGAAAGTTACCCGAGTTCTTCTGCAGGAAAACTTCCAGAGTTCAACCCACCAGATATCTGTCGTGATTAAGTCAGTCCAATGACCCTGGCAGCTTGTCTCATACTTTTTCCAGTGGGTGGGATTGGCAGCACTCTGCAGTGGTGTGGTTGGAAGAGGACTTTGTAGTTTCTTGCCCAAGAGCATCACTATATAAAAATGTAGGGCTTTCCTGGTTTATAAAAATGAAAAGTGCGTGTGGAGTATTCAGAGAAACGAAGCCCTAAAAAGTAGCCTCAGTGGTTCCATCCTAGTGCTTCTCTCCCACCCTGAATCACCAAACCTTCTCTTTAGTAGCTGCTATTTCAGCGTGGGCAAGGTCCAGGGTGGTAGGAAGCTGTGGGGTGCAGCCCGTGCCAGCTCTCTGTTCTACTACTTAGAGAACTTTCCAATAAAAACAACGTGATCATTAAATACAACTTCCTTATACCTCAGTGACTGTAACAACACGCTGTGATTATATACAGGAGCATCTGTGGGGTCTGAGAAAGAGAGATGAGATGTCTCTTTACTATTTTTGGCACTGATTCTTGATATTTCTTCCATTTGAAGACCCTCTGTGCCATTTTCTGATGACAAAACTGATCCCCGAGGGCCCAATTGATATTAATGAGATGTAAATGACAGCTGAGGTGACAGATGACAGTGTCATCAACCAAAGAAATAAAGAGCAGTATCATGAATAAGCACAAAACATTCATAAGACAGAAACAAATGGTATATAATATTGTTGAACAGGTTATTTTTTTTTTTTTAAAGGTAATGCATTGGAAAAAAAGATAATCAGAGCATGAAATATTAGCATGAAATGGCTCTGACTCTTGTAGCTCTTAGCAAACATTTTTTCAGGGTATATATTGTAGGGGATTGAGGAAGACAAAGATGATTCATTTATTTATTTAAGAGTGACAGTGAAAGAAGACATGCGTGGCAATGGAAAGCAGGAATTATGCACTTGCTGTTTACAAAAGAAAGGTTTGATGTTTTCATGGGTGACCTCATGAATAAAGGAAGGGAACGAAAGATGATATTTAGCAAAGGTCATGAAAGCTTTAATCTGGAAGCCCATGACATATGTCTTGGTATGTTAAATAATCTTGAAGCCTGGTACAATATGAGATTTTCACCAGGATTATTTTTTTTTGTGGTGCTTACGGACTGACTCAGACCTCTCCAGCCACTGACAATCCATCTAATTTTTTAATCACTAAAACATGTAAAAGCTGCTGTAGGATATACTACCGCCTGTAGGAGCCCAGACTTGAAGAATGGGCTGAGCTTATGAGGATTGGCACATGGATAATTCATTTCCCCCCTCATTCTGGCCTAGATTTTCCACACGTTTTGTCACAGTGGTTTTTGGTCTTTTTTTTTTTTTTTTTTTTTTTTTTTTTTGTGGCTGGTACCCCTCTGGGTTTCTACAGATTGCTGGCTTCAGCTCTGGCTGGCTGGAGTTGCTGTTAACCTTCCCTCCTCCCCTTGGATGGTACCGTTGCCTGCAGAGAGTGTTATTTTGGAAGCACAGCTACAAAAAGCTAACAGAAATTTAACTTGACCCCACGCTTTATTGAAAATGTGCTGTTCTGCATCACTATGGCGTGAGAAGCACTTCTCTGGAGTGCTGTGGGGTCAGGCTGGCCAGCTCAGCATTACCTCTGCAGGAGCAGCTCCAGGGCTCCAGCGTGAAAGCGGGCTCGTGTCTGAGCTGTTTGGAGCATCCAGAGGTGGTGGGTGCTCACACGTGGCTATTTGTGTCCTCGTAACCTGCCCTTAACTACAGCTGCCACCAACGATGCCGGTGCGTGATGGGACTGGGATTCATCTGAGATAAATTCCCAGTGGCTCCGCACCCATTACATGGGAAAATACTCAGTGGTTCAAACTGGAGAGCAAAAATAAATTAGTAAAAATAAAGACACACAAAAGAGGAATCCCTCTTTCTCTTCTCTGTCGTCTTCTCCTCTTATTCAAATAAATCACTTCTTCTTTTTCTTCTCATCTTGACTTTGGAGACCGACACTTCCCATGACCTATACAGTAATTTACTGGTCTGGTTTGTACATGAAAAAATAGCAAACCATTACTGCTAACAGAGGTGGTATCAAGCTTCTGATATGTCCTTGTATCAATTGTACAATGTGTGGAAATAGCATTATGTTCTGCACATGTTTTATTAATTATTTTCTTAATTAGTAATGGCTGTCTTCAGTGCCTCATTGATGCTTTTGTAATAGCTCCTTGGTTTTAGGTGCTTAGCCTTCGTTATTAAATTCCTCTTCAGCTGAAACTTCTTCATGGTATAAGCTAAATTATGAATTGTTCGGGAACTACTGAGCAACATCTGGTTAATATATATATATATTTGTAGTGTATGATACGCAATAGTTTTCTGTTGCAAAAATAGCTTACAAAGTTCAGAATGGTGAAAAATCAATAGGCTCGCTCTCATATAAGTTTATGATGAGGTAGGATTTATTAAGGCCAAGTGAAGTCTGGACACCATTTGTGGCTCGGTAGAATGAGAAAAACCCCTGGATTTAGCGGAGGAGCTGGAGTTCTGTTATTTCTCCAGGAACACAATCAGCTGGATCCCCCCCTTCGTTCAGCTGGATCATCTGCCTCTGGTGTAAGTAGGAGTTAGAGTGGGTTGGAGTTGCCTGAATTGCTCCATGTGGATGACAGTGGAGGATACCATTTTAATTCTCTTTGTATTTTTTTCTTCTGAAATCCAAACAAAACGATTGAAAAATAATATGCCATTAAAATTTCAATTCTAATATTTTAGTTTCAGGAAAAATGCAAGCCATGTCTCATTAATTCTTGGTCTGATGCTTGTCAGGATTCATTGTTCTTGTTTGGCATTTGAAATTAAAAGTGTATTACTTGCAGTCATAGGTCACACCAAATGCCTATCTGATTGGAAGACTGAAAACTTTCAGAGCCTTGTTCCTGATGTGAATACTTCAATTAAAAATGCATAGTTCGCTTTCCTCAGATACTGTGCAACATTCCTTTAAAATTCAGTGTTCCAGTGAGCAATCTTCATTTGATACAATATTCATGGAAAGTAATCACAGAAGGTTGCAGTGCAGTCAGAGCAGATTTGTTGGAAAGTTCAGTGGCATTTGTTTGGGAGTCTCTGCCGAGCGCTTGTTCCTTGTGCTGTGGTAAATCCCCCCGTTCTGCCATCCTTTGGCGGGTTGAGTTACTCTTCCACTGCTTATTCTGGTGTTAACATAACTCAACATCCCGAAAATCGCTCCTTTAAAACTCCTTAGCTGAAGTACTTTGTCTTATAGTGTGTGTAATAAAACCTGTTTGCTTTGATCGGGTAGCATGATGCTTCACTGGATAATCTGGTTCCTGATTCACCCCATGCATTTGACACTCTGTGGACAGCAAAAAATTCAGTTGTCACGGGTTGGATTAATTCAATGGGCATTGGTGTTAGTAATCAATTCAGGTACAGCTATTTATCTAACTTGTATTCTCTGGAAATCTTTCCTGGCACAAGTGGAAAGAGAAGAACGCAGCAAAATGCTCTGCTTGTTCAAAACATCCCTTGATCTTAGGATTTGGCAAAATTAGTTTTGAGAGAGTTTTGTTGCGAGCCTACAGAATGAAATTGGCAACTCATCCTCAGTTCCCTTAGGGTGATATCTTCAGTGATTTATGTAAAAGTCTGCGTCGCTGAATATGCGGGGAGATTATTTTTGACATTCCTGGCTTGACGAAATGACGCATTTTGAATGGCTGGGTACACTGGTTCTCAGGTGGCACTGATTTTCCCCATGTAAAAAATAACGATAGTTAATACATGTTTTCACATTTAATTATTTTAATTGTATTTCAATTTAGTTTTCTAATCAGAAGTATCATTTTCTTCCTACTTGAATTGAAGTGATTGTGAGGAGTTTCAATCACAGGTGTTTAAAGAACTGAGTAAGGCTGAAATAAATGAATAAAAATGAAAGATCTATTCTGTTTTCCTTTCTTGTAGGAACTCACCTGCCTCAAGTGCTGGAGTCGCAGAGAGCGTTGGTTGGGAGAGCCTGGCAGCACGTTCAGGTAGATTTGAGAAGTATCTAGAAATTACAGTGTAGTTGCCTAAAACTTACTAAACTAAGGCTGAGCTCAAGGGTATGTTTATCTCTAGATATGCTTTCCTCTCTAAAACTATGAATAGACTTAGACTTATTTATTTGAAGCCAATATTTATCCATATTCTAGTTCTGTTTTTTTCTTGTAGGAACTCACCTGCCTCAAGTGCTGGAGTCGCAGAGAGAGTTGGTTGGGAGAGCCTGGCAGCACGTTCAGGTACAGACTTGAGAAGTATCTAGAAATGACAGTGTGGTTACCTAAAACTTACTAAACTAAGGCTGAGCTCAAGGGTGTGTTTATCTCTAGATATGCTTTCCTCTCTAAAACTATGAATAGACTTAGACTTATTTATTTGAAGCCAATATTTATCCATATTCTAGTTCTGTTTTTTTTTTTTTAATTTATTTTATCAGTTGCTCCTTTTCTCTGTTTTTTTGAAATAAGTAGCATGGCACTGTCACCTTGACCATCACAGACATTTCAAAGCACTCAGTGTTTTCATTGAAACCACTACCTGTGGAACACACAGGCATCTAGAAACTCTTACCACTCTGCCTGGTCTCTTTTGAATTCATCTTGGAGCTTTTTTTCCTGGCTTGGTGGCTAAATCAGCCCCGTCCCTGATTCCTCAGAGACTCCTGTGCCCTAATCGGGTTGATTTCTCGATCCCATTCACTTACTGGCATTTCCAATAATGTAATTTAATTTTGTGTCCAGTCCCATGTTCCTTTCCCTCCGACACTCTCATGTCATTTCCTTCTCCCCGCTGTGTCGTGCGCGGGGTCTCACAGCTGAGGAGCAGCCAAACTCCGTTTCCTGTCCCCAGCGTGCGTTGGAGATAGCTCTTTGGCTTTCTCTGACACCCACCACCTACTCCCACTCCTTCACTGTGCTTTCCCTCGTCACGGAAACGTCTCCTCGGGTTGAATACACAACTGTGCTCCAGGAGCTCTGCTCTCCTGGAGGAAAATAGCTGTAGTGGGACCGTGAATAAAAGAGGCTGGGAGCTGAACGGAGTGGCTGCTTTTAGGGAAAAGCAGCATTGCAGAGCAGAGCAATTTGGATGGGGTATAAATGAGTCATTTCAAGCCATTCCTTGGTTGGTTTTTTTTTCTTCTTTTTTTTCTTTTCTTTTTTTTTTTTTTTTCTGTGAACCAACTGTGTTTCTGAGCTGAGAGAATAAATGTGACATAAACCTGGAAAGGAGACTCCCGATCATGGTGGCATTGCCTGGTTCCCTCAGCGTGGCAGACTGCTCAGGAGATGCTTGCTTGACAGTCAGGGAGAGGGTTTTGGTTTGCCTACACACTTGAAACTGAACCAAGTGACTTTCCTGTTTTCTTCACACATGATCAGCAAACATAACTCTTGTTACACTACATACGTAATTCCCATAACATTGTCAGTTGTGCCCTGACATAATGTGTAAAGACACAGAGGATCATTTCTTGGGTAGCTGGAAGCTGGTGGGGACGAGGGGTGTTCTGCCAGCCAGGCACTGGCACATCACCTCTCTCCTCCCCACCCTTCAGACAGAAGCAGCTGCCCTTGTACAGGGGTTTGGGATGGGGAGTTTTTAGGTAGGGTAGAACACCAGAGGAGATGCTGTTCTCCATCCTGGAACAGGGAAAGCATTTATGGAGGCAACAGGCAGACTTCAAGGAAATGCTTCATATGGAGTTGGGGAAAAAAAAAAAAAAAAAAAAAGCAGTCATAATGTTTCTTGCTCTTTCACTTCAGTTGGGATAGTTTTAGCTTTCCAGTATCAACCTCACTGAGCACACAGTAATGGATCAGCGTTAGTGGCCCTTCATATGGAGTTGGGGAAAAAAAAAAAAAAGGCAGTCATAATGTTTCTTGCTCTTTGACTTCAGTTGGGATAGTTTTAGCTTTCCAGTATCAACCTCACTGAGCACACAGTAATGGATCAGCGTTAGTGGCCCTGTCGGAGGGATGCAGGGTACAACAGCATTCGCCAGATGGACTGTAACACTTTATACAGATAATAAGATAATAACAGTTACCAGAGTCTCCAGCCGTTAATGTGCTACGGACTGCGCAAACGGCCAAGCTGAAGTAAAATGCAGTGTTTCACCCAACATGCCAGGGACAGAACTGAGAAGAGAAAGCAGGGGTTTCAGCTCGGGTCTCCCTTGGACCGTGTTACCTTTGCACCTAAACAGTGGCAGCAGAAATGAACATCGGAAAAATAAGTGTTTCCCGTGCTTACATCTTTAGAACCGTTTGGAAAATAAGTGTTTTTGAGATGCTAGTAGACATACACACTCTTAATCTTAAAAAAGAAACAGTTAAGGCTTATTTTGTTGGTGTATTATCCAAGGGGTTTCTTTCCCTGTGAGTACCCTGGTTAGCAGTGAGGCTGCAGCAATGCCTTTGAGCTGTGTGGGGATGTGTGTCTGCGCTGGTTGGACAGCTTGGGCAGGAATTTTTGGCTTTTTCTGAGTGTATATAAAAGTCCTAAACCACTTACCATTATTTGTTTGTTCATGTAGTGTCTAAAATAAATAAATCTATTACACTACAGTGATTATTTACTAATTTTTTTCATACTGGGGTCCTGGAATTCCCTTGCTTAGAGAGCTCAAGAAGTCATGATGTGCACTTCTGACGTTGTTCTCGAATTTTTAGCAAAGGGACTAATGAAAATGAGCGGTGTCTGGTGATAATAGAAATATTAGAGTGTTGTTCAAGACAAGTTAAAACAGGAAAAGGCAAATGATAGCAGTGAGTCAGCCTTTCAGAGCAAATAACTAGTACAGCCCTTTACTCTGGGTGACACTATCACAACGCACTCGACTAGAAAAGCACTCCACCAGAGGCCTTTTCTGAAGATGTCAGAGAGATAAAAATACTAAATGTAGCAGCCGTATATACTGAGAAGGATCAAGGGAAGGTTGAGGAAAAACTAAAGAGCTGAAAATCTAATTTCAGATGTGAGGAAAATGTTGGACCCATAAATAAATTATAGCTATGGAACATTTAGAACTGCAGAATTAATTATGGCCTTAATAGAAGGCTGAGAGCGAGGGCCTGCTGTGAAGGCATTGCAGGGCTGATTAAGGCCAGTCTTGGAAACAGAACACTCAACAAAAAAAATATACTTTTTTTTTGAATCAGACGTGGAAATGCTGGTGCAAAAACCGAGCATGGAGTTTTGCAGTCACATCTACACAGAAAAGGTGTGTGCCAGAGGCCAGGCCACATTTCTGACTTGAATTTTACTTTCTGCGTAAAGATCAGTTAATCGCACCAGTTTTATACACAGCTACCTTAAAAACCAAGCCTATTTCTATGGAAATGTTAAGTTCAGTTTTGTTTTTCTGACATGTTTTCTTATTTTTACTGTCTCCTTTAGTCAAAATTGCTCTTCAGATTGGTCATTATGAAACTAGTGTGGATTTATGATATATATGAAGAAACTGCATTTGGAATATACTGCCACGTTTTGGGGGATAAATTTAAAAGCTGATCTGTTTCAACTTGTCTGAAGAAAGGAGGCATATTTTTTTTGAGTTAATTATTTTCTATGATCAGGAGAAGAACTATTAAAATAGAAATTACACTAGGTTTAGTGAACTGGATAACAGAGAGTGTTTTTTCCAAAGTGTGAATTCAATTATGGGCTGTAGTAAGAAGTGTGATGTTACAAATCTAATTGATAGGCAATTTTCGAGGATGTAGTATTCATAGATTTGCTGAGTGTTTCTTTCATCCTGCAAGTACAGTATAGTCTTGTGTGATTTTACTCAGGTGATCAATTTAAATTATAAGATCAGGAAGAAATAGATGTCTCTGGATGGAATTGGTGTGTCGTGCTCCCAAACTTGACATCAAAGATGGGCTGGTGGGAATGATGGTTGGTGTAATTGCGATTCAGTTCTGCTTGTTTGTTTGAGAGGAGGTTAAATGATCACAGACTGACCAGAGTCCAGTGAAATGGGTGAAGAAAGGGCAGATGTGGGACAGACTCATCAGAAAAATTAAAAATAAATTTAGGATTGAGTTGAGCTTACTGAAGATGGCGTTAAGGCTGATGTAACTCAGTTGCCCTCTTCCAGTCTTCATAAACATCCTGTGTTCGTCTGAGCCCATTGTTGTGGCGCTGTGACAATCTGACGCGCAGAAAATACTGGAGATTTTGTCGCTGCAGATAATTGGAATGGTGCCATGAGGCTTTTTCCTTTCTTTTTAGAGAGCTGAGAATCTCCATGTCAGGAAGATTAGAATACTTGGACAGCAGTTGCTGAGATTAGGTGCTGTTGCTCACAGCAAAAGCTGAAAATTAGTAGAGAACATTTCCAGGTTTAATTACAGGAGAACACTTACTCTGAGATAGAGTTGCCTACGCTACCCTGCTCTGTGGGCTTCCCATTTTCTCGGCTAACATCTGTAAATAACTTTCAGCTTGTCCCTATTGATTCCCCAGCTGCTCTGTCTCCCTCCTTGCTGATGGCAGAGACAGATGAGTCTCGAGGGGAGCGAGAGGAGGTTGGAACAGAACCACTGCAAACGCCCACAGAGCAGCCGGGATGTTCCAGTTGGTCACCAGCATCCTCCTGGCACCCGGGGAGTCTGGAAGTTCATGGAGGTCATACAGGTTTTCTGAGTATGCATCCTGAACATTTGCACATGAACAGAGGAAAAACTAAGGGTTTACTGTGTGTTCAACGTTAAATAGTCTTCCTTTTCCTTCTTTTATTGTGTTCCCTCTCTGGATTTTATCTTCCACTCACTGAATTCAATAGCAAAACTCAAACTGGCTTAGGTGGGACAAGATCAGGTCCCATGCCAGGAGGAGTTATCATAATAGGGTAATGGTAATCAGCCATTTGGTGTTTTATGGAATGATAGCATGGTATTCTCAGGATTGTATTTACCTCTGAGTTCTGTCTGAGGTTACAAAGCTACTGTCGGATAATATATTCCCCTCTGGATGAGCAATCATCCACAGGCTACACATTTTACAGGCTGGTGATATTGGAGGGTCAGTAAACATTAGGGCCTATTCCAGTCTGAGCAATGGACAATGCAGTAGCTGATTGTTAAATAAACATGACTGTCAGGTTTGTCCTTGGCTATTTAGAAGGTGGTAATTTCCCTGGAAACTAGATTACAAGAGTGTATGTTAAGATTTGGTCTTTAGTACCGCTGATGGCTTCTAGGTAGGAATGCAAATAATCTCTGAGGAAGGGAGAAGGCACAGAGGACTTTACAGACACAGAGGGTGTTACCTGGTTCATAGGAGGGGTATTTTTGAGCTGTAGGACCAGCTGAAAAAGAAGAAAAATGCTTGTCTAGAAAGGACAGCAAAAGAAGGGGAGGGTTTGTGACTCAGAAATGAAAGTATGTAGAGGAGAGGAGAGTCATGTGCGACAGAAAGGCCAAGGTAAAAGAAAACCTGGAGCCCCCTTAGGCCAAGCAAAGCTTAGAAGTACCTCCCAACGCTGGCAGGTCCAGAAGCATTAGGTTCAGTGAGGGTTGCTGCACAGCTGATGTATCTACCCGGAGCAGATCTGACACATCCCAGCTGGGTCAGACAGGCTGCACATTCGCACAGGCTCTGTAACGTATGGGCAATGAAGTCTCTCTGCATATGTGATTCAGCGTTCTTGTGGCACGGCCATTTGTTCAGAATATCCAGCATTTGGACAAATCTATTCAGTCACTGCTCAAAGCAGCAGAGAGAGAGATTTCCTGCGGTCAGGAACAGCCGAGTCTCCACGCTGGGAGAGCTGGCAGGTCTGCTCAACGTGCCTGAATCCGATGCAGTTGGGACCCAAACACAGCTGTGTGCAAGCTCTACTGAGAAGATACAACAATTGAACTGTTCCCAGAGTTTTCAACCTGGATAGAGTAACAAGATGAGGTTCACAAAGCCTAGCTCTATTAGCAAGGGGGAGGAAGAAAAACGCATTTGGATTAAGGTCAAATTGAGTAATACTCTATTTATTCTTACGGTTACGTTTTACTCATTCATATCCAGTCCCTACCTTCTCTCTTAAATTTGTCTATTCATCACTTCCAGCCCACCTACTTCAGCTTTGCTCTTTCTTCTTCCTTTCTGGTTTCCCTTTCCTCTGTGTATGTGTAGGCTTCAGCTTCTCTTTTCTACTCCTATCCCGTGAGGCAGTATTTCTGCAAGCTGCATTCCCTACTTAACAGGATTATTTTTTCCTTCTTACCACCACGCTAGGAAGGTGAGTCCCAGTGCAATTAAGGATACACATGTCAACAGCTGGCTCTCATGAAAACTGCAGAGCTGAAAGTTTGCTGCATCTGTGTTTTATTTTATTTTAAGCAGTTCAGTGTCTTGTACAAGTTCCTGTGAAAAGTCAGGGTGTCAGTCTTTGAGTTCCACGGACACCTGGAGCTGTTTGTGAGACTGAATTCTGTTGTTAAAGTTCCTGGGTGAATGAATAATGTGCAGTTTAATAAAAGGTGAAGTAACATGGACAGTACCCAAAAATAACAGCACAGAGCAGTTTTTCTGGCCTTCATCCAGTATAGAGTCAATGGGAATTTCTTCATTGGCTTCAGTGGGATTTTCATCATGTCTATTGAGAATACTGTACAAAACTCCCACTTCAGAGAGCAAGCTTTGTAATATGCTCTATGTAAAGTGAAGTAATAAACATCAGCAAAAAATACTGGGCTGAAGCCAAAGGCCAATGGCAATCAGCGGTCATGGAAGGCTCAAAGGTTTTTCAGGTACTGGGTGACTGATAAAGGTGCCTGGTGGTAGAATTTCCACATAAGACACAACCTGTCTAGCTGGGATGGGGGCATTTCAGAGAGTTCTTGTGGGACTACGGTGTTTCCTCGAGAGTGTCTGGATGTGATGAGCTCCCCAAACGTGAACTCAAGTGGAAGGTGCTTTTGGTGACACAGCAGTGCCGGTGACGTGGAAGAGATCCCCTTGTTTCCCAGCTTCAATGTTCCTTAATAGAGACAAACCGAAAAATCTGGCTGAGTCTAGCAACAAATTATTTTCCAAAGCATTTGCAAGATGCTGAATGTCTTGAGATGTTTGCAGAAGCAGAAGCAAATACTGAAAGCAAAATAATGAAAATTAAACATTTCCTTCTTCATTCAAGATTAATGATGTCAGGGTTAATCGCTGCCATGTAAATACCCAAATAAATAAAATAGATCAGGCAAGTATTATCTGAGTATTTGTCTGGCTATCTGGCTTTCTCAGGATCATTAATTATTGGCTTTTCAAAACTTGTTTCTAATTGACTTTAAATTCACAGTATCACAGAATAATTTAAGTTGCAAGGAATGTCTAGAATTTTTTGAATCACTTACCAGGTTTCTTTCCACCAACTGTATATGTAACACAGAATAATCACCCTCAGATCTGACATGCAAGAAATATGAAGTAAAAATTTAGAAGTGATTAGATCAATTAGCTTAGAAACACTGCCTCTAAATTATTCCTGTATCTTTTCTTGAGAAAAAGTAAGAGTTCGGTGCAGCATCTTTTCTCTAACCTCTTCTACAAGTTGGAAAACAGCATCACCCATGAATAAAACATTTAGTTTGAAAAAAAGGGTTAATTACTTTTTGAAAAGAAGAAGTAGCCAGTGGTAACCATAATTCTCCTACTGAATATTTTGCATAAAATTTCTATTTATGTGAAGCTGAAAGACTAAATGCTGTACTCTGTCTTCAGAGAGCCTGGAGATACATATGTATATATATATAAAACTATATATAACATGATGTTATATTTAACAAAAATGTTACATATATGATTAGCTACATCTGAATGTAAGTCATATCCTAGTTACTTTTAGATTTAAACCAATGTTTAAATAACCTTTCTTTTAGCTCAGAATCTGACGATGCTTTTGAAAGGTCAGACTGCAGCTATTGGACAACTTTACAGCACATGGAAGTGTGTGCCAGGAAGTTTAAAATATTGCCTGCACTCTAAAATGCTGACGTTAGGATCTCAACATGCAAGACACGCTAAAAAAACCCTCTTTAAGTGGTAGAAGAGTGTGTGTTTGTGTATACACATGTATATGAAGGAGTTTATTGCTATTTTGCAATTGAGAAAACTGAAGCACAGACAAAACTAAATGAATTTCCCACAGCCAGACAATGAGTCAGTGACAGAGCTGATAAAAGAAACCACCAGTCCCGATGAGATAGACTGTCATAGACATAACACCAAACGCAGCGCAGATGCAGATTGCTTAAATGGGCCAATCTGGCCACCCCTTCTCCAGCTCCCTTCAGCTGGGGCTCATTAACGGAGCAGAAGCTCTCACAAGCCACACCTGATGGCTGCTGGTAGCCATTGGCCTGTGGGGTGGGTTTGGAATTGATAACCCTGAGTCACTGGGTCACCTCTCTGGGTACAACCCCCCTGTGCCACCATAACCAGGCTGTGGGAGCAGGGAAGAGGTGGAGGAGGGAGCGAGTGTCAAGGACAAGCCTGTTGCTGTCTGAAGGAGGTCAGTGCCACATACAACATACTTAAAAAATCCTGCACGACTATATAATTTCTGTAGTTCTTTTAATTATAAAAAAATTGCAGTGTTTACTGATTGTTACTCTTATTTATATTAAACCGGGAAATCTTATTTTAAACTATGATACAGATTTACTTGGCTTTTAGATGACACACTGAAGCATCAGGTGTAATTTTGTAAACAGAGCAATTCAGATTTTTGCGATAATTAAAATAATTCACACAGCACCTTTTTTTGTCCTGCGGAGATTTTGCTGTAATTCATTTCCCAAAGTCTGCAAGATGTCAGTAATAAAGCACTGGGATGGTGAATTAAAATTGGAATTTTGAAGAATGAACTCAGTAACAATTACTACTACCACTGAATTAATTCATATTAATATTTTATTAAAAGAAATTCTCTGCCTCTCCTCTAGCTCCAGGTAACTTGTGTCATGAGGTGCTAAGTGGAAATAGCAGATCTTAATCAGCAGATGCAAGTGTTTCTTGTGGCATAAAATTAAGCTGTTCAGATAACATGGTTAGTGGTAACTTACTAAATTATATTGTTCTGATGAGTGAACTGTATTTAATAAGACGATAAAATAATGGAACTTTTTCAAGTTCAGTTTTCAATTAAATCTCTTTTTTTTTTCATGAAAAAACAATTTGATTTGCTACTGGGTAGGCCCAGGCTGTAACTTTACAGTCTGTCCCAGTGTAAGTGCTGCTCCATGCACAGGATTGAATCCCAATCCCTTCCCTTCTCCCAGGGAAGAAGTGAAATACTTCACCCCTTCTTTATGCAGCAAGACATTTTCTCCTGGCCAGTGAGATTAGATAATGAGTGGAACTGGTGTTTTCCACATTGCAGAGTAAGTTACAGCAGGAGGCTTTTGGGTGCCTGCCCTGTGCTCTCCCTCCGCAGCCGTGGTGACCAGCCGAGCAGAGATAACCAAACTGGTGACCAGTTTTCTCCTTCTTCCCTGGTGTCATGTGAAAACCAGTGGGGATGCTCCTGCAGGGAGACACTGCCTGGGTCTGAGTCAGGGCTGCTGAGGGTTATTGAAAGATTTATCAAATTACCTCTCTATGGACTTTGTCGTTTGATTGATGCGATGCAACATTAATTGTTAAAAACCTATTTTCTTTCTCAACCAAACAAACATACTGGAAATTAGTACACAGTAATACAGTGGTAGGATTGCTGCCTCCTTTCATCTGTCACCAACCCCTGCAGCAAACGATGCTGTCACCCTCGCAGATGTCTTGTCATGCCTTTCACCCTCTCTTTGGCTTTATCTGCTCGATAACATCTCACCTGTCTCAAGCACTTAGGCTGCAGCCTTTCCTGCCAGTTATGCCTCCTGCTTTTTCTAATTTCCCTCTGCACATAACTTCAGTCTGAATCTCTTCCGTCCTCCAGCAGAGCTGATGTTTTATACATACTGTAACTCTTTAAAAAAAAAAGTCTATCCCCCATTGTCTTTCACACTTCTTCACCCACCTCCATTGCCCCTCTAATGTTTTATTCTTGCCATATTTATTACAAGATGGTATACAGATGCTCTGGTCCTGCATATATTATTCTGCCCATTCTATTGCTTCTTTATTCTACTGGATTTAATCAAGTATTGCTCCATTATTCATTCCTATTTTTCTCTGCTAAAATATAACTTCCTTTGTAAAAGAAATTATCTTGTTTTTTGAAAATGTCTTGTATTATCCTGCTGAAATTCACTTGATGGAGAATTTTCTTGTTTTGTGACCTTTCTGCAGTTTCTTTAAAGTTTCATGAAAGAAATCCAATAGAATCCAGTAAAAAACCCCCAACCTTTCTTTATGGAAAACAATGTGCCTAATTCAGTTACATTATTTTATGGCATCTTGTACAGAGAGGTTTCATGTCAATTCAGTAAATAGATGTTGATTAATTGCACATTGTGAAACCATCCTTCTTCCCACAAAGTTTAAATTAAGAATGGCTGCTTGGATCAGCAAGTTTAATCGCCTGCATAGCACAGGTCATACAACTCCCTTCAGTTTTGCTTCATATCCACTAACTTTGCTTATTGTTGGAACAAGATCATATGCTTTAGAAAAACAGTGCATGTTCTTTTTTTAACTTTTCCAATGTTGGGAAACCCACCACAACATGAGTAGGTTTCTCCCATGATTAATTAACCTCACTCTTAATAGCATGTGCCTTATTTCTAATCTGAATTTGTATAGCTTCAGCTTTAACAATTAGTTCTTTCTTTTCCTCCTCTTTTTAACATAAAGCCCTTGACAAAAGTCTTCCTTGGGCAGCTGGAAATCGCTTTGTGACTGTCTGGTCTTTTGCGAGTCACCCCAAGGAGCCACCCCCCAGAACATTTTAGCATTTTCCATTCTGTTACAACGGCTGGATCTTCCGAGCTGTTACCTCTCATTGTGCTGAGAGCTGATGGTTCTGGTGGGATGAAATTGTAGCTCCTCCTCTCTGAGCCCTCAAACCTATGCTCTCTTGGTACCTTGAGCCATCTGGGTGCCAGCAGGTCCCTTGGCTTGGGTGCCTCACCTCAGAAAGGTGGAGAACTGTAGCAGAACGATCCATGTCTCCTTGTTTGGTCTGAGACCACCATCACCCCCAAAGTAGCATCATGGAGAGCGAACAATGAGTGGTACAGGCACGAGCTGACCTGTAGCTCTGCCTCTGAGCCTCCTTGTAGCTGCTGTAGTATGTACAAATATGTGTGCAGGTGGGATGTATGACTCATATATATGTGTTTTTTATATATGTGTATGCATTATATACACATACAAGTATATATGTATGTTAGATACGCACATATTTGCATGCATATATATGGTAAAATAGCCATTTATGGTAAAACCGGATTGAAAACCAGTTAGATTTCTTGGAGCAGATCATACTTACAATCATTATTCAGGGAAAGCAGGTGTGTTGTGCACTGTAGGATCGTGACGGGGAAAGCTATAAAGGCCTCACTCGTGTAAACTCTGAGGAGTGGAGAGGTGGCTGGATAGGAAAGCCATGGATGCTCCTTTGACTTGCCTTTGATATAATGAACATACAGTAATCACACTTAAAAAAATGGAGAAGCAAACCTACAACAAACCGTGTCCAAAGGAAACGTACACAGATACACATTCCTATTACTGAATGTAATTTTTTACATTTATGTTTATACTTAACTACCTGACATGATTGGGAGGGCTGGTGTAAAACAGTAGTTTTAGTGGTAGTAATATGTAAACATGCTACAACAAATAGAATCTTTGTAAATACAGGTCAATAAACTCCTGAAAAACACTTTTCCATTAAAAAATACCTCTAGGAATAGAGCTCTGAATTAAGAAAAACTCTTATGAAAAGTCTCTTAGGCAAAAAAGGATAAAATAGTTTAAAGGCAAGCACAGTGAAAATGGCAGTTTTAAAATGAATACCTGTGTAGAACTGCTGGAGAATTTTAAGCAATGTTTCCTATTGGAAACGTCCCTGAACTCTCAACTTCATCCCTAAGATAACTGAAGGAAAATTAAATTTACCCTTAGGACTGTCTGTAGGAAGCTCTTTTAATAAGGTTTATATTTAGCAGATAACAGTGCATTTCTGGTGGTCACAGCCTGCCTAATAGAGCTCTAATAGATACATTTTGCATTTAATCAATACCAATGAATAATAACTTCTCTTTATTAACTCTAATGCCACTATGGTTAATTTTAGCTTGTACTGTAAGGCTATCTCTGTGTTGTTTGAGAAAGACTATGGTATTTTTTTGAAATAACCCAATTTAGCTGTTTTCCTCAAGGCTCTTTAAAGGTTTGGTGATGGTCTGTTATCTATCAAGTGTTTACTCTGATTTTGCTTTCAGTGTAAATCATATTTTTGCATGGCGATAGGTATTAAAAGACGTTCAACTAAGTAAAAGTCCATGGGCAGATAAAATTTGGCAAAAACCTCTGGTTTATGGACATTATAAATTATAGCTCTTCTTAAACATTTGCAGTATTTTCTCAGATAGTGATACTGAGTTTGTTTTCTACTGAAAATTACGAGAAGGCACTTTATTACTGATTTAAATAAATAACTGCATTCCCTCCTTGGTTCTTTTTGCTGACTTTGGCTGCTTCCACTACTGTGAAAACAAGTTTAAATCATCACCAGATCTCATTACTTTTTGTACGTCGGATTCCATCTTTCTGGTCCTGGCTTTTTGGCTGCTGCTGTCACCAAGAGGTGTCCACTTGCTTTGGGGATGCTGGAGCGGCTCAGGAGGAGGGAGCATCCTGGGAAGCTCCAAGATCTGCTCTCCTGGCACCTGAGCACGGAGATGGGCAGGGGCTGGGCAGGCTTCTGACAGGATTCAAAGCCTCCTTGGCTGTCATTAAAGCTGGGTTGGATTTATGGCTGCGAAACGTTTCAAGGTGGATGCCTCAGCACAGTCTCTGAGCAAACTTTTTGAAAACCGCAGGAAAACTTGATAAAATTTTAAATAAGGAGGACCTTACTCTAAAAAATCAGACCAAGACTTCGCACACATGCACTTTCTAAAATACTGGCATGTTTTTAGTACTTTTAAAGATAATAATTTATTTTAGCCAGCTAGTGAGATTTTTATCCAGAGGAGATTTTTTTTTTTTTTTTCAAAGAGTCTTTATTTACACTGACAGTTCTCTCCAAGAAAAAATACTTCCTTGCATGAGCACTTGTCTGCAGGTACGAGGCATTCATGGGCTGGCCAGGAGCAGCTGTCGTAGCCTATTGCTGTTGGGTTTTATTGCCACGATTCAATGGGAGGCAAACGTTTGTCTCTGTTGATTTACCAGTCCCTCTTTCTGGAGTAGTGAGGTGTCCCCATCCCATCCCTGTCGTGCTAACGCTCGTGCTGGAGATGCTTTCAGTTGGCAGATCCAGAGTTATTCCAGAATATGAGGCTGCTGGAAATGTGCCAGTGTAAGTGTCAGACCCAGCCCTCTGAGGCTCAGCTGATCCTTCTCTGATGGTATGAGAATCAGGACAGCCACATTTATATTCACAGTTGTAAAATTACTGCAATTCCTATGATCTATCCCTTTGTCTCTGACTTAGCTATAATAATTCATACTCATCCTTCTGACAAAAAATTACATTTAATTTAGGGGAGGATAAAAGAGGCCTTTAAAACAAACTGAGAAAATCTTTGAGATTTTAGTTGCGCGGTCGATTTGAGTGATGCTGCTGCTGCCCTTCCAGCCTGGCCTCACCCAGCTTATGGACGTGGAGCCTGTGATGTGCTGCTTTTGTGCTTCTTACCTTCATGTTGGAGGCAGCCCTTTGTAGGACTGAAACAGCACTTATCTGACTCACCTCTGGAGCTGATATTATGTACCTTTCCTTGCCAGCACTGTTAGAAGCTGCCACATCAATGGAAGGAGCAGTATTATCTGGATGAAATGTGAATGTCACAAGAATGGGCTGTATCAGACCATCTTCTAGTTCTGCATTTTTAGTATTCAGGCAACATCGTTGGCGACAGAAGGCAGCATCTTCCCTAACAGAGCTGTTGCAGTGGAAGCAGGAAGGCTGACATGTGTTAGTAACGTTCCAAGGATGTTTAAACTCGCATCTCTGTTACATTTGAACTTGGTTCTGCTCTTTGGTTCAAAGGCAAACCAAAGTTGAAGTTTTTGATTAGGATGCTGCTGAAACTCCACATCATTTTCAGTGCTCAGTTTACTTTGTAAATGACATAAAACTAAGCATCAGCAGCTAATAAGGTTCCTCTTATTAGATTATTAGAGAAATAGATAAGTCTGGTGTCATTTTATTCAGAACCCGTAGGAAATAACTTTACTGAAACACTTTTCATTGAAGATGTGGGACAGGGTAAGTCAATGTGCTATTAACTGCTATTTGTGCTTAGCTCTGTATTGTGCAAGAACGGCAGCTGAGATGAAGTAAGATTGAAGAGCTTTGGGTTTAATTCTTTATTTCTCACAGATTTCCCATGTGACTTTGAGCAAATCACTTACTCTTTCGATTATGCCTGGAAAGTGGGAGCACAGGATGTTCCTGCCTCACAGCCCTACTGGACGTGTGTCACGTACCCAGGTGCTGCGGTGTGGAGGGGCTACAGGAGTGTGTAAAGCAGCCAGGTTTACACACCAGTGTTACTGCTGCTCACCAGCAGCTTCAACGTGTTCAGGCTTTCCACAGGATGCTCTGAAGTGAATGTATTTTCTGCCTCCCCCTTACTTTCGTTAATTTTTTTGGTTTGTTTTTAATCAACAATAACTGTACTGAACCTGCGTCTTTATTGGTCTGCATTTGGGAAGTGGTCGCAGCTTGGAGGATAGAACTACGTGAGGATATGAGAGAGCAGGATTTTCTTTAATTTGAATTCTGACAAAAGTGGTTACACCTCACGTCCTCCCTCACCTCACACCCATTTGTCTCCTCTGGAAGCCTCCTAGCATCGAGATCTATTGATGAGAAACACTGATCTAGAGACATTATGTAGAGATAAATCAGCAGTCACAGGGCATCCAAACTGAGCACAGCAGGGAACGTAATTACCAAAAATTAAGCCTATTGCTAAGGAGAATAATGCAATGATAGCTAAGTCTTACCAGTCAATGTTAACAATCAAGAAAGGGGATCATTTTACACCAAAAATGGGTGGCTTCCCCTTTGTGTAGGATAGACAACTACTTGTTTTACCCAAGCAACTCGCACGACGATTCTGCCTCCCAATCAGGAGACTTCTCACACCATTGCACTCTTAATTTTCCAGGGCAATGGATCACTGCCTCTGTCTCCTTGGGCTCTCTAGCACCGCTGCTTTTCCCTGGGATGTAAACGTCACAGTAGAAGTGTTACTTTTATAGCATGAGCCACTCAACATTAAGACCATTCTTGATGAGAGTCAAGTCATAATAAAGAAGTGGAAACGTGCATTTATTTGGGATTTGCATGGAAATCGTCACAGCAAGAAATACATGAGGAAGAAAAAAACAGGGAAGCCTTCTAAATCTTGCAAATAGCAGCTTAAACTGTTGTTAATACAAATGATGTAAAAAATGTGTGTAGTTTTCCATTTTTTTTATTCAGTGGCTTGTGAAAAGCATGGCCTTATATTGAGCCAGGGTTGTCCTCGGTGGTGTCCTTATATAGGTCTGATTCCTACAAGGTCTTAACATGTATGGTGGGAATCTCCTGTGTATGCAGTTCATGGAGGGTGAATTGAAGCTTGGAGAGATTTAGTGACTGGTCCAAATGTATTTGAAGTCTATGGACGAATGGCTTTCCATGTGGATTGTGTCCCTCGTGACTTGTCTGCTGCTGTACACAGAGTTTAAACACAGAATTGACCTTATCTCACCCAGCAGCCTGCTCTTTGAACGAGAACATCCATCCCCTCTCTTTGAAGCCACTCTTTGAACACAAATTTGGCTATCACATTAATTAGGTGGAGTATTTCAGGTTCTTGGAAAGAATTTTTTTTAGCATTTGAAAAAGCTAGTATAGTTTAAATGAAATTTGGGCAGATAGTGCTTGATGTGACTTTGGATAGCCTGCCTGCTTGTATGTGTTGTGTCCATAGATACAGCTGACCTTAGTTTTGCTATCTATGGTATTAGTAGAAAATAATAATAGCTGTTTTCCATGGTTTAGATCATATTTATATAGAAGGTGGTCTTATCGGGAGAGTTATGATTATATCTTAAACCAACTGATACAGCTGTGAAAGTGGGCAAGCTCTCAAAAGTCCTAGCAATTAGAAAATAAAAAGTCCCAGGAAAATCTTAGTGACTTTCCTTGTGAAAATTCTTGAGGCCAAGAAAATGTCTTTTATGTCATATAAATCATACTTTTCTCACGTAGCCATAGATCATAGATCATCTACTCTGTTGACATGTTCATACTTGTTCCATCTCAAGGCTCTTTTTACTCATCACTATCCACGTGTGGGATTGCATGGGCTGAGATATCATCAAAATGATACGTTAAACTGTGGGCATCAAAACAAACATGAGTCATGGAAACAAACCTATACAGCAGGTAACAAATGTATAGAACAGCAATTTTACTTAAAGAAAAATAAATATTTTAACTATTGAATTAATTTTTAATTTTTGTTCCTTGCTTGAACAGAAATGAACATATTATCCTTGTATGGTCTGGTAATTATTACAGATAGTAATCTGTAGAGAGCTGAGAAAGTCTTTTTGAGAATGTAATCACTTCTTGGTTTGCAGTCCGTGTGTGCAATGTGGGTATTTCCAGTGAGGTTGCTGGTGCTCTAGTCCTGTGTAGGGCTCCCATGATGCAGAAAAAGCCAAGTGGGAAAAGCTTATTCTTTCCTTTGAATATGTTGAGGGACCTTAATATATTTATTTCTTTATTGAGGAAATTGGATCCTGTTTCATCCAACCCATGGCTTTTCAGGTATTTTTTCCATTGTGAGCCAACTCCCTTTTGTTCTTGCTGTTGTGACCCCCACCTCTGATATTCCCAGGTGCAGAGATACCCCACTTGCTCTCTGACTTGCAGGGGAAAATTCTGATGCCTTCATCCACCAAACATCTTTCCTTGGCCTTGCTGATGTGGAGAAGATACAGCTGTATGCACCAGTAAGCTCTTGGTTTGAGTTGGATGGTGGTTAAGGGTACCAACAGAATATGGAGACAATCACTCAGAAGAACAAACTGAGCATCTGCTGGAAAGCTTGCTGCCATCTCTTTAAACTTGATCTTATTGCAGCTAAAACCCAACGCTCACCTTCCATACTCCCTGGGATGCTCCCGTGCGTGTTGCACTGTGTATCTAAAAGAAAGATAAATATCTCTCACTTTCTCTGAGCTACTAGAGCTTTCTTGCAGAGCTTTTCATACCTACTATTGGTGTTAAGTTTATAACCTAATGACTAAGCGTTCTCTCTCTGGTGTTCTTTTTTTCCTCTGGTGTTATTAGTAAATATTTGTAATCATATAAATATTTGTTCCTATATAAATCCTAGTTTTGCAAGCCAGTGGCATGCTGGTGAGTCCTGGACCTCGCAGACCCAAAGTACTGCATGCGGTGACTGCAGCGTCAAGAGTCACAGATTTCATTTGGCTGAAGTAATGATAACTGACATTATTTTGTGTGAGATTACAAAGAAAGATTGGGATATTTTATTACACTGTCAATCAGGCGGTAGCTGAGTGCTGAGGCCTCTTCCCCCTTCCTCCTCAAACAAAGCAAACAGAAAGGCACACAGTTTTTGAAGGTGTTTATCATGAAACGCGTGGAGCACGGCGACACCTTCAAATAGAAGAGGAAACACAGGGCAAATCAGTTCTATTGTGAAGGAAAGAGAGCAGGTGGATTTCATGAATATATATGTGTATTTACTGGGCATGGCAGATTTTTCTAAAAATGAAGATGAGAGTAAATCAGTACAAAATAGGTGGCAATTGAATGCATTTCTTCAGAACAGAAGTTTTTATTGGAGAAACGTAATAATTAGTTTCCACAACCCGTAGCTGCAGACACTGACTGTTCTGCTAATGAATGATACTGCAGATACTGGCTGCGAAAGAATAGAGAAAAATTACAGACACTGACAAAAGGGTGTATTTTTCATTTACTAACTTTTCTTCCCTGAATATTCCCTTGAGTTACCTTGTTTTGTTTACAAGAGATTCTGGGGGCGGGGGAGGGTGGCGCATGGCATGCATGGGCAATTACTTTACATACTCATTTCAATCATAATCCATTCAGAATGATAAAAATGAAATCAAATGTAATTTATAATCTAGAACATTGCAGCTAGAGCTTTTTAAACATTACAGCTGCAAAGTGATTTGACATAATCCCTTACAATCATTCAGGCTCTTTTAAAACCAAAACACATTTATCCATAAGTGACAATTACATCTCCTTTTTTTTTTTCTTCTGAAAATTTGGTGTGTTATTATGGTCTGGGGGGTGATTTTATGGAAGCAGGGACTGCTGGTTGCACATGGAGCTGTTTGTTTTCAGACCTGCACCTATCCTCAACCTGTTCCGTGTGTTGTCATTTGCTTAATGCTGCTAATCAATATGAAATAATGCGCTGCTGTTAGTTAAAAAGAAAAAGTTCAGATAGAGCTTAGCTGGGTGTAATGACTGTCTTGTTACTGCTATCGTCACGCGCTCTGCAATGGCACTGAACAGTAATTCCAGTGTGTGAGTATTATGATCTGAGTGGCATTTCATTCGCTGTTTAGAAATCCCAAAGCAGCATGAGATGATTGCATATCCTTCCTCCACACAGGGAGAGGAATTCCCCTAAACCCGATGTGGAGTGTGATTTCTTAGTTATTGATTTCTTTTATTTCCAAAAAAAAAGCCGATTGTGACAGAATCCCAGTAGCCCGATGCTGAAGTACATCTGTAGCACATTTCTGAGCAAGCTGCTGCCAATACAGTTTCTGTTTTGTCCACAGAAGCTGATCTCTTCTGTGTGGTTAATTGCCATTATCTTTTCTTTATCTCTTACAATCAGCAATGTCTAGCAGGTTTTTTCATGATTTTGTAAAGCGTGGCAGCATTATTCACTTTGGCAAAGAACGCCTGGGTGTGCTGAGTCCAAAGTTGGCAGTTGTCAGGAAGACTGGGATTTCAGCAGGCTCTGGATCATGATTGAGTGTTCATCTCCTCGTGCTTTACATCCATGTGGTTCTGGTTGCACCTTCCTATCCCTCCTTCTTACGGCATTTCAGGTCTGGTGTGATCTTAGGCTTGTGTGATAATGGGAAATTCCAGCTTTGAGGTTTTAAATTTGACTTAGTTGCACTTTGAGTAAATTTTCTCTCCCTCCTCCCCCTTGGACTGTGACTTCTTCAGGAAGAAAAATGTTTTGTATTTTCTTTGGGGGGAAAAAAGAGAAGCTTGACCTTCTTCATGGAGTGAGTGATCGTAGCAGAGGATCAGAGCTCCCCAGCTGGGCTTAAAAATGCCAATATTGATGCAATGAGGAAAGTCCAGTAGAGAAGTAGTAAAGCAGAAACTAAAAAGCTGGGAAAACACCAAGCAGTAGGTACTTGATACGAGGTAAAAAAGGGCATATTCTTGGTATTACCAGCCTCAAGAGGTTAAACATCTTGAGTCAAATGTTCCAAAACAATCATCTGCTTTTCTGAAAAGACACCGAGTTCTTATTCTTTAAAGCTTCAGATTTCTGCTGCTCCTTTTAGTGTATCAGAGACATACAGTTAATATTTTCAGGTACTTTGAGGGGTGGTCCTGGGGTGCTGCAGCTGGTCTCATCTCTTACATCTGCTGATCTGAATGGTGATGCCTTCCAGAGTCCGAATCAGACCCCTTCCCCTTATATTCCATGTATGTTATATTCCATGGGCACAGCTACAAGACTTTGGGACAGTTTTTCCCTATTAAGTCTGATCCATCCCCTTCCTTAGCTCTGCCCTTCAGCCTGTTTAGGGTCACTTTTCTAACCCCTACCTCCTGAAACCCCACTCCACTTTCTCTCTGGAGGTCAAGAAGGCTTTTACCCTGAAGACTTCCTCCCCAGAGCCTCCAATCATCCACCAGTTCTGTCCTTCATACTCTCACTCTCTTTGGGTTTTGTCTCCAGGCTTAGCAAGGTCAGCTACAGAAGAAGTCCTTTTCCCCCTGCCTTTTTTTGGCCTGTACTTAAAAGAGAATTTAGGAATAAAGAGCTTTACCTACTGCTTTTGGTTGTTGGCAAAGCACGGGGTAAAGCTGATGCACTGCTTGTCCCAGGAGGTACGGAGAAGTGTGACAGGCAGACAAAAGGAAGGTTTAAGAAAACACGAGTAAAGCTGCAGAGTAGCCAACCATACAAAGGAGGAGTGGGGAAAATGTGATATTTCTTTTGGATTCAAGTTCACACCAGCCAGCAGGACTCTGTTTACAGGGGTGAAAAGTAAGAGAACCCTGGCTGAAGACAAGAGCCAGGATTTCTGCACTTACAAGCCTAAGATGAGCCCTGAGTTAGTATTGCTCGAGGAAGAAGTCAAAAGGGGAAAAGATCCTGAAAAGTGTACAGAATTGTGCTGCTGCATTCTGTAACACATCCTATACCAACCAACATGGAGGTGTTTCAAAAAGAAAAGTGCAGGTAAAATCACGATAAACTCAGTCTCACTTTGCAAACTGCTTCAACTTGATGGAACTATATGTTCTGATTAAATCCCTCTGTCCAACTCTATACTTAATTAATTTGACAGTAATTTTGTTTCAAAAAGAAAAGTGCAGGTAAAATCATGATAAACTCGGTCTCACTTTGCAAACTTCTTCAGTTTGATGGAACTAGATGTTCTGATTAAATCCCTCTGTCCAACTCTATACTTAATTAATTTGACAGTAATTTTCTTTCTTTCTTTTATTCAGTTGGCCTTATTGCTGTTTCTTTCTTTCTTTTATTCAGTTGGCCTTACTGCTGCTTCTTCCTGCTTGTTGGTTGGTAAGTGGCTCTTTTGCAGAATGGAGCACAGCAGAAGGCAGTAAAATGGCTGAGTAGGAAAAGAGACAGCAATCAACTTCACCTGGTAGTGTAACCCAAGGTGTCTGCCCTCCCATGGGGTGTGCTTAACTTCCTAATTTGATCATATTTTTATGTTTTGAATATTGTATGAAGTGGTTTACCTAAAAATAGAATGAGAGCTAAATTAAGTGGAGGTACCGTATCATTTGAACTAGTTCAGTCTGAAGACTGTTTTAGTTGGTGGCATAGCTGAGTTTTGTTATATTTAATTTCTTCCTATATGAGAGAAATCTTCCTGCTTGTTGGTTGGTAAGTGGCTCTTTTGCAGAATGGAGCACAGCAGAAGGCAGTAAAATGGCTGAGTAGGAAAAGAGACAGCAATCAACTTCACCTGGTAGTGTAACCCAAGGTGTCTGCCCTCCCATGGGGTGTGCTTAACTTCCTAATTTGATCATATTTTTATGTTTTGAATATTGTATGAAGTGGTTTACCTAAAAATAGAATGAGAGCTAAATTAAGTGGAGGTACCGTATCATTTGAACTAGTTCAGTCTGAAGACTGTTTTAGTTGGTGGCATAGCTGAGTTTTATAATATTTAATTTCTTCCTATATGAGAGAAAGGCAAGAGAGTTGGGTTAAAACAATTTGATAAAAATCCTAAGTTAAAAGTAGCAGATCTCTGTGACTGGATGTAGCTGGTAGAATCATGTCCCTGTAAGTTGTCGCTATAAATTGAAGATGCTCAAGTGACTTCGCTATTTTGTGTAAAAGTGTGTAATTTGACTGTTTGTGTCCAGAGAACATTGAAAAGGGGACTATTTTAAGTATAACTATAATAATTTAATACATTTCTTTATGTGTATATAAATGGATGTCACCATGAGGATCACAAGGGGTTGGGTGCTGAAACACATAGGCATTGGGAAACACTTCGGAACGGGACATTGGGAAGACTAAATGAATCTATACAACCAAAGTTTTGCTCTCTTCTGTTGGAAGGTATAGAGATACCTGTGTCTTTGCTTTCTTGCTAGGGTAGCATATCACATTTTCTCTTGTTTCTTCCTATGTTTCAAAATCAATATTCTTTCCACAGTGTCAGTTTTCTTATCTGCTGTATCTTATCTACTGTCTTTGTGGAGCTGGACAACCAATTCAGTCCTCACCACTATTTACAACGCAGAATTTTTTTAACAATATAGTTTTGGATGTGTGTTCAAAAATAACTGCATGTCATTTTAATGAGTGAGTTCCAGGGTGGTCAATTTAGTTTAAGAAAACCTAAAGCATTGACTCACTTTATTTTTTTCATAATATCATAGTGAAAAATACCTACAAAAAGCCATTTGGAAGGATTTTATTTGTGTGTTTTGCTGCTGTTCTCCACTAACTACTGCACCTGAGACCTCTTAAAGAAGTGCTGTATAATCGCTCAAAAAAAGGCAACACAGAGAAGACAAAGGAGTGTTTTTTTCATTATTTTATGGACGGGAACACAGGCACAAAGAGATTGTGGGTTCTTCTGGGTCATGCAAGAAATACGTTGTGGAGTTTGGAAGCAGTGTGAGATGTCCTGCATTATAGCACAGAGCAGACACAGATATGGGTTATGACTCCTCCTTAGCCTAGGCTTTGGGTGGTGACAGAGAGACCAGTATCTTCTTAGTGGCTTGGTCTAGTTTGGTCCTAAGCTTCTCATCTCCAATTATTGTGTGTCTCCTAATTTCCAAGAGGTGCTGAGTACTTTTGTCTCCAACTGAAGACAATAACGATGCAGGTGCTCAGTGCACCTCAAAACAGTTTATTCATTTAATCAGTTCTTGCCAATTTTTAGCGCTCGGCTTCCAAGGCCTGCCCTCCCAGCATGTCGAGACTCATGCACCATCCACGCCTTTGAAGATCATTAATGCTCCTGACTAGACGTGTGGGATTAGAGGTGGGTATTTAATGAGCGCGCTGTTGTTTCTCCGTGCCTTTTTGGGGCTGGGATGAAACATGACTTAGAAAGTTGTATTTTGGAAGGTGATAGATGTAAAACCGGTCTCTCTGCATACATCGGGGGGTTGTTTGAAGAACAAATGACTTCCATCTCTATGCCCAAGGATATGACAAACTAAACAGAAAGTGCCACTGTGCTTTAATGTGTTTTGGCTGACTAACAGCTGACTAAATGCGTGTGAGCAAGTACCTTGGGACCTCACTATTTATGTTTTTTTAGAACCAGTTTAAGTAAATATGCATTTAAAGTGTTTCTATCTAACAGTTTTCTGTCTGGTTTTGGGATTAAGCCAGCTAAATCTGCCTTGAGTTTTATTAAAATTGAGTGGACTAACTCAAGAATGCTAATTTTGAAATGATCTGGAGTTGATACTTCAGGTGTGGCTGAATCACAATTAGGGTAATTTCTTGAAGGACAATGGGATCTCATGTACCTTATGCTGATGGAGAAGCACAAAGACGACGAACCAAGCAGTAGGGAGCAGAGATGCTGAAAGATGGCTCTGTCAGAAAACCACTTAACCTGTGCCATTCGGGAGAGAAGGCTGAAAACTTTCAGTCCTTCCAGACTGAGTCTGTGGGATGTTGCTTTTCAAAAATAGAGATATTTTTTTGAAAAGAGAGTTGTTAGTGAAAAATTCTCACGAACATTTTCTAGATCGATTTCTTTGAAACTTATTTTCAGGATGTATCTCCTGTCTTACTTGTCATTGGGAGAGCCCATACGGGTGAAATACAACCTATGCTGCTTCAGTACAGGAAGATGTAGCTGGCGGCAGCCAGATAAATTTAAAGACTTTATTCTTTTTTCATGACTGGGACAAATGTTATGGGCTATCCCTCCGCTGTTTTCAAACACCTATTCTGCAGGTTCCAGGCTGACAGTGTTTGGGTCTCATTTGAGCTTCTGCACAGTGAATAAGATATGGAGCAACCTATGATAAAATTTTAATGAGCAGTAGTCATGCTATCCACAGGCATAGATCACACGGCCCACGTTAGTGGTTAGAACTACACACATCTGAAACAGATGCCTTTTTCATCATTGTCTCTGCGTTACTCTTCTCAGGGGATATAAAATAGCATTTAAGAATCCTCCCAAGGGTGCATTCATGGAGCAGATAAGACAATTTCTTCAGCTAGATTGCAGCTGTAATTCTTTTCAATTGTAATTGCCGGCTGGAGAGGTGCCTGCAGGCCAGAGGGATGCTGTTCTTCACATTAGTTTCTTTGAAAAGAAAAGGAAATATAAACCTGGTGATTGTTTTTAAGATGATTTTTTTTTCCCCAAGTGTTGCCATGTGAACTCACAAAAACCAAAGCATCTTAGTAAAATAGAAAATAAATAATAATGAAATCACCATGGCTTACTCCTGTGACAGTCTCTTTTAGGGTTACACATTTGTGTTGGGAAAGCTGTGCCACATTCGGAAGCCATTGCTGCAGTCAACTGCTACTCATCACAGTGTGCTCTAGGTGAGAAGATGGCAGTCATCCTCCCCTAACTGCTCCTTTATTTCTGTGTTGCTTTGTTTTTATGGCGAAGAATGAAATGTTCTCTCTCCAAACGTTCTGACATTTGGCAGGGACCGGGGAAGGAAGCGCTCTGCCAAAGCAAATCCCTCTGCAAAAGCTGCAGAGGACGTAGTATTTTTTATTGGTTTTGTCTTGAGAAAATCTATGAGATGATGGAGTCGTGCTGCAAGTGCTGTTCCAAAAGGTGGCCATTTGCGTAATGACAAACGGAATCAAATAAATTAATGTTGTGTAATTTAACAATACTTGACTTAGCAAAACTGTGTTGTGCCAGATCTGCGCTGCCCTAAGTTGACTTGATGCAGGTGCAAATATCCGTGCCAGTCCTAAGGCAGCACTGAGACCAGCGAGAGTTTAATAAAAATCTTGCCAAGTATAATATTTATTAATTTTGCACTTGCTAAGGGATAGCTCTGTAGCTTATTGCTGCGTTGCACTGTTTTCAGGCAATCTAGACTGGAAGATAACCAGTTATGAGCCGTGGGACTTGGACTGAAGAGCACTGTGTAATGTTGAATATTGAAAGGGGAAGGGCAGGACTGAAGCCACACCAACAGCTCGTGAGGGCTGTGTCCTGAGGTGAGGGATTGAAAATCCCCACAGCTTTTCGTGTGGTAAATCAGTGTCTGGTTTCCACAGTTCCCCAGATCACCAACGTGTTTTTAGGTTACGTGTAGGACTTACTGGGTGAATTTACGTTGACTGTGTTAGGAGCTGATCAAAACTTTCCCTTCTGGTCTTGGAGTGTGAAAGGACGCAAGGCACTTTCAGAAGTCTGAAGAGAAGCCCAGAATTAGGCTACTTAATAAATAGCACTTTCTCAAGAAAACCAGGCGTTGTCTTTCCCATCGCAGTCAGTGAGTACTTTTGGCAATCTGCCCAATTTAAGTTTGGGTTTTGAAATATTTACACAGGTTTCTATTTTTAATAATCTTCATCTTTGTTCTTGTAACGACTTTTATATTAACTGCCAAAACCCCAAAGCTTTTGAGGTCAGTTAAAAAAACTGCTGATTTGACAAAAACTGGTTTCCCCATAAGGCTGCATGATGGGAGTGTGGTTAAATCCAGTGGCCTCCTCCTGGAATGAGAAACAGTTGATTGCACACGGCATATCCATTTCACTCAAAGCCTGATGAAGCCAGCCTTGGGCTCATTAATCCACAAATACATTTTCCCTGAAAAATGAGTCTATGTAAATTTTAGAACTCAAAAGTACAGTTCGACTCTGAAAACAGTTTGAGAAATTCACAGGAGTAGTTTGAGGAATGAGGTGAGATGTCATTCCTCAGAGAAGAGGGGTTTTCTATACTAATAAATTGCAGTTGTGGTTTGATTTTTCATGAAAATTAGCAATCGCATTGTTCCATATACAAGAAACTTCATCAGCAAAGTTGGGGCTGTGAAATGAGTGTGAATTTAGCTTGCATAATGGTTCTTGGTATTCCAGAATGAGGATTTTTTTTTTTTTTACACCTGACAATATGGAATCGGTTCGGTTGCCTGTTGACTGTAAGAGATGTTTATTTGCAAGACCCAAAAGCAGTGGGCTGGTTTGCTGAGTTTAGTCTGGATTCTGAAAGACTTGTGGGTTAAAAAGACTGATTAGAGGGAGGCCTAGAGAATTAAGAAATGCACAATGACCATGAAACACACTGCTTTTCTGTTGACTTCTCTTTTTTCTAAATTTACATAATTCAGAGTTGGATTGTCTTTAGCCAAGCCCCCCTGAGAAATGATGCTGTTACACCCACCGTTAACTAGTGTTCAGTTGGCTCAACAGTTGTATGGGTGAGAGTTTAAAAGGTGCAGAAAATGTTGGTGATAACACTGAGAGGAGCAGATCAAACTTTATAATGTGATGGGTGGGACATGGGCTCCTAGAACCATCTTTAAATGTGACATGACATTGAGATCCTGGTCTCAATTATATCAATCTGCTATTGTAAGAAAAGTCAAAGTTCGGGATGAGGTAGTTGCTTTCTTCGGTTTTCTCTCCATGTGTATTGCAAAGCTGATGAGGAGAGAAGGAAATAAAAAAGGAGAAAGAATAAAAATATGAAACCACATAAAAACAACTTAACGTGAAATTTGTACACTCTAAATTTCCAAGGAAAAGCGTAGTTATAGTCACCAGTCCCTATTGCTTTCATTGTGGGCTGAAGCAAATGGAACGGATAAATTCCATACTGCTCTTTGGAGAATGTTAAGATTTTTATGTCAGCTGGATGTGAGGGGAAAGCAAAAAAGTCTCTACCCGTTTATACCAGCAGACAATGAAAAATGATTCTCCTTCAAATAGATAACAACCTTACCTCATCCCAGCCATACCTAAAATGGTCTGGAATGGCTTTTCATTATCTAGCTTACACATCTGAAAAATGAAAGGCAGGAAGAATAGAAACAGGAAACCAGTTTCTTTTGATGGATGCAGTTTCACTTCTAACGGCACTCTTGAAATTCACATTCTCAGACACGTTTGCCCAATAATTTTCAGAGCAAAGTCCTTGGGGGGATTTCCCAAATGACTACTACATGCATTAAGAGGAACTAGTGCTTTTTCTCCCTCTCCTTTTTTCCTGAGGTATATATTTGTGTGCAGAATGCTTTGCCCAGATCTTTAGATGCTAGATAGGCAAATACATACCATAGCTGAAATTTGCCCTGCAGTGATGCTCATCCTTGTGCAAACTGCCAGCACAGCACCTTATGTTGTGTAAGGCCAATTTTAGGTCCTTAATGTGGTTCTTCTGTTGTACAGAAGAATTTATGTAGATCGTTCCACCGGGGTAATTTTTCTTTATTTGCAAACAGAAAAGATTCTGATGCCATTCCCAACGCAATTGCAAGCCATGCTTGGGAAATGCTACATCACATACTCCTTTTATAGTTCATAAAATACTTCTGTCATCTTATCTTCACTTTCATTATATCTACCCTGAATTGAACGTATGGCTGTGGCTTGGCACTGCCAGTCTCCCTGGTTTTGATGACAGGCAGTCTGATGGGTTGGAGATAAGAGATTCTTGGGAGAGGCTTCTTTCTACGATACGGGCTCCAAACTAATGGATTATTACTCATAAAATGTCTAAATAGCTCACTGGCTTCTCTGCTACTGGTCAAAGTCCAGTGAGAAAAGAGGCAGTCGGGGTTATTCTTCAGCTCTGGGTGCCTCCCAGCCAATGCTCTTTCTATTGGAATGAAGAGGAGGATGGGAAAGTAATGAAGGATAAACTTACTAATAAATGATGTAAATCTTTTGGTCTACAAGAATAGGAAATGTATAAGATTTTAGTTTGTTTTCCCACAACTTCTCTTCTGCCCGTTGCAAAACTGGAGGGTGTAAAGGGCAGAGACCTTGTTGGCTTGTGCCTGCAGATCATTTAGCATCAGTGGACCTTGATCTTGTTTAGGAGCTGGGAGGTCCTTTGAGCACTAAAGCTTAGAATTATTGTTAGTTTTCCTGACTTAAGACACAAGCCTTTAACATATTCTCTGTTCCTCCATTCAAACTTTTAATTATTTAAATGCCTAACTTGTTTATAGCTTACAAACCCATTGTTTTGGGAACGTTTTATTGAATAATAGGGCAAAACAGAGAAGAAGTTTATTTAAAACTGGAAAGATTTGGACTGCATCCAACTTCTGAGCTTAGCTTGCTTGCTTAGAGAGAGGATCAGCAATAATATGCTTCAGGGTAAAATACTGTGACTTAACTGCATCTGTTGTGTGACTGATGATGCTATAAGGTTTGACAAACATTGGCTCATTGTCCTTTATTTCTTTTAATGCCTCATGTATTTTTAAAATAAGATTAACAAATGATAATAACTGGGAGTTCATGGACCGCTTTTGTGAAGGCTGTAAGATACCAGTGACATAAGTGCATATGTTGAAGGAATGGTGTGGAAATCTTGAAATTATCTGAAATGGTGAGGGAAATGCTCTTATCAGGGGTATGGATTTGATCTGTGAAATATATAAATGCTGACTCTGTGTCCCCTGGTCATTGCAATAACAGAGTTTATTAGATGTTGTTAAATACTTAAAGTGATGCATACATAAAACCAAGCCCCAAAGCACAATCTATTTGCACTAACCATTCACGCCCAAATTATTGTTCAAACACATAGAACTGTTGCAATTAATATCACCTTGAGTAGGTTTATTTAATGTTAATGTTGCATATGTGGATCTGAGGCAACTTGTAGCTTTTGAATCAGCAGTGTAGAGGCTTCTAAGGTCTTCTGCATTCCTTTACCAGGCTGTTTTTTGTGCCTGTGCCTCCTGCTTTGCTGCCTGTGTCTGATGTGAGCGATACTGTGAGAGAAAAGCATGAACCGCACACGCTGAATACTGGGCTTAATGGTATAATGGGTGTTTGTATAACAGAGAGCAGGCTGTTAAGAGAGCCTGGACCAGGTATGCTGAAAAAGCAGAACAATGAGAAAATGTGCAAGACAAAAATGGTGATGTTTCCATGGAATCATCTAGACTGAAAATTACAGATTTGGATTCAAATACTTACAAATGTCAAATGTCTCCAATCCTGCAGATACATGTGCTTCCCAAGCCTCCCAGATCGTGAGAAACTCCTTGGACTTTCAATGGCAGCTGGAACCCTTGAACACCCAGAGCAGTTCTGCTGTATTCTGAGGATGGCAAGAAAATTTCTTTACTTCTACCGGTATGTTGCAAAGTGGTTTGTTTTTTTTTGCTGTCTTTCATTGCTGGCAGAGAGAAATCATTAGGGACAAATGGCATTTTTCGTTTATCTCAGACAAGCTATTTACAAGCTTGTCCAGAGTTTCCTATGAATCTTCTTCCCCACAAAGAAATAATGCTAGAGTTCTGCCACCGTTTTCAATTTGAGGAGAATTGGGATCCAACAGAGGGTGCAATCCATGGGGCAGTAGTTAATATAGCAATTTCTGTAACAACGTTCAGCTTCTATTAGTCTCTGTGGGTGCACAAAGTCTCTAATGGTAGAAGCCTAGGGAGACCTGGCTTTGAAGTGTATCTGGAAAGTGACTGTAAAAAAGATCTATTCCTCAATTTCACCACTTGCAAAACTTCCATTCTTAGGCTCCAATAGCATAGTTATTGCCAACATGACAGACATCAGGAGGCAATACCACAGGCATACTGATCTATAGGAGAGTAATGTAAAAGGGCCACAAAGAATGCTGACCTTGTTTGCAAGTAATGGAAAAGGTCAGTGCCAAAAGCAGCTCGAGTCAGAGTTCCAGCTGGAAAAAACTGGCAGAGAATATGCTGAATGTTGTTTTATGCTGCTTAGCTAAGAAGCTGGGAATGATTGAGGATCACTTCCCAACACAATTGGAAGAGTAAATGCCGTGGCCACAGGTGATAATATAAAATCCACATCAGTGACAGTAAATTAAGTCGTCTGCCCTGACTGTATACCTGAAAGTCATGAGGATCGAGCAGTCAAGGCTCTACAATTCCAAAATAAATAAGAATTACCATGTTTTCACCTAATGCATGTTGAAAACCCATCCATTACTGAAAGTCACTGTTAGAAGATTGTTCTGGGTTTGCTGCAACAGCAGACCTTTCTTTCAGATGGTTGTCCAGCGGTCAACAGAATTAAATCTGGTCTCAGTGGTTTTACATCGTCTCGTTAGATACAGGTGTGATGTGAATGTTCAGTGTTTGTTAAATCTGTAAAAAGCTAAGGACCATCACTCCACTACAGAAGTATCTTCTAATAGCAGCGACAGAGTGTCACATCTCCCATACCATGTCATCTTCATTGCCAGCATATAGCGAGTAGGAAAGTGTCACAACTGAGTTTCCTCTTGGCAGGATTTATGTCGCCTAATTTTAAATATCTACAGCATAGATGTCAATGTAAGAGCTCATTATCCAAACTCGCCCTGCAATCAGTGGAGAGAAATGGGCACTTTTAAGGCTGAGCTAATCAATAATTCACCAAAGAAGGTGAGGGTAGGTACCTTTTTCATTTGCAGAGTCTCAGGGAATCAATATGCTGGATGTGAGAGAGGTTCCATTCCGTGTGATATCTGCCTCGGGTCTCTCATTCTCTTGTTAGGAATTTGCAAGTGTTTCAATGTCAACATTAAAACCCCACAATTAATAACTATGGTATTTTTCTAGTATAAGGAACCAAATGCCTTGTTTATAGTTTCATTGCATTTAAAAACAGTGTTTCAAAGTAATGGACATATAACTGTATTATAGAACGAGTTGGTAGTACTGCTTGTAAATATTTCTTAGGGCTGTTAAGCTATTTTAGAGGCTTTGAGTAAATATATACCACTATCAAAAAGGAGCAGCATGGTTAAACACTAGAGCAAAAGGAGGCTTTTATAAATAAAAAAGCATCTGGCTCAAAATGGAACGTGGAAAAAGAGCATAACCTTGGCTGGTTAAATATAAAACCAGACTATGTATAAATATAAAATCATGAGGCAGACCTAAGAAGATTTTGAGGAACAACTTGCTGAAGGCATAAAACCGTTGAAGAAAGAAAGCTTTTTCTCCAGAGGAGAGATTCTGCCAGAGAAGCTGCGTAGCCAATAGATGTGTAAAATACACATGCAAGAAGAATGACATGGCAGAAAAGCTGAATGAATTATTTGCATTGATATTCACTCTGGAGGAAAGGTTGATTTTTCCTTGACGCTGCCAAGACCTATCTTGTGTTCAGGTGCTGGTAGGAGAGATACTAGAATAAATAGAAATGAGAAGCAGATAAAACAGAGCTGAAATAAATTTTCTCATTTTTCATAAGAAAGAGAACAAGTGCTGTCCTTCAGACATCTGGGTTGAGAATCTCTGCTGTTTAATATGTTGGTAGCTGAACCAAAGAAGTGACCAGGAATAGGCAGTGATCAGGTTTTCTGGTGATGAATTATTTTTGAAGAAATTAGTCAAAATGAAAGCTGAGAAGTGTTTTGAGAATCGCTTATGATTAGTTGCCTGAAATGTCACCTCGATACTTTGACCCAGTGAAAAAAGGCTAATACAATATTGGGAATTACTGGGAAGAAAATGGAAAATGAAAGAAAACATTGCTGTGGACCAACATACTCAATGGCATGTCTACATTTTTGAATGTGATGTGCAGTTCTGTCAGCCTGCTCCTAAGAAGGCAAGATGGAATTAGGAAAGGCAGAGAAGATATATTGGGAATGGTCAAGGATGAATGGCCACGGAGGAGACATTAACAGTGTAAGAGTCTTCAGCGGGGAAAGGGGGGTGTTCAGAAATGATGGGACAGAGGTTTGGAATGGCACGGCAAAGGTGGGAATATGATTGATTTCTCTGAACCGGCCCCTCCAAGGCGTCAGATGACAGGGTCGTGCTGCAGATTTAGAGCAAACAAAAGGAAGTACTCACTTTGCACAACACACCATTAAGTCATGGGATCCATTGCTACAGGATGTTTCGGATGCCAAAATATATATAGGTTTGAAAAATGATTAGACAATTCATGAAAGAAAGGTCCATTGAGGGCTACTAAACAGGAAGATGCTGATGTAACCTCCAGCTCAGGAAGTCCCCAGGCTGCAGATTGCCAGGAGCTGTGAAAGTTACTGGGGGAAGGCTCCGAGAGCCTGTCTTTGTGCATCTGTTACTGGTCACTGCTCCCCGGGGAGCGGGGAGCAAGCAGTGGTTAGTTTTTTTGCTGTGGTTGTTGCATGCAGCTGGTGACATACTGTGTTTTGGAATCTGTGTCTTAGGATATTAAAGCTGAAAGAAGAACTGAATTTAATTTTCTTCGTTCCTTCAGTTTGTCTGTTTCATGTGTTTCACTTGGTTCTGGTGATGAAACAAGACTGCTCGGTTCCTTTTCAATTACAGTGTGTTCATTTTTCTAGTTCTCCAGTGCTACCAAAATGATACAGAGTGGAGATATCTGACATTCCTGGACAGTATTACCAAATAAGAGCAAAGAAACTACCAAAAATACACGGAACAAAAGAAAATAATGAGGATATTTCTATTCATGCTGAGTTCTGGATTGGTCTTCCAGCAACGGCTATATTTGAAATGTCAGTAGTTAATTTTGGTTCACTGTTAGTATTTTAACCCAGTGCCTATTTTAAAACACTGCAGATGCCCAACTCCTGGTAATTCAGCACCTTTATGGGGGTTTGGTGCCTGTGTCCCTTTCTGGTTGGGGTTTTGAACTCTTCAACTGCAATTTCTCATAACAGGTATGATGGGTGTTCTTCCTCCCATAAGGGAATTGTTCCTTAAAGACAGACTTAGAACGGGAAAGAGCAAATATAAAAAATTCTATTTTAGGGAAAATCAATCTAAATATGAGTTACCCAGAATAAAACAAGTTCTCTTTGGTGGTAATAGCCAAGTGTAATCTTTCCATCAGATGGAAATGTAATGGGAAATCAATGGCCGGACCACTCTTTGTGCGGTATATTTTGCTGCCGCACTAATGGAATCCTTGACTTCCCTCAGCCTGTCTCTGCCAACTGCTGTGTCCAGGGAGGAGCAGCCGAGGAAATCTAAGCCCAGAAGAGAAATTTCAGAACACACTGACATTTAGACACTCCACAGCATATTACAGAGCTCTTAAGAATAACTACAAATAACAAGCAAAAGAGGAAAGGGTTTGGGTAACAGTAAAGACAGACTCTTAATTGATGCGGGAAGTTGATAATTTCTTATTAAAAGAAGAGTTTACACTTTTCTGTTGTTAGAACTGTAGGTTGATATCTTGAGAATACTTCATTTTCCTTAAGATGTTCACTTTAAACCAACGTTTTGAACATCAAATAGCAAGTGCTATACTTTCCATGATAATATATTGCTTTTAATATTTGAGAGCCATATAGAGTGCTGTTAAGGAATGATATGATTAGTTGAAAAGATCCCACCAGCTCAGGTTAGCCAGCAAACTGTTATTTTTAGTAGACACATCTGTACTTAGATAGTTGGAAAAAAGAAAGGATGTTATTTGTTAGTACCATTTCAGTTCAAATGTACGTGATGCTGGTATTTTGAGCTGAGAGCTTTTGTATTTGAAAGAACTGGAACTGGAAACACATTTGCTGTAGGAGTAACTTTTACCATTTTAGAAAAATAACTATGAAGCTTGAGGGAGGTTGTGTCTTTTAGTAGTTTTCTTAATATTTAAAATGGCTGCAAATTTTTTACTTTTAATATGTTAAATTTGATAATATATTGATGTTCATCTAGATAAATTAATGACTCTTCTTATGTGTAAGAATAGTATTTTATATGTGCACCTCTTCACTGCTAAAGCTCCATTTAAAAGCTAGATTTCTCCTCTTTCCAGGACTCCTATTAGACATTTGATTCAGAACTTCACTGATGAGTAGAAATGTCCTTCAGGTCTATACAACACATTTATGATTAATGCTAACATTGTGTATTTGCTTAAGCATCTCTTCTTCCCATTTCTCACATGTATATCTGGAAACAGTGGCTGCATCTTCTAAGCCTTTGTTTTGCTTGGGTCAAAGAAATCCCAGTCTTTAAAAATACTTTAAAACATTCTTAAGAGAGATCATTTGCTGCCCCATCCACCTGAGCAGTTTTCCTTTTTACCAATATGAAATAATTTCTTTTTCTAAAGAAGAGATAGTAGGATTATACAATTGCCTAGATAAATTCTGTTCTGCACTCTGCATCTACAGGGCTGGTGTGTTCATCTGACTTCTGTCTAATGTTTTTCTTTGTGCAGTACTTCATTAGGTTTGCAGAAGGGGATTGAAGAGCCTTCTTCATGTTATTTTCAAAGATGTAGTTGTTAAAGTGCCCAGATAGTTCCTAGTTAACATGTTTCAGCCTTGTAGCAATTATGCGGTGACAATTAGCGTTTCAGATATTTCTGTATTTGCCATTGACAGTCTCTGAAGTTTCTATGGAAAATGATGATTATGAGCCCATCAAAATAGCTTGTAATTGCTCTCCTGCGTTTCTTTATTTGAAAGAAAAATTTTTATAAAAAGCATGATGATGCATTATTCAACCGTAGTTTTTCATATTCTAAATATGCATTGATGTCCGTCCTCTGAATGTGGGTTCTTATCACTGAAGGGAAAACAGATTTATCTCCACAGAGCGCCCAGAAGCTCCTCTTGCTCTGTGTAGTCAAACACTTGGCCAAGAATCTCCATGTCAGTAGTGATGGGATCCCGAGTCCTTTCTGTCACTTCTAGGTCATGCCCAGCTCTTGCCTGCGCCACCTCATTTTGCTGTGAATCAGCCTTGTTTTTTAAAGCAGGGAGTAGAGAATTGTGGGGTTTTGCTGCAGCCATGAAAACTTCCACTACTTCTGTGGAAACCAGAGAATCTATCAGTGTCAGGCGAGTCTGCAATAGCCTTCTTTCAGGTCTGGGCCCTGTGCCAGATTTCATGGCGTTTCATTGCTTCTTACTCGTAGTGGGTAATAGCGCTGCCGTGACCAAGGCGGGAGGGGGGGTTGGTTTTAAAATATGGCCTGAAATTCTGCCACAGGATCGGAGACACTTTAGATGGTCAAACTCTATTTTGTTGCGTGAAGAGAGTTACCGGTTTCTTAACCTTACCATGAATTTCCTTTACTTGTTAGTACAAGACCAGTGATAAGTAATAAAGACTTAATTTAATAGGCAATATTTGTATTTTCATATTACTGATTTGCACTCTACTGTTACGTAGATAACCACGGGCTGTTTCTTGGAACTTGATGATCTTTAAGGTCCCTTCCAACTCTAACCATTCTATGATTCTTCCTTTTTTTTCCCAGCATTTTTATTGGGCTTGTCATGCCGATCAGAATTCAAACCCCACCATATTGGAGTAGGTCATAGATATTTATACACAGGTATTGGGAGGTTTCCTAGATCAGGGCACAAACATTTCTTAGAAATGAGGTGGAAATAGTCTGTGAGAGGCTCTGCAGCAATGAGTAGTGTTCAAGACCAGGCTGGATGGGGTTTTGGGCAACCTGGTCTAGTGGGAGGTGTCCCTACCCATGGCAGGGGGGTGGGAACTAGGTGGTCTTTAAGGTCCCTTCCAACCCAAACTGTTCTATGAATCTATGAACATTAAGTCTTGCAAAATTTCCGTCAGTTTTGGAGAGACCAAGGATTTACCCAACATTCTAAAAAACAAAAGTGAGGCAATTATATACTAAGAAATACAGTAGATGTTTTGATTTCAGGAGAGATGTAAATGTTTCTTACCAGTGGTATTTTAAGCAAAAGAAATAGTGATATTTTTTTTTTCTAAAAACAGTGATGATTTTTTTAGCATTTATTTAACCTTCTTCTGGAATTTTACCAAACATCTCTTCAAGTCACATTTGCTATGATGTGTTAAAAGCCCCACTAATCCATAAAAAGGAGTCAATTTTCTATTAAGTTACCAGGTTTTGAGAGTTCTTTCTCTAAAGCCTCTAATGCCTCTTGGTGTCCCACCTGGTAACTTCTATTAGACCTTTTCCATGAGCAATTTTTTTTTTTTCATCTGAGCAATTAGCTTGTTTCTTCTGTGGAACCTTCTCTTGCAGTGCTTGTTTCTTGGGTCATTGTCTCAGCTTTGGAGCTCTGAAGGGATGGGTGCTCCTTTCCTTCAGCAACCCCTTGCCCTCACTGCTGGAGGAAGTTTTCCAACCCCAAACTGGCCAAGTCTCCTGGCCGTGGCACCATGGCAGTTTCCTGAGCAGCTGAGGGCCCAGCAATGGTCCCCACAGCCAAGTTTCACACGTTTATTCTACAGTGCCACCTGAGCCACCAGCTGGGTGTCACACCAGGGGCTGCTCTGCTGAAGGAAAGATGATCCTGGCATCGCTTGGCAGAGGCACCGAGAGATTAAATTAAGCGGTAGGTGTTGCTTCATGCACCCAAGGAGTTAATTAATTGTTATAATTTATAGGAAGAGTTTTAAAAGGTGCTATCTAAGGTTCTTGGACTACAAAATGGAAGTGGCAGAGCTGTTCTGTAAGGGTTAATGCAGCCGTATGAAACTCCTGGCTGACCTCTGGCCAGCTGAACAGGGAGAGTCTCCTGGTGGGAGTCACTCTGCTTCCTGAGCCCGCGGGGACGGGAAGGGAACGGGGCTGCCAGGCTCTTCTCCTGGGAGGCTGCCAAGAGGAAGTAGCTTTAGTTTCTGGGGAAGGCTCGGCAGTTCCCAGCCATTCCAGCCATCTCCATGGGAAGCACCGTGCCGCTTCCCGGCAGTCTCAAGGCTTCCTCCTTGGGACACACGGCCAGGAGCTGCACCAAACTGTCTTGGGCCCCAGTAAGAGTAGCTATACTGGGATGTGTGTGGGCTTCTATTTTGAGCCGTTCTTTTGCCCTTGATTGAATTTTCCCCAAATTTTTCAGCTGGGTCTGCACAGTCTGTGCGTGGGACTGCTGCTGGGTCATCCACAGGTGGAGAAAGTGGCCGTGTAGTGACCAGGGTGAGATGGAGGTCTCCATGGCAGCTCCTCCATTCCCTGCTGGGTGACAGAAGGAATAGATCCTCGAGTCCCCTTAGTCTGAAGCTGTGGTTTATTAAAGTAAATTACTTTCTTTTTTTTTTCTTTTGAGTTATTTATTATTGTGCTTTTGCTCAGTTATCAAATTGGAAGCAAATGGTGGAAGGATTTGTTTTGCATGTCAATGAGAGAGACTGAAACAACTTCTCTTTGCCGTGGTACTTTGTATACAGTTTCCTTAAGCCCAAATGGCTAATCTTTCCATAATGAACTTGAGTATGGCTTTTCACACGAGTAGTTTCAGTGACTTTAGTGAGATTTCATGCACTAATAGGCAAGCGAGATTTCACCTTTGAGAGCACCAAATCCTTTTGGAAAAATCGTATAATGTTTAAGTAGAAAAGAAACCAAAGAATTTATAGATTAATGACTCAAGCCTACAGAACCTAAGGGAAGGTTTTCATAGATTTTTTTAAACATCTGGTAACATTTTGCATTAATGTTATGTTTACATGGGGTTAATAAACTGAGCAGCGGTAATAGGAATTGTAGAGAAGTAAGCACAGTGTAGGGGAAGAAGCAGTAGAAATCACCCTTATTAGCAGTCTATTAAGCAGCTGCTCTCAAACAGTATGTAACACTTTATTAATGTTTTAGTGGACATCTTAATAATTATTCCTCTTTTTAAAGTATTTAAAAATGGAATATTCAGAAAAAGCGTATCATGTGTCCTGTCACGTTTGAGTGCAGAAATAGGATTTTTGTTCTGTGCTTTAGGGTTTGTCCAAGCATCAGTAAAATTGTTCCTCTTTCCTGTTGTATCTGCCAAATGTAATCAACCTGACCAAAAGAATGCAATCTTTCTCGACCCATAAATATACTAAATACATTTTGTATAACACTTTGGACTCATGACTTGGGTGAGTATCCTATAACTCCAGTTGAGAAGGGAGACAACCCACCTGTCTTCTGTTTAATTAACTTACCCAGATAATATCAAATTCAATGAAATGCTGCTAATTCACTAACATGGAGTTAAGTTTGATTTTTTTTTTTTAAGAGCTAAGTGGTATTTATTAGGAATAAACCAGCACTGTGGGATTTGGCCCTCTGTGGCGACACAAATGGCGTGTTTCAAAATGGGCAAATGTAAAACAGGAAAAGCAGATCGTATTTGTGAGGATCGTGCTTATATAAACTTGTTTGTTAAGGGAATTAACTTCCAGTGATTTATTATTCTGCTTGTGCAACATATAGCCCAGAAATACACCAGGCTGTTTGCGAAAGTTGCCGTTGGAGGAGTGGGGCCTTGTTTTCCCTCTGCTACAGGGATGAGCAGATGTTAAGCAACGCTTCACCATTTTATGATGGAGATTTATAAAGGCTAGCAATATGTATTGAAAAGTCTTGAGGTATGTTTTGTGTTAGAGACTGATAAAAGGAATTAACGACATCTGGAATTTTAAAGAGAAGTAAAAATGGCTTCATTTAAAGCAGCAGACATAAGGGCAAAATTAACACGCAGAACGTTGATGTCTGATTCCTGAAAGGGTGTGTGTATGGTGTTGTAAGTGGTTATCAATGTATGAGAAAAGGAGAACTTGATCTAAAACAATCGGAGAGGGAAACATTATGTGAATCACTAGGAAGAAAGGGAGAAGTTAACTAGACCTCTGAAGTGTAGCAATTCAGGCTACCATGAGAACTGTTTTTAGAGGAGTGAAAATTCCAGTAACTTACCTTTGATATCTTCTCCTTGAGTAATAATTATGCCTGACTTCTACGAAAATGCTCTTCTCATAAGTAGTTTATGAATATAAGAAACTATATTGCTAATTTTTTCACTCTTTGTAATGTTTCTAATCATCATTAATGGCCTTCATTATTATTCAGTTATTCTGTTTTAGAGAAGCCTGCCAGTTATGCCAAATTATGTAGGGATATAAGAGATTCTATGGGTGTTTCTTCTCCAGATACAAGAATGATAAGTGACTATTTGTTCTTACAATATGAGAAAAATGAAATGTTACAGATTCAGGAGACTTTATGACTAGCTAGAAACATCCCAGGCTGTACTGCAAGCAAGAACATTTGAATCGCAGAATTATGAAATACAGACTCAAAATGATATCAAACATTATTCTTGGGTTTATAGTTTTTTCCAACTGGTTGGTGGAGTGCCCGAGCAATCTGTGATTAGCTTTGTCATAACGACTAAAACCGTGGGCTTATTTTTTAAATCTCTCCTACCACTTTCTAACCAGCGCAGTTGTTGAAATTCCTTTATGACATGAATTTTCATTTTCCCCATTCACAAGCACACACCCTGTCAGAATACTGGGGACCTGATTTAAATGGTTATCAGCGTCACTGTAACACGCACTCATTTTCTGTTGCCTCCTTTGCTCACTGGCTCAGGATATGCTGTCCTTATTTGCTTAATAAATGGGCAGTTAAGGATCTTCATTTTTTATGCTTGCTGCACATCCATGTTTTATTATTATTTTATTCTTTCTATTTATAGATTTTACATTAACATTTGATGAATTTTCCACATAAATGGCAATGCTTGATGTAATTCATATCACTCTTAATATGTACAATTTGCATATATTATCCCAAGCAATGACCTAGTAAATGAATTAAATAAGCCTTGGTAATAAGAATGACATATCTGAGCCCATTTAGACAACAAAAGCCAATGTCTCACCAAAGCAGGGCAGTACTGAGGAAACACAGACACCAGCCCAGAATACACTATATATTCTAATTCATCCCAACCTCTGTTGCAAAGACACAAGCACCTTCAAAAAATGAACCAGTGTCTGAAATAAACTAGTTAAGAGTAATATTTTCCATTCTTTCAGTGAGCACAAAAGCACATGTATTCTTGAAGAACAAATCCTCCAATGAGTCATATGTGGATTTTATGAATTTTGAACCTAAAACCATTAATTGTATCACTTGTATAAAAGCAGCAGTGAAAGAATAGCAATTTCTTGCATTGTGCAAGGCGTGCTGGACTCCCAGCTATTCCTCCTTCAGGAGCTGCCACAACACGATCATTTAAGGAGAAGAGACTTGCAAACCTTTAGAGTGATGGAGCAGGAGCAGTAAACAGATTGTAGGTGGGGTTCTATATGTCTGCTTTACCTGATAACGTTCCTGTTGCCATCCATTACAGCAGGTAATTGTTACCCAGCTAAGAAAGATGCATCTTCTGAAAGCTCTAATGGGATCCATTTGGATTGTGTAGCTTCCGTAAGATATGCTGAGACAAGATAATAATTAAGACTTATACCATTCCTGCAAGAAACTACTGTCATATGACTTGAATGTTATTAGGGAAGTATTTATTCCTTTAGCAATCATTCAGTGTTAATATAATTTAATATATCATTAGATCTCTCTGTTGTGGTCATGCTTCTTTCTTTTCTTTTCTTGGTGATTCAGATTGAGGTTATTGGACTTGATTCTGGTTTCTCACAGATTCTTACATCAGCTTCACAGGAGCTATTTGTGATTTACATTAATTTCATGCTATTGGAATTATTCCCAGCAATCTCATTGTGACTTTTTTTTTCCCCTGTCCTTACAATTGTTCTTTGCTTTCCCTTTGGCAACTATGGAAATGTTAGGCTTTGCCTACGCAAATTAATTATTTCAGGCTAAACTTTTTTGTTTTGATGGGAAAGTAAGTTGTGCCTGTACAATGAAGCCATTATAGCTGCAGTATGTTGAGAAAATGTATCTTTACATTTATCCCTGTATAGTTTTCTTTGGTGAAATAACTTCAGTGTGATGGTCTATGGTCTGTTTTTTTAAATAGACCACTGAACCATCCAGCACTGCTCTGCACCTTCCCAGTCAGGTCAGTGACTGGAAAGACACATTTATTCACTACAAGTTATATGTGACGGATGTGCCAATCTGTTTCCCTGGGTGCTCTTGATAAAACTTAAACCAAAAATGCAATCAAGACAAAATGGGTAATAACTAACTCCCTCAATTTCAGGGGAACATCACGATCACCCTTTGAAAGCCAGCATGTTGGTGTGGTTTTTTTTTTTTTTAAATAGGGCTCAATTCCACATAAAGAGCCAGCTCCACTTGAATCCAGGTCTCAACCGACTAGATGAAGAGGCAGCCTACTCTGGAAAGGAACAATCCCAGTCTATTTTATAGCAAAGGCAGAAGCTTTTCTGCAGCTGAAAACCCCATATGGAGAACACTCTACTGCCAAATTTCTATCTATTAAGTTGAATAGGATCCAGCATATGTGGCTCCCTTGATTACAGTGCTGACCGAAATGTGCAAAGAGAAATGTGTTCTTTAAAACAGACAGCTCCTAAGACAATTTGGGCTTGAAGGCTTATGGAATTCAAATTCCACCTGGATACATGTAATCACCAAGGGACAAAACCCTGATCTCTACCATTTTATGCTCCTGGTAAGATGCACTGCCTACCAGAGAGCAAAGCATTTGCTGCATTCTGCACTAGCCAATTTCTTTAGCTCGTTTTAAAGTGTAATTCAAGCCTTTTTTTTTTTTTTTTTTAATCCTTCACTGTGCCTCTCTGATGACAAAACCAGTTTTCTAAATCCCAACTGCTGGTCGGGTACATCCCCTGTTTGATCCAGGGGTAAGGCTTACGTTAGGCACTTGAAACCATTTCCCTCGGGTGCAGGTAGCCCAAAATGACCACATTATGGACAGGTCAATGCAGACTGGAAAACCTGCCCACGAAACAGAGTGGGTCCTTGTGGGCTGGTGACCTTGACCTGCTCAGCAGCTCTATTTGTGCTCAGGGCAGGTAGGTGAGAGCTGGGTCTGTTCAGCCTCCGCACACACCTCTGACTGCTCACATTAGACTGGGTCACTGGCCTGAACAGCTGTAGTTATAGGAAAAGCCTGGCTGGTTTTGTCACCTCCCAACCCTCCTTACAAGCTCTTTGAGCTGATGGTGAAAGCAACTTAGAACTTAACCAGCATTTAAGAGGCAGAAGAAATGCAACCGGTTACAACGGTAGCTTAATAGAATTAGGGAGCCTCTATGGCCAGTTTATTGCTGTCTCTGGTTTGGGAGGAGTCCTGCTTATTGGAGGCTGTACCTGCCACCTGTGCCAGAGGGATGCACAGCAATCCAAGACAAATTCAAACAGTTTGGTGGCACCTGGCAGGTTGAAATTAATGTGGTGCAGAGGTACATTGTACATATACACGTTGTTGGTGTCCTGGATTTGGGTTAGCTGTTGGTCTCAGCTAACAAACCCAATCTGGGCAGTAGCACCGTAAGGATTTAAGCTCCTTGTTGATTTTAGGTCTAGGTTTGAGACATGGAAGACATTGAGTAGGTACCTACTTCAAATCAGTGTGTCAGCCAGCAGCAAACAGGCTGCCTGTGACTAAGGTGTAGTCACAAGAAGAGAGTCTGAAAAACTGTTCCAGTGTCCTGGCCAGTGCAGAGATGGGGCAGCAGCATTCTCCCTTACTGCTACTCCATTTATAGTGTCAGGTTTATGGAAAGTCTTTGAGAGTCAGTGGGATGTAGGCATTTAACCTGCTTAAGTACTTTTGTAAATCCCTTTGGACATCCACCTAAACTGTTAGGCAACAGAGAGCTTTACATTTTCAAAGGCAAAGTAAGGACATTAAGTAATTAATCCCCACAATGTTTCTGTGATGTGTTATCGTCTATACGGAAGAGGAGACTGAAATGAAGGAACTGAAGTTACACGGAGATGTACAGAAATATAGGATTTCTTGATAATCAAGCCTATGGTTATTTCCTTCCTGTTATTCTGCCTTACTGTTATTTGTAGATGATTAAAGTTGGATCCATAGAGTTCCTGCACAAATGAAGTCTCAACTCTGACTCACCTGCCATCCTATTAAGAAAATATAATAGAAAATGAGGACATATCCCTTGTGTTTTCTTAGGTTTCAATTGTTTCCAGAGGCCCAGGAAGCATGGAAAAGTGGTTAGTAATGCACTAACACTGGACAAAATCTCTCACAAACCATGTGCCTTTGAAAGATTGCTGTTTGATGTGATGAGCAAAAAACTTTTTCTTTTTTCCTTTTTTTTTTTTAAAAAAAAAATAAAAATCTGCCTGACTCCATTGACTAAACCTCTACAATAAGAATGTAAGTTTGAGGATTTAGGTACAAAGAGAAGAGCAGCAGTTACGTGCCAGGTTTTTTTAAAGTGAAGAGGTGATTAGACGGATGCCAGCTGGAAGCAAGTTTTAATCTCCCTGCGTTTTGGATCTGCAGTGTAGCCCCAGTCTACTGTAGTCTGCTTTTTTTGGAGAAAGATTGGAGATAGGCAATAACCGTGACTTTATCTGAATACTCTGGGGACTGGCTGCACTGGCCCGTGGGAGCTCTGGGCATTGAGAGTAGATGATAAGGTTGTAAAAGAAGATCAATGAATAACTGCAGAGATAAAGGACTGCACCTTCCCCCGTGGATGGTCTCCAGAGACCATTAGTGAAGTCACTCAGTAGCATGTGGCATTGCTTATCATCCCTGATGTGCCAAGTCACCAGTCTGTGAGTGATGGCTCTTGTCCTCGGTGGAATATGCCAAATCCTGGCTGAGCCCTGCGGAGTCGGGACCCATGTGCCTCGAAGGCAGAACTCAGTCACTGTAGGCACCAACATGGATCGAGACAGTGGGAGGAATCCCACTGTGAAATTGTGAAATGTCAACTCTAGATGCTGTTGCAAACTGTAAAAGGAAATCTCCACAGTGGTACCAAGGGACTGTGGTCATTCCTCAGGTCACAGAAGCCAAAGCCAGGTCCAGAAGCATCTCTAGTCACTGTACAGTCTGGTTAAAGGATATGGTTGGATCTAAACCCAGTTCATTGCCAGCTTTTATATTCAGAAGATTAAGCCAAAGGCTATTCAGCAGGAGGGAAATTCAGGTTTTCTTCCATTTTTGGGATGTGCTAGCCAACAGATTGAAATAACCAAATAAAAGACTTAGAGAAGGGGCACCAGAGCTTAGTATGTGTCCTGTGTAGTTTTGATCTCACCTTTAATAAATTAGTCAGAGCTGCATTGAGTATTCATTGTGCAGAGATGCGAGGAGCAAAGCTAGACAGAACTTGGGAAACACATTTAATAATTTTCCTCTCTTTTTCATTAGTGTTTGATTCTTTCAAATACTTTTTCATTAGTTTTAACTCATGCTGACCCAATACTTGATGTCTTGGCCTAGGGGTGTCTTAGAACTTTTGGCATGAATTATTTATTCTTCAAAATTTGTTTGCAAAGCCTTTATTTGCTGGGCAGGAACATCTGGCTGGGAGAGCGAGTCACTGTCTGGAAGGGTGACATTGAAGACAGCACTGGTTGTACAGCCCAATAGCAGCAGAAACAGAATTGAGTTCCAGTCCATTGCTCTAAGCACAGGGCCATGCTGTATTTCCAGGCAGAAAGCTCAGACTTATTTTTTTCTTATTAATTATTCTTGTTATATTACATATGTGATACTATTCAGGGTTGAAACCTGCTTTGTAAGATTCAGAAGTTTTATTTTCCAGCTTTGCCAGTATACTCTTGCTGCTCATTCAGCCTGGAAAGTCATTTCCCCAAGGATCTTTGGCCTCGTTTCAGAAAGCTTGGATTTCAGATTGCTCCCCCTACCTATTTTTGCCCAGTTCCTACGCTTTCCCCTCTTGGATTTGCATTTGCCCGGGAGAACCGGAGAAAGTTGGCTTTTTCCAAGACATCTGTGCGACAGTAGATAATATTGTCATCGAGCCACTAGTGGTATTGCAGTGCATTTCATCACCCAGGCAGGGTCTGCTCAGTGTTCATCCTGGGCTGTGCTGTCAGCTCTCGCCACGTGACCCCCCTGGACTTTAAACGCTTGCAAAATACCATCAGGAAACAGCTTTGTGGGTTTCTTGATATGGGAGTCATTTCATAACGCCTGAAGTGCTCAGCGACTTTTAACGGGGCATCCTAAAAATAATTGCTTAAAAAAGCAGAGGGGCAATGACAGCATATTAGTTTCAATTCTTAATTGTTTTAAGCGATACACAAATGGTGACTAAGGTGAAACCAGTGGCAGAACTTCTAGTGTCTTTACTGGGGCCAGGATATATGGTGCAGTCCTAACCACCTAAATGGTTGACAGCTACTAAGAACTAATATTATACTATTTCTCAAATGTTAGGAATTTAAATATAAGTAAGTTTTACCATAAAACGTTACATGCAAATATCTCTGATTGAGAAAGATCCCTTACTCTTAGTTGTGTGCTCAAATTATCCTAATATTCAAATATACTGCAGTATTTATCAGCAGTGGAGCAGAACTTTGAGAAAGTTATGGCTGGTATGTGAGAGCTGTAACATTTACAAACATTAAATGAACAAAACCATATATTTTTATGCTTGCCATTCCAGACCCATGAAACTTATCTGAAAGGTTACGAGGCAAGGGACTGAAAACGAATCTATTACACAATTGCTGCAGGGAGTTGCTGAACACAGTAATTAATTGCTGGTGTATTCATTTGCAGCAGGAGGAGCAGCAGAAGGAAAATATCTCATTGAATTTAGAATTGTATTTATTCATGTATGCACTGTGGTGTTACAGCACAATTATTATCTGCCACATTGGAAGCGGACTCGTGCTCCGTTAGTTGCTTGAGCTCTGTGCTATTATGGGGTGATCTGCTGCAAAAATGCACAAAACATGTCTTTGGAGAGATGCATTCAGGATTCCAATTGATGCCCCGCAGATCTCAGCCTGGTGTTCTCAAAACCCAGCAAAGGGAAGTGGGAAACTCCACTTGGCATCACGTACGGTTGGTGACAGCTCCCAAAAATGCTGATGTGTGCACAGGGGCAGGTAGGAGAAAATCCTGAGTTTGGAGGTCGTCAGTCTGTGACGAGGAGCTCTGTTTTTTTTTTAAGCTGTGTCTGGAAGGAGACCCGGGTACAAGCCAGTCTGTGCTGCTTTCCAGTTTCCAGTGCAGCGTTGGCACCGATCCACGGGCAGCCGCTCATCCAGCATTCCTGGCTGGAGGATCATTTCAGCAGCCGTATAACATGTCAGCCAAGAGGAAGCAAGAAGGAAAAGGAAAAGTGGAGTTATGAAGTTAAAACCAAGAAAATAAAAATTCCGGGCAGCTGTAGGTTGGCAGTGGCTGCTGGTGGGGGTAATGGTTTATTTGGTGAATCTGCTGCCTAGTTTCTAATAAAACCTCACGAATCCTATTCAGAGATTCCCTCCCCCCCAGCATTGTACATTATTGTTTGCATAAAGCTTTGTGAAGGATGCCATGATTTATACTTAAAAGAGTAAATATGGACTATCTAGTGAGTGTGGGCACAACCGTAATGGGGACATGGTGTGTGAGTGTCACCAACCCAGGAATGAGAGAAATACCTTCTACTTTGCATCTTATCGTCTGGCACTGAGCTGTGCCCACCCTGCCACCTCAGAGCAGGGTCAGAGGAGGTGGCAGTGGGGACCGGGCTCTCCCCGTGCCCACCTTTTGTCCCCAACGTTGTCACTGTGAGTGATGGAGAGCTTGGTCCTGTCCTTCTGCTGTGGGGAGCTGTGCCCTGCCCCGGAGGGACCTTCTGGGTGTCAACCAGAATAAGGGTGTTTCACAGCAAGGGGCAGCAGAATCGGGTTTGGAATGATTATTCCTGGAGATTTTAAAAATAAACCAACAGCTTCCTCTAGGCCTTTTTAAACAAACAGCCTAAACGAACACATAGTTAACCTTTCTTTCCTATCAGTCTGATGAAAGAAACAAATGGAAGCGATGACAGGATTATATTACTCTATTAATATGACAGATTCTAATTTGTGAGAAGAAATGAACCTCATTCAGTGCTTTATTACTTTCAGAAATTCTAAAATCAATGCAAGATATGCCATAAACATCATTCTTGGCGGGCACTCGTTGAGGTAAACATATAACTCAAGGATGGCTTGAACTGAATTCTGACCAATTTAGCAAGTAATAAGCAAGGCAGTCTGTGATAAGAACATTAAAAAGAAGAGACAGTAACAGAGTTACGAACAGATGGTATCCATAAATAATCTTGAAATAATAATAATATTTTAAATTTATATATGATGCCTTTCAGTCTGGAAAAACCCACAATGCTTTACAAAACTGAATTTAAAACACAAACTTAAACTGGAATGCGGTGTTTCTGGTGTGAAATATGACAGTTGTTTGAGAGCCCAAGCAATGCCAAGTCATTTGGGACAAGAAGAGAATAAGAATTTCAGTTCATTGCTGCTGCAGCAAGAGCTTGGGTTGAATTTTATTTCTCACTCTAATCTATTTAATCTATCAATCACCGCCGATAGTATCTGGATATTCTGCCATCATACATTGCTATTATCCAGAAAGACTGCTCTCCCTGCTGTTAATGATATCAGATGCAGTGTTGACTTTATTTATTAAAAACCCAAAATGATCAGCAATCAATTTGGTTAAATCTTTTGCAAAAAAAAAATGACATTCTCAGCAAAAGATATCACCCAAGGCCAAGTAGCGACAGCAATTAGTACGTCTGTGCGTGGGGAATATTAACTCCTGTGTCAGTCTAAATTCTGAAACCTTTGTCTTTCGCTGCCGAACATAATTGCTCCTTCCAGACACTTATGTAGCTCAGCCTCACTCGAGGCTGTCTTCTGATCTCAGATAAACCCGGGCAATCCTTCTGGCTTTAGTGGGATTATGCCAACAGAAGTGAAACTCGAATTTACCCCGCGGTATATGAGAGCTGATGGGTGCAGAAGGCACTGGGTGACGTTTGAAGGCTGCAATGGAAAAGTGCTGGAGGATGACAGGGGAAACTCATATGCTGTGTACACAGAGCAGTGGAAACTATTCAAAGCAGCTCCAGCCTCGGATATTCTGTGTAGTCCCTTCACAGGGAGAAAGATGTTACATGATAGCCTGGACATTTAAGCGAATAGACTCAGTATTACAGAAATAAAATAGAAAATGTTGGATACTTCTGAGTGATGAATGACACAATCTGTTTGCAGGAACGCTGAAAACAAACCAGGAAGGGATGTTTGTTAATATTAATTCATCTTTAATACTTTCCCATTCAGATCTGTAGGAATCAGAGCCGGCCTCTTCCCATTCCAAGCTCAGAGTTTTGATAACAGCACCTGCAAGGACTCTGTCAGATAAGCTTTGTATCAAGGCTGTCCTGGCAGTAGCAGCAACACTGCAGGGCACTGAGATACCTCTGAATACTGGAGTGTTTCTTGAAAATGGAGGTTTTCTTGGTAAAAAACAGAAAAAGAGGTTGTGACGGTTTTATCTGAAATCAACTTTTTAATTCTGAAGAGTTATGTTAGCTGGCACTCATTAAACATTTGTAGCTTCCTAGAAGTGGGCTGGAGGTAAATATTTTTCCCTTCATAGCTGTAAGTTACATATTGAAAAGTCCACTCTTAATCCAGGGTGTATCTATTTTGCAGGAAATGCAAGTCTTTGGTTTAACTATGGCAATTGGTGCAGGTGTCCTGTTGGCGTACGTGACAGACTATAACTCATACTTAATTCTTATTCATACCAGCTGGGTGCGTGTATGAGGGTCCACACACCTACATGCACAGGTTCCTTAGTGTTATCTGAGACTGTTGCAGTATTTAAAAGGTTTTTTAATTTTAGACCTGCTTGTGTGAGACACTGGGCAGTTCTTTTGTTTTCATGTGCATCTTGGGATTTTACAGCACAACGGATTTCTGTCCTGATTTTATTTTTGCATTTGCATATCTGCATGCGTCGGACTTTAGTTGTGAGTTTAAATTTATTTTTCAAACCTACAGGATTGCGTGGGTCAGAGTTGACTCTATTGTCAGGGCTTCTGTGCCAGTGTCCATAAGTTGTTACCGGCACGAACTCTCCATGTAGGCTCTGGAAACGTGGTCCAGAGAACATGCTCCTGTCCTCCTGGGAGCCAGTTTGGGTTCAGAAGTGGGAAAGCTGCTGCCATGTGGAGCTCTGTCTCTGCTCTTGTAGCTGCGCTGCGCTGCAGAGATGCTCTAGGTCAGGCTGGCCCCATGTACCAGACTCCCTTGGGGATTCTGACTTCTTTGAAATGTTTTGGGTTTGGGGTTTTGTTTTTTTTCCACCTGAGCCGAGGCATGAGGAAGAGAAACTGTGTTTAGTTTATCCTTGCTGCTGTCTCTGCTCTTTATTTCTGCTAATGCAGAACTTCACTTTCCAGGCCTTTCAGTATGTAAGACCCTCAAATGCTAAATTCATATGAAAACATAGACCCCAAACCCTCCCAATTTAAATGCATTTTAGTCCAGCTTATAAGAAATGGGTCATTCAGTAGACTGCTTTCTGAGCATTGTGTTACTTGTATTTTGTCCACAGCCTTATCTTTGCCATACAGACTTCCAGTTTTTAGGAAACAGGTTTGCAGGTCTGCCTACAGGTATTTAAACATTTCTAGCTGTTTTAAAACCTCAGTACCAGCTGAAATGAAGAAAAAGGTCTGAACACTAACCATACACTGCTGCTAACTTAAATATTTTAAATAAATTCCCCCCCTGGATGATTTCTTTTCTCTGTCTTTTGGAGGGTGACGTTTGTGCTCACAACCTGTGGTGAGACCACAGTGACCACAGCAACTGCCGCGCGGCGCTCTGCTCGCTCCAGATTAGGAGCACGGGAGGGATCTCTTGCTTCTCTCTCTCTCTCTTTTTATTTTCTTTCTTTTTTTTCCCCCCTATTTCTCACTTGCAGAACAACTGAAAAAGGATAAGATTGAGGTATTTCCTGAGTGTTGCATTGTGCCTTGCCCTGCCTGGTGCGCAGAGGAGGCAGGGAGAGAGGATGAGAAGAAGTGTTGGACTAACTCAACTCTTGTGTCCCCCAACTGCTCAGAGGGTTGACAGAGACCGGGGTTTCACAACAGTGAGGCTGGAGAAGGCAGGGCTGTCAGCCTTCCCTGCAGAATAGTTGCTGCTCCATATTATTTCCATTTCTGTCTAGAAAAGTGCTTCTTACATTAGCAAAAGCGTTCCATAACTATTCTGTACTTATTATTTTGCTAGAGCTTATTTGCTATGCTGAATTTAGATCAATAAAATGAGAAAAAGGAGGAAAGATACCCAAAGATAAAAGAAGCCCAGAAAGCTGTGCGTTCCAGAATAAACACAGCACTCCTTGACGTGGTACAGGCACTGTTTGTGCCTGGCTTCCCAACAGGGGTTCTTGCACATCCAGTGACTTTGTTTGTATTTTGTAAATTAGCAGATGGTTCTTTGATACAAAGGAGAAAGTGTTCCCACATCAGATGGAGTATCTCCCTCTCTTCCCCACCCTCTGATATTAAAGAAATCATGGAGGAAGACACAAACACAATTGTTAAAAGTAAAGGGGAGATGCAGCAAAGAAAAAATATGTGTAAGTTAACTGTAAAGTTCAATTGACGTTGACTACAGCAAAGCAAAGATAACTGGAGATATTTTCAGGAGACCTAGGGTATGGCCAGGTCGGTTTGTGTGACCCTTTTCTCAGTTTCCTTCCAGCAGAGGCTGCCTAAATCTCGTAACTGAGGGAATTACGCAGAGAAGTGTCACTGCTGAAGCGCGGGAATAATTTTGGACCTGTCATGTAACTATTTAGAATCATTTAGGTTGGGAAAGACCTTTAAGATCATTGAGTCTAACCATTAACCTAGCACTGCTGAGTCCACCACTAAACCGTGTCCCTAAGTGCCACGTCTACACATCTTTGAAATACCTCCAGGGATGGTGACTCAACCACTTCCCTGGGCAGCCTGTTCCAATGCTTGATAACCCTCTCGGTGAAGAATTTCTTCCCAATATTCCGCCTAAAGCTTCCCTGATGCAACTTGAGGTCATTTCCCCTTGTCTTATTGCTTGTTATCTGGGAAAAAAGACTGACCCCCACACCACTACAGCTGCCTTTGAAGTAGTTGTAGAGAGAGATAAAGTCTCCCCTCAGCCTCCTTTTCTCCAGGCTGAACAACCCCAGCTCCCTCAGCTGCTCCTCACAAGGTTTGTTCTCACCAGCTTCGTTGCTCCTTTTTGGACACGCTCCAGCACCTCAATGTCAGGATGGAGCCTGTGTCTTACTTGATGATATATGTAAGGCATAGTGCCTGTTTACCAGAAGTTGGGCTTGATCTTGGCCGGAGCCTCAAGGCAGTAATCTGAGTAATGTATCAGCAATTAAATAAGATGCTTACAGACTAGATCTGGCTAAAGAATATTCCACATTGCTCAAAAAAGCCCTTTTTAATTGCTACTCTGAAATTTCTTTAGAAATATTATTGCTGCAATCGTCAACTCTCCCCTTGTTTACTTGCAACCTTGTCTATACAAATACGATGATAAACTATCATGTGTTTCTTTCTCCTTGTGTGTGTAATTTATATATGTGAGAGAAAGAGTATTCTCTGGGGCAGGCCTTCTCTTTCTGATCGGTGTTTGTACAAGACCTGGCATTACTGGGTCCCAGTCCAAGATTGAACCATACAAGCACGACCTCACTGTACAGAAATGAATAGCTATTCTGGAGATAAAATTCCATTTCCTTGCTGTTCAGCACTTTCTCCTACAGGTCTTTGCACCAGATGTGTTGCATGAAAAAGAAGTTCTGCTATTCCCATGTCTTCTGTGTCCACGTCTGGTCCCATTGACCTGACTGACAGTGAAGGATTTGTCCTTGACCCCAGTAAGAGTAATGGGTCCAATAGCTGTAACGTTTCAGAACAAAGGTGAAAATGCTTTCTTCTTCTGAAGCTTTCCCTGAAATGTAGCTTGCGTCCAGAGGTGGAACAAATGATGGCTATTTTTTCCTTGAACACCGGGTAGAAATTAAGGGGAAAATTTGCTGAAGTACTTGTGCAGAGATTCAAAGGGTCTGATAAATCCAAGATGGATTTAGTGGTCATTAACAAGAAGTAATACTCTAAGCAGAGGAAAAAGAAATTAGGAGAAAAATTTGCATTATATATAGGAAAAATATGTACCGTGGAAAAAATACATATCCAATACTAAACATGGACACAAGCCCAATCCGTCTCATTTTATAATCATTGAGAGTGGCTCCACTGATTTCCTGGGGACTTGAATGGGATCCAGCTCCAAATCTGGCTTTCTTAACTCATGAATAATCCTCTTGAAATTAATAGTATTTCTTGAATTAGGAAAGTAAGATAGATTTTTGGTAGTGTAACTCTTGCCCCCGGTACTTCATCATATATATGATTTCAGAGAGAGCCCTCTCAAGGCAATGCCTGCTATTGACATGCATGGATTTATAGTGATGTTTTGTTCCATTTTCTAAGGATGGGAGTCTTAGGAAATACATAGGGAGATAGTTAAACTATCTAGAGAAGCCAAACTTCTCCTAGAAGGAGTCACCAATCCACCCTCTAAAGGTTCCCAATATAATTCAGAGTGCGCACAGGAAATAAATCATGTATTGGATTAAGTTGCTCGTTTTGGTGTTTGATGCCTAACCCATCCATGGGCACTCCTCGCTTCCTTCTTGGTATTTGTCACCTCAGCATAACTGGGCAGTGATTTGTAAAGGGTAATCCAGATTTGAAGAACGAGACGGCATCTCTGCACACTGCAGCTCCACGTCCATTGAGCAGTGCTACTGGTTGAGGCAGGTCGCCTGGATTATATGAGTTTGTTACATTTTTTTGTTGTTTGATGAACATGTAAGACCTTTTCACTGAATGCAGCCTGTTCCAAGCTAAAACACAGCTTCTGACTGTTCTTTTGACACACAACTGTGAAACTCATTTTCTGCGATACAAAAACATGGACTGTGTAAAAACTTTGCGTTTTCCATGAATATTCATTTAATATTTGTAATTATTTTAGCCTCGCTTACATACTCCCCTTGTTTGCAAATACTCAAAACAGCTTTTTGGTAATTAATCCGAATTTTAGCGCTGACGAGCGGCGTCTCCTCTGAAGCCCATTCCCAACACGGGCACGTCGTTCCAAATTGCGTAATGAAATAATGGGCGGGGAGGGGGGCTGTGCTCAGCAGAAGGGCTCTACCTCTGTTTGACGAGGCGAGCTCCTGCCTGCTTCTTCCAAAGAGACTACTTTAGTGCTCGTCATTTACGGGGGAGAGAGGAAAGGGAGAGGAGAGAGAAAACGCTACTCTGAGAACAGCTTGTCTCATGTTGACCTACTTTCTCCGCCAATCTGCCTGCAGCCCGAGCCGCTGTTGTGTTGACACGACAGATCCGAGCTAAAGCAAACCCAGCAGAAGCCGTGGCCTTAGAGACTGGCTCCAGAGAGGACAAAAAGGCCTTCTGGGTTTGACAGGGCTTTGGGACGGGCGGGTGCTGCAGGACGATGGGTGGAGGGAGCCCCTTTCCCAAACGGTGCCTCCTTCTTCCCCGCCAGATGTCAAGTAGATTACGCTCACATAATGAGGCCACTTTGTGTCTAATCTCTTAGGTACGTTTAAGTCTAAAGCAGGTGGTGTTGGTCCAGGGAGGGTCTCCTTATCTGCACGGGGAACATGGTCAAAGAGCTGAATTTGCTGCTCTTATCAGCATTTTCTTTCTCCTGCCAGGAAAATCAGGAAAACAAGGGAGAAGGGGTGTGCCTCTGAGACGCGCAGGGACGCCCGTTTGTCATGCCTATCTCTGACTCCCTTTCATCCTCTAGAGATTAACTGCAGGTGGAGCAAATTGGAGTAACTGTAGAGCTCCCCATATCTCACACAGAGGGGAGAAGTTTTGTGCAAAGCCTGCAGAACAGAAACCTTTATTGTATCTACATATCCATGCAGGGGTAACCTCCTCCTTATCTGTGCTGTTTGGAAATTATTGGATCCTGAGGTTAAATTCATGATTTTTGGCTTTTGTTTTTACTTTCTATCATTAATTTTTGAGAGGACATCATTTTTTGATGTCCTGCACATCTGTAATTCCTGCTGCCTATAGTGGGAGGAGGAACTGCTACCTCTTGAGAAAGGTGAGGAAAAAAATAGGTTGTAAAAAATATGCATCAGTTTTTATCATTTCAAGCAATGTTTTCACAGAAGCTGATCTGTACTTTACAGTTTTAAGCCATTTTGCAATGGCTTAAATTGCAAATACTACTCCTTTGCCCCTGAAAACCTCTTGTCCTTTAATGGAAATGAATACAGCTTTATTCTTGGCAGCTTGTTGCAGAAAACTCCAGTAATGTGCCTTTTCACCAAAACATCCTTTTTATGACTAGCTTTAACTTTTACAAGAGCCCTGTTGATTCTGAGAAGGAGAAGGACCCCCAAACTTTTGTTTCAGAACCATGGCATTTCATTTGCACCGTTCTGGAGATTTCTTTTTACAGATCCTTCCTTTTCATCCTCTCTAATGAGGGTATTTGTGGGTTTGTGATAAGACAGCGGTAAGATGCCTCGAGATCCATGTATTTATTTGGGTCCTAAAGAAATAGAGTTGACCTCAGTTTAGTAGAACAAGCCAAATAATGAGTCAAATCAGAGCCTTTAAAAAGACCTAAATGAGGTCTGGTAGAGACTGCTTACGCTGGGTGAAATGTTACTGGGACTTTCTCGTACCCGATTGCTGGATCCCCTGGGGAATATCACCGCGTGGTGGGACTGTGTGTGACCATGGAGTGCACCGACTGCTCTGCCCGGCCTCACTCTCTGGCACTGCCTTTTTATGAGCTGCCTTAATCTGCCTTCAAAATGGCTTAAAACAGGCACTCGTTGGGTGGAGGAAGAGTCCTTGGACAGAGCCAGCCCAGCGCCCCGAGTGCAGTTATTACACTGAACTCCTTCCCTGCAGAGATTTGGGTATTTTAAAATTCCCTCGATACAGCGGGTTCTACTTCTGCCTCGGAACATGCCAGTGGGGGAAAGTTTGCCATCTGCCATTCTGCTGAATCTGTGTTTCTGGGGTAGAGGTTCTCCTCTCCACCCCACATTTCTCTGCTGTCATTGCCTATTGCTAAACGTTTCTTGGCCACCTGAATTTGCTCTCTGATAAGCCCTGTGGGCCACTGGGGCAGGAGGCTTCCTGGGTGCTTTCCTTGGCGTGAGGCTTGGTTTTGTGAGCCTGGGGCTCATGGGTTTGGGTTTGCACGAGTCTCTAGTGCTGCTGAACCTTGCTGCCTCATGAAATGTGTCACGCACACATCATCCAGAAGTTCCTACACCTCTGAGCCATGAAAACCAACAGAGAGCTCAGAGGTGGCAAGAACTGCAATTATTGTAGCACTCGAAAACTCAAACAGTTTTTATTGTTTGATAAAGGATTGGCGGAATGGCTGTGTCATATTATTTCAATTAGGCAACAACAGCTTAAGCTACAGTTCTTTTTGTGAGGTGACTTTCCCATGGATGTTTGCTGGAAATGGGGCAAAGTCACAGTTGAGGCACTGGAAGGAAAGTGAGGATGAAACTGTAGGTGGATCGAGTGAGTTTTACAGTTCAGAGACAATCACAGCAAAATAGATCGGTTCCCTACACATGCCATTTCTTTCATCTGTGCTATTGCTTAATATTTCTCTTTAAATTAATTTCCTGTTAAACTTTTGATATTTAATGAACTTTTGTAAACTACAGTGCCACAACCTGGGTGTTATGAATTCTAGTGCTGACTTTTGTTCCTCTCCATTTGGCGATGTCTGAGCTTGAGGAGCCAGGACCATGTCCAGACTCTCCACGTTGAGACAAGATCTGGGAGCCCACATTTCTCCCTTCCCTGTCTTGACATCTGTGGAAACCCACAGCTGAGGGAGAGTTTCAGGCTGATGCAGCCGACTCAACCAGGTCTCTGGTCTCCATGATCTGCTGCCAGGTCTATACTGCTCTACAGCCTGCAAAAACTTAGGGAGGGTGCTTGATCCTCCTGCTTGAGTTTGCTGTGCCGTGCCATATTCCTCCCTGACTAGCACAAGGATCAGTTCCCTAACATCTGGAAAGAGATTTGAAACCCTAAAACAATAATTTCACAATTATGCTTAATCAGTACTGTGCATTCAATGTTAATGTTATTATACGGATGTTCATTGACATTGTAAAAGTCCCTTAGAAAAATCAGTAAATTTAAAGGCTTTGTTCATCAGTATGTGGTTTATAATCCTGTAATATCAATGTTCTACCCTGTCTTTTATGGACGTGTACTGGAGAGATGCAGTGCCTTAATAACTTCTCAATGAGCAAAGCTTCCAGCCCCGTTCTTTCCCAGCATTAGAGGTTTGACTTAATTGTGGTGTTTTTACATCTGCTGAAAGCACAATCAATGCCTTGTATTTTCAATACCATGAAGATAAAGAAGTGCATTACATTTTTCAGCAGGACTATCACTTCCAGCAGGAGTAGAACAAACAGACCTTTCTAGCTGTTTACATGAATAGACTTTCAAGTGTATCCTCTAGTTCCCTTGGGAGGTTAATTTTAAAAACTTACATCAGTGGAAAACAAAGCTGAGTTAGTCAAGTGCCTTTTTAAAGTCTTGAATGAAATAAAGGTTCCCATCCTGCTGCAGAATGAGTGTCTGTACAACCAGCACCAGGCTGCTGACTTGTCCTCCTACAAATCTGAACTAAAATTGCTGCCTAAAATTGCCCGTGCTCTTCTTGCACGATCTTGCCTTGGCTCTTGTCTTGGAACAGGTTGCCCAGAGAAGCTGTGGATGCCCCATCCCTGGAGGGGTTCAAGGCCAGATTGGATGGGGCTTTGAGCAACCTGGTCTGGTGGGAGGTGTCCCTGCCCAGGGCAGGGGGTTGGAACTGGATGATCTTTAAGGTCCCTTCCAACTCTGACCATTCTATGATTCTTGTCTCTAGCAAGGGACACCTGTGCAACAAGGACTTCCCTTCTGCTCCCAGCCCAGCATCGTGAGGGTCTGCTACCAAGGTCTGATTTTGGGCTGTTGCAAACGAGCCACCCAGCAGTGCCCTGCTACTGGGGTGAAGTTGTGCTGGGCACTAAAAAATCTGGAGCCAAATGCAGGTGGATGCAAGCACGGCTAAAACCATACTGGGAACGCGCACCCTGCACCAAAAGCTATTAATTCCCTTCGCCGCTGCAGTAAATCTCTTTCTGCCACAAGCACACACTGAGAGTTCCTCCTGCCCAAAAGGGACCTGTGGGAGAGAATCGGTGTCAGAAAGGTTAAGTAACTCAGTCCATAATTGCAGGGACTTGTCCATAATTTCACATTCTCTGTGCAGAACAGGAAGGCTTTTCATTCCATTACACCATGCGGTTACAGACAGACAGAATCTGGCCGTTCTGTGCAAATCTTCCAAGTGTAATAGTTTCCTCATTTGGCATAGATTTTCAAGCCACGGTGATTAATGAGTCATAAATATAATGGTACAGTGATCCTTAAAATAAACAACATTCCTTGATTTGAAAATCCCAGGAGATGAGTTTTAATTTCTCTAACCAATCTGGGAATGTAAAAGATTTTCCTGCAGTGCCTTATTGATATAATTTGACCTTGCTCAGCAGTGGAGCTCCCTGACGGAGGTGTGTGGGGGGAGGAGGGCTGTGTGGGCACACATGCAAAGTGCTCTTACTATGCCTGTATTCAAATTCTAATTCCATATTCTTGTAAGAACGATCTCCCTGGGAACCAAAAATAGCACAGACGGAAAATATTCTCACAAGATGATTGTCACACAAATAAGAATAGTTTCTCTTTAACCCATTCTCTTATCAGCTAAGCTCTCCGCAGGCTCCTCATCCTCTGCCCGTGCTTTGCTTTAGCCATTGGCCAAGAATCTATTCATGAAAAGCAACAATTTAATAGTAATAAAATATCTCTGTGGTTGACAGGATGCCACTAAGCTGGATTAAATGAAGTGTTCTTACCTTGTTCTAACACTATGAAAGAATTGCTTCAGTGATGGTAATTCGCCACCCTTGTAATAAGGGGTGTTTTTAGGTTTGGTGACTTGTTTTTCTGCGTCCTTTCTAGCTTTAAACATTGCCAGTTACATCTCCTAATGCTCTGTTGCTTTCAATGAGATAGCACAAAATGCATGTCTGACCCAAATTCTTCCTGCCAATCACAATTTCCTGTATAGAGGGAGAAGGTGAATTAACGGTGATGCCTTTATTTATTTTTATTACCGTGGCACCCGCAAGCCTCAGCTTTGGAAGAGACTGGGCTGTGCTAGGCATTATAAATACCCAGAACAAAAAGGTTGTCCTTTCACAAAGCCTGTCCTCTGAGTACTGGAGGGGGGTGACAGAGGACAGGGGCAGAGGGTGCAAGGAAACCCCCCAAAAATATTGTTCAACACACAAAGCAACAACCCAACAGTTGTCTTTATAGGCACTGTGGTGGAGGAGAGGTATGAGGAAGCTGAATGAGAAGTATGGAGCTATGGAGGGTTTGGGAGGTCCTGCAAAGTGGGAAAAAGCCTGAATTTGCATGTTTGAAGCTCTGGCGAGTGGTGGGACCTGGCAACACCTACACATTCAAGGTGGAAGCTGGTCAAGGCAGGAATGAGAGGAGGTGTGTTACAGAAGGGGAAGGTGGCAATGGGATTCAGAGAGAAAGAGAGGGCAGAGGAGAGTCGATCCCATGCATCCCCTATTTTAGCCAGGTTGTCCTGTGGGAAACACACTCTGCAGAGTGTTATCAGTGGTCTGCAAATGAGCTGATCTGTGAGTTAGCCTTTTACAAGGGCATGTTAATTCCTGGACTTCTATGATAGATAGTTACATATAAATAAAAGCTATCATCCTGTTCTTTTATTTGAATTTGTTTATAGACTACGGAGAAAAGCTGATGGTTGCATATTTACCACACAACAGATGTTCATAGTTCTCAGGCACATCATCTGCCCAATTGCCCATGGCTTTGTCTATTCCAATTATTTTTTCCCATATGTACGTATTGGGTCACATTCCAGCTCCGAGACAAAGAGGGTTTTATTTTTCGTTCCTCTCCGGAGCTTATGAGGTCCTTTGGGCTTCTGAGAAGGGCTGTCACAGCCCCGAGAACATGCCCATGGCAGTAACCTGTGAAGGAGTCATTGACAGGCTCCCAGTCAGGAGGTCTGGTGATACTTCTGCTGTGAAGCCTTCCATTTTGGGCATGATCCTCAGCTTCCCCATGTTGCTTTACTCCAGAAGGGCTGCTATACCTGGGACATTCCAGCAAGGCTCCTTCGTACTGACTGTGAGAGGACTTGGACAAACCTGTCCCATGAGGTTGCTGTGCCAGCTAAAAGGGATAGAGCACATGGGCAGAGTCTGAGTGGAGTCCTCAGCGCTGCCCAGACAAGCAAAAATGTTTTTATTGTCAGAAGTGGCTGAAGAATTGCTGTCCTTCTTTTCTGGAATGATAACCTCAACGGATCTGCCTTCTCTGTGAGACAAGGGTTCCCAGTGAACTTCAACACTGAGAAGGAGTTGGGAGAGGCACCTCCCTAAGAAGAGAAGATGCTGCTGGAGACCTGCCTGGTGGTACCTTGGCTCTCACCAAGCAGGGTGACCTGCCTTCCCGAAATTTGGAAACAGGTCCCTTATATTTTCCTTGTGTGCTGAGCTGCTGCGCTGCTCGCCTTCCCTTCGTGTTTTGTGTCCTTGGCAGCAGCCTGGACTGAGGAGCGCCTGCCTCTGCTCTTCTGGGGTGGGCAGGGGAGGCAGGAGAGCTTGGACAGGCCACACTTGTTTTGGTTGAGCGCTGGCTCTCAGCGATGCAGTCCTGCAGGGAACCGGACGCATCCCAGCGCAGCGCATCCCTGCGGAACATCGCACGGAGCCGGGAGAACACACCTGGCTGGGAGCAGCCCCTTCTGAGAGGCAAGGATAATTAGGCAGACACAGAGATACCCTGTAGATATCCTTCTGCAGCTCTTAACAATTCTTAGAAAACTTTTCCTAATGTATAGCTTATATATTGCTTGCTCTGAATTAAATGGGTTCTTACGTTATCTGTCACATTTTCTTGTTTACTATGTTGGAAGCTCCTATCATATTCTCCTGAGTCTCCTCTTTTCCAGGCCAAACGAATAGAGAAGAAATTCAACCTTTCCATATAGGAGGATGTTTTCCTCTCAAATTTGTCTGCATTTTTGGTAAAACACGGTGTTTCAAATTGCACCCTAACAAAAGTTTCACTGATGCTTAATGAAAGGGAATAATTACTTCCGCTGTCTGACATACATCAGTTTTATTAATACACCACTGAATGAGCTTTACTTTTTTTTGTTGCAGTGTGTCATGGTGTTGAGTCATATTCCACCTGGGGTCCTCCGTAGCTCCCAGCACTCGTTTTGCAGTATTCTTATTTAACCAGTTATTTCTTAGTTTGTATTCCTTCATTTGATTTCTCCTTCCTTTACTCAGTACTTCACACTTGCCTTTATTGAGTGCCTTTGCTTGATTTAAGGCTTTTTCCTCAATTCATCAAGACAGTTCTGAATTCTAAAAGAGTCTTTTCCAGCGTTCACAGCCTTCCCCAGCATCTGCACCTTCTGCACTGTCCTTCCAACCAGCCCAGTCATTAGTGAGAATACGGAATCGACCTGGTTTGAGGACAGATCCTTAGGGGACCTCCCTTGATACATCCAGCTAATGCTCAATACCAGTGGGAGGAAAAATTGGTGTTTGAGCATAAGCTTTGGGCTTAATTTGGAAACAGCAAGGCATTAGGGCAGTTCCTGCAGCCGTTGGAAGCGAAGCCTCAGCTTCATAAACCGGGATGAAGAGGAAAATACACACGTGTGGCTTTTGCTCGAGCTGGTCTGTGACTTGGAGCTGCCCGACACGCAACCGCCACGCGCTGCCTTTGCGCCGTGGATCCGCACGGTGTCTCGAAGGGGGTTATAAATATCCATCCTCCTTCAGTTTGAGAAGGAAGAAGAGGATGCAGATGGGTGAGAGCTGTTCCAGTGAAGCTCGCGCTCTCGCCCGGCGCATAATGAGATCAGAATGCAGGCAGGAATGTGTGGAGGAGTGGAGCTGGCAAGGATTCACCAGCTTGAATTATTCTAAGCCTATTCCATCCCTAATCAGCCCTAATCAAACCTTTCTTTTTCTTTTTTTTTTTTTGGGTGTGCAAAGGTGCTTTATGGAGATGTTTCTTTTTGAACATAAAATTCAGGCTCTTTTTATTACACGAGCAAATTCAACTTGACAGGATATTGCTCTTTCAGTGAGTTTTTGGTGCACTGGGCTTCTTATCAGAGCTGCCTTTGCGCTGGTTATTTCAGAGCACTTGGCATTTCCCTGCTATGTAGCCAATTTGCTGGATGCTGGAAACTATGAAATTGGATCTTTAAAAGGATCCCGGATCATTTTTGATGCTAATATAAATCTAAAAAAAAAAACAACCCCAAACAGAAAAGGGGGTGGGCAGAGCAGTATCACATGAGTTATCCGGACTTGTTTACATCCTGATTTGCAAAAGATACAGCTTGACCCAAGTGTAACCTTGAAATCTACACAGGGAGAGGAAATACTATGTAAATTAGAACAGCCAAAACAAAACAGGCAGACAGAAGCTCAGTGTGCAAAACAAGCTGGGGAGGCAGTTTTAAGGCTTTGCAGACACCACTATGGAGAAGAAATGTGTACAAATTCTTCTTATTTTTTTTAATTCAATGTCAATAGCTTTGAAAAAACCCCCTCTCTAACAACAAATGGTATTGCTGGTTTTACAAGACCACACCTATTTTCCATAGCACAGGAACAGCATGTTTCCCCCCCCACAACCAGGCTGCAAAGGCTCCTGGAGAAGTCATCCCCCAAAGAGGACTTGTTCAAAGCACCCAGGGGAACGTACTGGTGCCCAAGCTTTTGGGCTGCAACTTAAATGGGTTTTAAAACATGACAGTGATGTCTTGGGGGTCCTACTTCGGGTTGCTTCTGAAATACTTAATAGCAGTGAATGGATGGTGATGGTAAGAAAGTCTTATCTTGGAGCCTCTTGTGTGGGATAAATAAGGAGGAGAAGCGTCTCAAGGAGCCGTTTAGATGTGGTGTTGGGGGATATGGTGTAGGGGAGAACTTTGTAGAGTAGGGTAGATGGTTGGACTTGGTGATCCCAAGGGTCTCTTCCAACCTGAACGATTCTATGATTCTATGACTGGGGTTCATCCAGGAGTTTTTCAGTGGTGGGACCACGTGTTTCATTGGCTCCAGTTCTGCAATGGGACAGGCGTTTGTGGGGCTGAACTGTGAGCTGGGCTGAGAAACACATCTAGAGGAAATATAATGTCATTTTTCCAGTGAGTTAAAAGCTTTCTGCCCCACTTAGGTTTTTTGTCTGGGCATCCTACGCACACTCACAGCCACCTGCGCCGTGTCTTACAGAGCTGAACCACCTCAGGACTTCTACAAAGTGATGCATATTCCCTTTGAGCTCTGAGGACCACAGGAGTAGCATGGAGGAGACCACCAGAGCGGGGCAGGCGGTGCAGCACCCAGCTGCCATTTGGTGTGGTGGCACCCAAGGGTGTCTGACCACAGCCACCCCAGGCTGCTCTGTGTCTGTGGGGATGGTTGGCTCGGGCACTTAGCCATGTTAGGAGAAGGTTATTCCTTGCCTCGTTACTTGGAGCTGGTTTCAGGAGAAGGACAGTGGGTTCTTCTTGGGACAGCTTACCCCTCTTGGCCCCTGAAGACACAAACCTGTTAATCTCTGAATTTTAATCTCTGGAAGGAGGGAGCTCAGCAGCTGTGAGCAGTGTTTTAAGCCTGATGGAGTGCAATTACCTGGTCCACTGTAGGCAACGAACAGCAGAGCCCAGTAGAAGCACAGCTCGTAGCCAGAAGCATGTTCTCAACCAGCAGAGGTGAGGAGGCAGCAATGAGGTAAAATGGGGGCAAAAAAAGAGATTAAGTGCATGCTCCAGAATTGCCGATAACCATCCTGAAACATCCATTAAACAGGTTCTCAGCCATTTATTACTTCACTGAAGTGACTGGGGAGAGCTCTTACCTGGTGTGAGCGCTGCGCGAGTCTGGGAAGAGCAGGTTTTCTTTTGCCTGAGAATGTCAGATCCCTTGCTCTTGTGGAAATGAGAGTTGTCCATGGAGCGGCGTTGACCTGAGCTGCTGCACTTGGGCATTTCATTCCTTGGCTCATCCCAGGCTCACCAGGGGCCGTACTCCTCAAGCTTTTTCTCAAGATGATGGGAATCATCATTGATGGGGGTTCAAGTGCTATTCAGAAAGAACAGTGGTGCCAGAATTTGTTCATGTTGTTGAGAAATAAGAAGGATATTGTCTGTAATGATGTCTGCTGCACTTCTCATAGCCCTTGCTTGCCTGCTGGCTCCTACCAGCCACGCACACACGCAATGTACACTTGGCTTTGTCAGAATACAAACCATCACTGTTTAAGTGTAAAATGACATTTTGGGTGTATACATACATTTAAGCAAAATATGTTTCCTATGAACACTAATTGGCGTAAGAGTCTTGCTTTAAATGCATAGATTTTAATCCTGGAAAGCTTCTTCATCCATTGGCACTTGTGCTTGTGCAGGAGAAATTTGAAAGAAACAGTAAGTGTGGGAAGAGGAATGAATCTTTTCAAGCAAAGGCAGGGAGGGAAGTTAAGGAAATATTAAGGCAGAGTTGTCCTTTATTCCATCCCACTGCAGGGCCCTCAGTTTTCAGGGTTTTGTTGGTGTTCCTGTTCAGAGGAGCGTTGGTGGCCAAGCCCAAGCTCTTACCTCCAGGTCTGCTCTGGATCAGTGTGAAATGGGAAAGGAAAAGAACTGAAAAGCAAATGTCTGTCTCCAGTGGAGACCACGGGGTTCAGTTAAGTATGAAAATTTGGCTTTTTAATCCATTCTCTCTTTGGGTTTTGACCACGTGGGAAATCTTTATTCCTACTTGCACAGAAATTTATGAAATAAATGGGAAATATAGCTTCTTAATATTTAATTTGCTTGGTGATTAAAAGAAATTAGTTTCAACCATTGAGCAGCTCAGCAGACCTCCATTAATTTTTATAAGGAAATATTTGCCTGACTTCTTTCTGTGAGTTTATATAAAAAGAATAATTATTAAATCTTCTCTCATCTGTGTGTTTTTGATAAGGACATCTCTAATGTGAATAATCAGAAGCTGAATCCTAATGGAATGCTAATGCATTAAGTGTGATGTAGCCCATACTGCACACATAACGTGTGGGTTATGGAGTTAAACAGTGGAGTGACAAGGCCCAGAAGTATTTTGGGTAGAAAATTCATTTTCAGATTTTCGAAGCCACCGGGCAGAGTCGGGAACTTAATTCAGAATTTACTTAAGCTTTGAGGTGTTTAAGCCATGTTGACTTACGAGGCCTTTGGAAATCTCTGCTTTTCTTTTTTTAAACCATGAGTGGAGAAGGGAACTTGTTGCGTTCTCTGGGTTTTGAGACAGCGTTGAGATAATTTACAGTGATAACAGTTTCCCTGCAGAGCTGAAACGGAAAGACCTTTCTTTTGGTATGTGTTTAATGAAAACTGGGATGTTTTCAAACACTGAACGACCAATGAATCAATATTTCCCCAATGTCTTTCAGACCCAGTATGATAAAGTAGTCTTTCAGATTACTGATTGCGGGTTTGTATTAATCTTTTTCATCACACCTTTATAAGTAAGGCTTTTGTTATTGCTTCTTTTTAGTACACTGACCTGGTAATCTGATCTCACTTCTTGAGACTTAAACATTGCTCTATAAATACAGCTTTGGGCAAAAAAATATTTTAATTTTTGACAGTTTTCATATGATTTTCATTGTTTGTGCCCACTGTGAAATTATCTTCAAACACTGCACCATGGCTAACGGCTAAACCGGGACTCTCAGAGAAATATTTAATTCTTAGGCAACATTTATTCATGTGTGATTTAATAAGACAGCACAAGAACTAGTTGAATGTAATTTGAAAAATGAAAGTAGAAAAAGAAAATTACTTGCTTTCCAGCCAGAAGTGAGGGGAGCATTTTTTTGACTGTCACTGTCTTTACCTTCCCTTGTGGCTCTTGCGGTGCCCCAGTGGAGAAGAGGTGACTCAGCTCTTTACCTTCCCTTGTGGCTCTTGCGGTGCCCCAGTGGAGAAGAGGTGACGGTGGTGACTCAGCCATGGACAGTGTCCAAACAACCACCACCAGGTGAGCATTGCAGGAACCCATGGCCTGTAAGTGTGATTAATTGCTCAGCATCCCGAGGGCTGTCCCGGATGGAGATCACAATTGAAACCAGGGTTTTTTTGTAGACCAAACTGCTCAGATCCAGACTAAGAGATACCGGTGCTGTCGGTTGAAATGCTATGGTAGCTTATAGGTGGCCAGACCTTTATACTGGATGGGGGAACCTAGAAGACCCTTTGAGATCAGAAATGGGCAATTCTGCTTTGCAATACTGTGTGTTCCCACTAATAAATCAATGAGCTAAGGAGGAGGTAAATTTTGTCTGAATTTCAATGGGTAAGCAGGGTAAATAAAGACTCTGTTGAAGACAAGGATTACCACACTGACAGGTCCCCAGAAGGGAGCTGTTGTTGAGCGAGGTGATTCAGGTTCTGCCTGGGCTGGAGCTAGAGCAGGTCTCAGTGTGAGACCTATTAATGGAAAGAAACCTGGAAAAGCCCTAAACCAAGTGCTCAGGATGTGTGAATTTGGCTTTTTAATCCATTCTCTCTTTGGGTTTTGACCACGTGGGAAATCTTTATTCCTACTTGCACAGAAATTTATGAAATAAATGGGAAATATAGCTTCTTAATATTTAATTTGCTTGGTGATTAAAAGAAATTAGTTTCAACCATTGAGCAGCTCAGCAGACCTCCATTAATTTTTATAAGGAAATATTTGCCTGACTTCTTTCTGTGAGTTTATATAAAAAGAATAATTATTAAATCTTCTCTCATCTGTGTGTTTTTGATAAGGACATCTCTAATGTGAATAATCAGAAGCTGAATCCTAATGGAATGCTAATGCATTAAGTGTGATGTAGCCCATACTGCACACATAACGTGTGGGTTATGGAGTTAAACAGTGGAGTGACAAGGCCCAGAAGTATTTTGGGTAGAAAATTCATTTTCAGATTTTCGAAGCCACCGGGCAGAGTCGGGAACTTAATTCAGAATTTACTTAAGCTTTGAGGTGTTTAAGCCATGTTGACTTACGAGGCCTTTGGAAATCTCTGCTTTTCTTTTTTTAAACCATGAGTGGAGAAGGGAACTTGTTGCGTTCTCTGGGTTTTGAGACAGCGTTGAGATAATTTACAGTGATAACAGTTTCCCTGCAGAGCTGAAACGGAAAGACCTTTCTTTTGGTATGTGTTTAATGAAAACTGGGATGTTTTCAAACACTGAACGACCAATGAATCAATATTTCCCCAATGTCTTTCAGACCCAGTATGATAAAGTAGTCTTTCAGATTACTGATTGCGGGTTTGTATTAATCTTTTTCATCACACCTTTATAAGTAAGGCTTTTGTTATTGCTTCTTTTTAGTACACTGACCTGGTAATCTGATCTCACTTCTTGAGACTTAAACATTGCTCTATAAATACAGCTTTGGGCAAAAAAATATTTTAATTTTTGACAGTTTTCATATGATTTTCATTGTTTGTGCCCACTGTGAAATTATCTTCAAACACTGCACCATGGCTAACGGCTAAACCGGGACTCTCAGAGAAATATTTAATTCTTAGGCAACATTTATTCATGTGTGATTTAATAAGACAGCACAAGAACTAGTTGAATGTAATTTGAAAAATGAAAGTAGAAAAAGAAAATTACTTGCTTTCCAGCCAGAAGTGAGGGGAGCATTTTTTTGACTGTCACTGTCTTTACCTTCCCTTGTGGCTCTTGCGGTGCCCCAGTGGAGAAGAGGTGACGGTGGTGACTCAGCCATGGACAGTGTCCAAACAACCACCACCAGGTGAGCATTGCAGGAACTCGTGGCCTGTAAGTGTGATTAATTGCTCAGCATCCCGAGGGCTGTCCCGGATGGAGATCACAATTGAAACCAGGGTTTTTTTGTAGACCAAACTGCTCAGATCCAGACTAAGAGATACCGGTGCTGTCGGTTGAAATGCTATGGTAGCTTATAGGTGGCCAGACCTTTATACTGGATGGGGGAACCTAGAAGACCCTTTGAGATCAGAAATGGGCAATTCTGCTTTGCAAGACTGTGTGTTCCCACTAATAAATCAATGAGCTAAGGAGGAGGTAAATTTTGTCTGAATTTCAATGGGTAAGCAGGGTAAATAAAGACTCTGTTGAAGACAAGGATTACCACACTGACAGGTCCCCAGAAGGGAGCTGTTGTTGAGCGAGGTGATTCAGGTTCTGCCTGGGCTGGAGCTAGAGCAGGTCTCAGTGTGAGACCTATTAATGGAAAGAAACCTGGAAAAGCCCTAAACCAAGTGCTCATGGACCTTGCCTGCAGCTCAGGGCAGGTTTGTGCTGCGCTGGGTTTGTGCTGTGCAGGTATTCCTTGTAGTGCAGGACTGTCTCTCTGCCAAGATTATTATCGAGGCTTTATATTTAATCATGTATCCCAGTTGTTTTCTGATTCCCCCGTTGAGGAAGACTTTTAATCTTCCATCGTGCAGCTTGATTTAGTGCTGTCGTTGCACCCACACTTCTGCCCCCGCGATGGTGTGTGCCCGGGTAATTGGGGCAGGTCCACTGTCCTCTCCCCTCCAGAAGAAATGTTGTGTATCTCCGTGTAGGGACAGCATGAGCAGGAAAACCCATAAAGAATTTAATTAGGCTAAGGATAAGTTTCAAAGAGGATATAAGCCTCTAAAACGTAGACATAAACAGAGCTTGCCATGGGGCATGTGTGTCCTTACGCTGCTGCTGAGGACACTGCAGAGGCAGCCACTGGCTTCTGCCTTAAAGACCCAGCTGTGGGCTGGTGATCTCAGCTTGCCACAAGCTCCAAACTCTGCTCTTTCAGGCTCTATAATTCTTTTTTCCTCTCGTGAAACAATAAGGTTTCACTTTTACTTTGGACTTCATTTGGCGTTTATGTTGACGATTAGTCATACCCTTTAACGGAATCTATAAATAAAAATCAGCCTGAAACTCTGTCCCCTCCCGCCCACCCCTGTGCTCCGTGCCACAATAAAAAGCTTCTCGGGCAAACTCTTGCTTTTCCCTAAATCCTCTGACTCATGGTTTCTGGTTCGGGAAGAGGGAGCGGCGTCCTGCCAGGGCCACGCACCCGGCGCTGCTCCCGCCGTACCCCGCCACGGAGAGGAAATACAGCCCTGTTTGCTTTGTGGTGGAAATGGAGTTCATGGCAAATGGATTATAAAATAATGGTGTAAGTGAAATTCATCTGTGCATAAAGAAGTCCTAAGGCTTTTTTATTTTTTTTTTTAAATCATTGTAAGGTTGTTAACCCCCACCTCTAGTCTGATGACTGAAAAAGTGCAGACACAGGGAAATATTCTTACAGTTTCCAGATTATTTTCATTCCAAGGTGTTTAGAATAGCTCAATTTTTATTTAATTTTTTTGTTTGTTTGTTTTTGGGGTTATTTCTGCTTAGTAATAATTTCCAGATTTTTTCATAAGCATGATCAAAATATTTAAGTACTTAAATTCAATTAGATATTTAAGTAATGATCTCAGGAAAAAATATGCATAAATTCTGTCAATACATTTTAAAACTAACAAAGGAACATTTGTGAAAATCCTCCTCCAAAATTACAGTAATGACAACTTTTTTTTTTTTGTCTTTTTGGATTTTGTTTTCTTTCTTTTGCTAGGTTTTTTATCAAGTGTCTTGCTACAAGAAAAAGACCCCAGAAATACGCAGGTCTTACCTTGTGTATTAATATATAAACCAGCTATAATTTAAAAGAAGTGGATCCAACCTCTTGCCCTCAGGTTGCCCAGTAGTATCCAGGAGAAAAAGTCATAGAATAGAATCATAGAATCGTCTAGGTTGGAAGGGACCTTAAAGATCATCTGGTCCAACCATCAACCTAACTGTTGTGAGCTGATAAATACTTTGCCCTGTTCCCCAGTGATGGAGCCAACCCTCCTCCTGGTATTCATTCACAACATTCATGTTAGAAGTTGTAACCACCACAAACGTTTTCTTTCATCTGAGTGTTTAAAAATTCACTCTAGTAATTAATAAATGGGAGACGGTAAAAATCCACGCAGAAGTTAGAAGGATTTCAGAATTTTGGGGACTGTGCAAGCTCTATTCATTTCCGTGAGGGTAGGTATTGTCATCTTGGACTGCATGGTGGCATGTTGTCCCTGCCAGCCTGCCTGCTGCAACGCGCAGCCTGGGTGCACACGGGAGACAAATTAAGATTGCATGTGCAGCTGGAAATGTGACATTTGGAAAGTCTGAAATAGAACAGAAATAGCATTATTTTAATGTAGCTTTTTGCATGCATACAAATAAGCTCGTGGCTCAGGATCACCTCTCAGGTGCTGAGCCTTTGGTAGTTGTTGTATCTGGTGGCTCCGTCCTTGTCACTTCTAGAGAGGGGTGTTAAGCCATTCCAGGGTGGTGGAATGAAGATTCAGTTCCTTGGGTTCTTGCACCTTAGGTGTGTTTCGCTGCACCTCGCATCACGTTAGTGTTAAAGATACGTTAATTGATGACAGGTCTGGAAAGACACGTGCTATTGCTTGTGTTCTGCCTCCGTAAGAATTTTTCCCAGTTTTCTCATCCCTGTCCCCATCTGTAGTGGCCCATCTGCTGATAGCGCTTTCGGGCAGCATTGCTGTGGGTCCAACTGTTTGTAGAATTGATAAGTTGTTCAATGAAAACCAGATTTTCCTTTTATAGAAGAAGTATTTTCTATAAGTCCTAACTAGTCAAATGATGAAAATAAAGTTTGTGTTTGCCACAAGCTCCAAACTCTGCTCTTTCAGGCTCTATAATTCTTTTTTCCTCTCGTGAAACAATAAGGTTTCACTTTTACTTTGGACTTCATTTGGCGTTTATGTTGACGATTAGTCATACCCTTTAACGGAATCTATAAATAAAAATCAGCCTGAAACTCTGTCCCCTCCCGCCCACCCCTGTGCTCCGTGCCACAATAAAAAGCTTCTCGGGCAAACTCTTGCTTTTCCCTAAATCCTCTGACTCATGGTTTCTGGTTCGGGAAGAGGGAGCGGCGTCCTGCCAGGGCCACGCACCCGGCGCTGCTCCCGCCGTACCCCGCCACGGAGAGGAAATACAGCCCTGTTTGCTTTGTGGTGGAAATGGAGTTCATGGCAAATGGATTATAAAATAATGGTGTAAGTGAAATTCATCTGTGCATAAAGAAGTCCTAAGGTTTTTTTATTTTTTTTTTTAAATCATTGTAAGGTTGTTAACCCCCACCTCTAGTCTGATGACTGAAAAAGTGCAGACACAGGGAAATATTCTTACAGTTTCCAGATTATTTTCATTCCAAGGTGTTTAGAATAGCTCAATTTTTATTTAATTTTTTTGTTTGTTTGTTTTTGGGGTTATTTCTGCTTAGTAATAATTTCCAGATTTTTTCATAAGCATGATCAAAATATTTAAGTACTTAAATTCAATTAGATATTTAAGTAATGATCTCAGGAAAAAATATGCATAAATTCTGTCAATACATTTTAAAACTAACAAAGGAACATTTGTGAAAATCCTCCTCCAAAATTACAGTAATGACAACTTTTTTTTTTTTGTCTTTTTGGATTTTGTTTTCTTTCTTTTGCTAGGTTTTTTATCAAGTGTCTTGCTACAAGAAAAAGACCCCAGAAATACGCAGGTCTTACCTTGTGTATTAATATATAAACCAGCTATAATTTAAAAGAAGTGGATCCAACCTCTTGCCCTCAGGTTGCCCAGTAGTATCCAGGAGAAAAAGTCATAGAATAGAATCATAGAATCGTCTAGGTTGGAAGGGACCTTAAAGATCATCTGGTCCAACCATCAACCTAACTGTTGTGAGCTGATAAATACTTTGCCCTGTTCCCCAGTGATGGAGCCAACCCTCCTCCTGGTATTCATTCACAACATTCATGTTAGAAGTTGTAACCACCACAAACGTTTTCTTTCATCTGAGTGTTTAAAAATTCACTCTAGTAATTAATAAATGGGAGACGGTAAAAATCCACGCAGAAGTTAGAAGGATTTCAGAATTTTGGGGACTGTGCAAGCTCTATTCATTTCCGTGAGGGTAGGTATTGTCATCTTGGACTGCATGGTGGCATGTTGTCCCTGCCAGCCTGCCTGCTGCAACGCGCAGCCTGGGTGCACACGGGAGACAAATTAAGATTGCATGTGCAGCTGGAAATGTGACATTTGGAAAGTCTGAAATAGAACAGAAATAGCATTATTTTAATGTAGCTTTTTGCATGCATACAAATAAGCTCGTGGCTCAGGATCACCTCTCAGGTGCTGAGCCTTTGGTAGTTGTTGTATCTGGTGGCTCCGTCCTTGTCACTTCTAGAGAGGGGTGTTAAGCCATTCCAGGGTGGTGGAATGAAGATTCAGTTCCTTGGGTTCTTGCACCTTAGGTGTGTTTCGCTGCACCTCGCATCACGTTAGTGTTAAAGATACGTTAATTGATGACAGGTCTGGAAAGACACGTGCTATTGCTTGTGTTCTGCCTCCGTAAGAATTTTTCCCAGTTTTCTCATCCCTGTCCCCATCTGTAGTGGCCCGTCTGCTGATAGCGCTTTCGGGCAGCATTGCTGTGGGTCCAACTGTTTGTAGAATTGATAAGTTGTTCAATGAAAACCAGATTTTCCTTTTATAGAAGAAGTATTTTCTATAAGTCCTAACTAGTCAAATGATGAAAATAAAGTTTGTGTATCTCATAGTGTGTGAGCTTGCATTGGAAGAGCATCTTGAAAGATGACCAGAGTGACTTAGACGTTGTGGTGTCCAGCTGCTCTGTTTGCATGTGTCCGAGTTACTGAGCATCCCAGACTTGAGCTCACAAACCAGGCTTGTGCTGAGGGGGTACATACACATCACGTATTTTGAAACCTGGGCTTTAATAATAAAATAATAAATAATCATTAGCCTATTTGTTGATAGTAAAATGCAAAATTGGAGTGGACCATAATGTCTCTTTGAAAGAAGGCATTTGTTAATTATTTCTTAGGAATTTTTTAAAAAAAGACATTGTGAAAATTAAAGTCAAGACCTTTCCATGCATAGAACCTGTGTCGGTAACTTTCAGTGTAGGAAAAGTGGGGTGGTGGGGTAGTCGTGCAAAGAGGTAGCCTTCTGGGAATGGAAATTGGCATTTTTTGGCTCTGCTACCCTTGCTTAAGTGAATGGGAAGAGAAGGTGACAAGGAGTGTAGTGGCTGCTGGGAAATGATCTGCTTTACTCCGTGGCGCTAGCCCTCAGGGTGGATTTGCAAGGTCCCACATGAGCTTGGAAGACATCAGCCTGTCCTGGAATGGTGAAAGGTGGGAGGGAGGAGATGCAGGAATGGCACCTTTTCCAGTGGTGCTGGACCAGCCACAGTCAGAGCTCACAGGTCTTCTTGTTCGTTGTCACCTGCACCGCTAACGAAGCTTTGGGATGCTCTAGAGCAGCCATAAATCTGTGCACAGTCTGTTACTGCTCTCTTCAAAATCTAATTCTTCCCTTTTCATATCACTTAATGCAAGTTCAATCAAACACCATATTCTATGATATGTGTCGAGGCAATTGTTTTATTATTTTGATTGCATTAAAAAGCTGCACCTGGAGTATCCCAAAAGATACCGCAAATATTTTGCATCTTCTGTTATCACGACCGTTGTTTAATTCCTTAATGAAGATACAAATGGCTTATTCCTTTGTGGAAAGGGAAAAGAACATTGTCTGACCATATGGTGTCATCTCCATACAGGAAGTTTAAAATAGAGTGAAGCTGTTTCTCATAGATATGACAAAAAGCAAAAGCATTTCACCACAAAGTGATGACTTTTTTTTTTTTTTGAAGAAGGTGCTCTTTATCCCAGAAACAACATAAGCATGACATGATGTGGCAGTTACCATGGCAACTAATTATTTTTTATTGAACAACAAGAATAAGCACAATAGCTTCACGAAACCCAGCATATCTTGGCAAGCAAGTTAAAATGTCCCGGGGCACCAGCAACATGTGCAGTCATCAGTTTTAGTTTCCTTTTTTTTTTTTTTTCTTGCAGAGGTTTTTTATTTTTTGAATATGAACAAATATATTTGATTATGGGTCAGAAACGACATTTTACTTTCTCATCTGACTTCTTCCTTGCCCGAAATCTCCTCTCGACATTGTTGCGCTCCGGATGCGTCGTGGTCGTTTAAGTGACGATAGGGGCTGTCTGCCTTGGTTTATGCACTTCAGCTGATGAGCCCACATTTTCAGAAGCCGCCCAAGTAAGGAGTGAAAGGTTGACAATTGAGCTGACAGGAGAACATGACGAGGAAAACGGAACAGATGGGGGCCTTGAAAATACCATTCTCTAGAAGTATGTGGAATCAATTTAATCCACAATAAGAGTACAATGAAGAATCTTATTCTGTAATTACGAGGCTGAAAGAGAGATGGTTTTGATCCAGATATTATTGATTTAGTAGACTGTGGTTAATAAAGTAATTCAGAAATTGTAGTGTCTGATTCAGGCCTGGCTGAAGTCAACTGCACATTCTTTTATTTAGAGTCCCTTTTAATAAATTGGAATGAACTTTAATGAGCATCACACTGAGTACACGAGTCAAGGGTGATGTATTGATGTTATCAAAGTTGATGGAACTTCTGCTGTGTTTGGACAGTGTTGTCCAGAGAGAGAGGCACGGAGAAAGACTGTGACACATTTGTTCCTTTAACATCCAGAAGTGTGTGGGTTTGGATAGATGACTTCAGAAATACTGATGTTTGCAATACCAAGTATCACAGTTAGTGAAAATTCTCATCCTGTGATAGTTTGCATGTATATAATTCAGTTTGTATAATTCACGAAGCTAAATTCATACCCTCACTCCTGTTGTTGCAGACCGTCTTGAAGGCAAGTATGATATTAGCCTCAATATTGCTGCTATAGATTCAATTATGCATGCAGGCTCATCTGAGGACAAATTAGATATACTGCCAAAGCCAAAACATTCCAGGAATGTTTCCATCTCCATTTAATATATCAAAATGAAAGAAGGAAATCTTTGTCTTGGTTCTAGCATTTATGATGACCTTATAACTGAGTATCACTGGTTTAGTTCTAGCCTCAGTTAGGGGGGGGGGAAAAAAGTTCCCTCAACCAGATATTCAACCTCAGAGTCAGTATTTTGGTTTGGTTCAGAACCGTTTGTGTTAAACCAGTGAAGGTCAGATTTAGTCTGGAGAGGCTGCAAGATTACAGGATCAAATGACCCACAATGTACTGGGAAACTGAATTGCAGTAGAGGCTGCACACACAGAATTAATATTCCTTAGCATTGCTCCAGCATCTGAAGCAGTAAGAAATCAGACTGAACGTGATTGAGAATCTCCATCTGTAGTAAAAGTACAGTTGTGGGATGGAGAATTGAACGAGACCCACCGGGAAGGCCCATGTCTCGCAGGAGTTGGTGCTCATGTTCAGGAGGGGTCGAGACCCACCGGGAAGGCCCATGTCTCGCAGGAGTTCAGGAGGGTCTTTTTCTTTGAGCCATGGCTGAGCCAAGAGGCCAGCGCAGAGCGGGGCAAGTGGGACACTGAAAAGGACAGGACAAAATACCCATTTTCGTGCTGTCACTGTTGGCTGTCTTTTCACTGAAACAACACAGAGAGACTTGTTCACTGCTGGTGAAGATGTAGTAGTTCTCTTCATAGAGTTGGGAGTGATGATTTAAGTGTCCTGCACTGATTCTGGTTGAGATGAATTAATTCTCCTGACCCAAAAATGCGCCTGAGAAGCTGCGTCCAACTGTGCTGGTAAGAATGGTTAAAATTTAACTTACCTACTGCTGACTTTGGTTAAGACCAGTAGAGTAAGTTACTAATTTTGGTAGCTAGTCCCTAGAGAGTCGCTATTTGCTTCTGCTGACCTGGACACTGAGGCAGTAACCTCTGGGGAAGAGGAGAGGTTGGGTAGTTTGTGGGATTTTAGAAATTCTCATATGGCTTTAGGATGAACCACTTCCTGCTAATTTTTTACCTGATTCTTCAGTTGTTATTGAGTATATGTAGGTAGCACTTGAGTTCTCGCTGATGATGATGGTGAAGAAGGTCCTCACATCATCTCTGGGTATGAGAAGACTTGGCAGTGTGATCATCAGGGGAGAAAACAAGACAGGGAAACTGCTGTCTGGGAAACTAAAATGTTGACACACCACCCTCTCCCCCCAAAATAGTTTTAAAATTTCTGTAAATTGTTTAAATTTCATTGATAAGTACTTGTATTTATGTATTGTATCTTGGTGAAAGGCTGAATGTTAAAAGAGAAAAGTACTTTGTCCTGTTGATCTGATTTACTGTAGAAAAGCCCGGAGTGTTAAAAGCTGTTTTCAGAAAGATGCCGACTCCCTTCTAAAAACCATAAATAGGATGGTGGCCTGCCCAGAAATACTGGTTTCATTCATGAAATGTAGAGCATTCAGCAAATTGACACAGAAGCCAGGAGATGTATGGTTCTGTGATGACAAACTATAAAGATGAACAAGCCTTTGTGGAATTTGCAGTGAGAAAGAGTAATTTCTTAGAAAGACGCATGCTTTCTCAAGCTTTTTCATTTTCTTTCTGGCACTCTGTACGTGGTCCCCCAGCCACCACTAACAGAGCAATGCCTGGAGGAGTCTGTGGCCCCTTCCCACAAAAAAGACATTGAGGTGCTGGAGCGGGTCCAGAGAAGGGCAACGGAGCTGGTGAGGGGTCTGGTGAGGAGAGGCTGAGGGAGCTGGGGGTGTTCAGCCTGGAAAAAAGGAGGCTGAGGGGAGACCTTCTCGCTCTCTCCAACTCCCCAAGGGGAGGTCGGTCTCTTCTCCCAAGGAACAGGTGATGGGACAAGAGGAAATGGCCTCAAGTTCCACCAGGGGAGGTTCAGATTGGAAAGTAGGAAACATTTTTACACTGAAAAGGTTATTAAACCTTGGAAAGGGCTGCCCAGGGAAGTGGTTGAGGCACCATCCCTGGAGGGATTTAAAAGCCGGGTTGACATAGTGCTTAGAGACATGGGTTAGTGATGGTTATTATCAGAGTTAGGTTGATGGTTGGACTAGATGATCTTAAAGGTCCCTTCCAACCCTGACAATTCTATGATTCTATGATTCTGTGCGTCTCCAAGAGCTGAAATTGCGGCACAAAGGGTGGGAGACTGGGCTGAGAGGATCCGTGTAACTATGTGGAAGTGCACCAGCTGAATATATAATTTTAAGTGTGGATTGAGTTGATCATATCTCAAAAAGATTAATTTTTCTCATGGAGCTAACTCCACGCAGGCAGTAGGTGCTGATGAGCTCACATTCCTCATGAGAGTGATCCCTGTTCATAGGTGGAGGCAGCAGAAGTCAACCCTCGAGTGAGTACGGGTGTGGGGTCAGACTGTCATTGGCTTCTCCACTTGCCTAACACGATTAGGTGTATCCAGGAGTGGGATGCTGACAGCGTTTTCGCATTGTCGCTGGTGGAGGACAAGGACAATGGGCTGCAAATTAGAAGTTCAGGGCGAATCAGTTATGTTATGTTTAAACATTACTTTGAAATGGAATATAACATGACATAATGTTATAAGGAAACAGATTTGACTGCCCAGTCACCTTTATACCATGCTGGAAGGGATGGGGCCTTGGAGGAACAGTGTATTACATTATCTTTATGCCCAAGTTAATATTCTTTTACAGTGCTGTAAGTTTAAAGGTGCTTTTGTTGTAAATGAGAATCAGGAACTGAGATTTTTTTGCTGATGATTTTCTTTGGCATTTTCTCCTGTATTGAAGTGCTAAGAATGCAGCATCCAGTGGTGTATTATCATACAGCTGACTTTCTGACAGCTTGGTACCTGACTTTGTATTTACCAGAATAAATACTTTGCCTTATCACTCAGGCTTTTGCTGGGAGATTTAGTCCTGTAACTACGTGACATGAACTTCCTATCATTTATAATTAGTGTAAGAAAACATTAAGGGAAAATAGTGTCTGCCATTGCCTACAGGACCAACAATTTTTTTGGTAGAGGTCTATGATTTAGTCACATTTTTCTGATGACAAAAATCAAGCCATGTAGAAAGAGTTATGAAGATCTGTTGCTAAAAGGATAATGTGTGCAGGGAATTATTACATTGATGTAAGGCCAAAAATGTCTTGACTTGATACTACTTTTTTAACAAGGAATACATCTTGCAACACAACTTGCAACGTTAACTAGTCGCTCGTATCCCGATAGCAGTCGAGCTATGGAGACACTTAGTACCAAGTACCTAATTAGTGACACTGAGCTCTGTGCTGCTTCAGGCAGAACACCGTGGAAGCACTATGGATGCATTACCTACATCATATAACATTAATTCCAAAAACTGCATCGTTGCAGGAGTAATGGCAGTTGTAGGCTCTTTTGACAGCCCTGTATTTTCTGAAGCAAAGCCCTTTCCTGAGCAGGAGTAGAGGAAACTGTTGATTATCTGCAGAAGAGGCATTTGCTGGCAGGGAAGGAGCTCTTCATGTTCTCAGACTTAACCAAAGCCTTCAGTTTTCTTCAGAGATCTATAAAGTAGCCCTTCTGGGATGTGATGTGGAACCGTACTTCCAGTTGTTTCTGATAAAGGCATCGAGTGCCCTCCAGCAAAAGTCTGAACTGGCGGACAAGTCTCATGTTGTTAGCACTTGCTTTACTTTTCAAGAACAATAATTAGGCACTCGGATACCGGGGTGATGACTATTCCAATCTGAATAAAGCAGCACAATGTGTTGCCTCAGCAGCATGTTTGGGAGGAGTAGTTTTTCCTCCTACCCTTTGCCTCCTACTCTGAAGTTTGTAGGGGATCCTGTCTCTAGTACAGCGGAAGTATGGTGTGCACTGATTGTGCTGAGGGAATTTTCTCCCAGGCAGCCAAAGGGTTTTTATTTCCCAAGTACACTTCTGTGGCAACACACAAGGGCTGTCGTGAAAGAAAAAATGTTCCCTTTTATCTGAACTTCAGCTGGAGTCGAGGCAGTGAAAGATGCTGAGCAATCTTGTTTTAGCCTTGCAGAGCACTTAACCGTGTGCTTAGGAGGCAAATTTGTGCACAGTCCCCTTGACATCAGTGACACTTGGAGGTCCACGCTTTGCAGCATCTAGGCCAGTGCATTTCCACCTAACTGGGCCAGGCCTTTGGCATACAGCTGCTTTCTCTATTACATAAATAGGATTTATGATTTATGAAAACCCACCACAGCTGGTTCATTTGTCATTTGAGGAGCCAGAAGATGGAGGCAGAAATGAGCTTTTCTTGCAGTAAGGAGGTGTAATGCTGAACAGTGTGAGTGGTGGCAGGAGCTGAGGTCCTCCTCAGAGGTGATGTGACAATTGCTACTCACTGAGCATTTGTCACACCTCTGGGTCTTTTTGTGCAGAGGCTTCCTGTGCTGGACATTATACGGGGTTATATGGAAAGACGTCCCCTTTCCATAAGGCTCCTTAAGAAATAGCCCTAGCAGGCTACACCTGATTAATTTAAAAGGTGATTATCATAATCTGTAACACTGTTCTTGGACTGCAGACATTGCAAGGACAAATGAGAGCAGAATTTTGCCTGAGAACTGTAGTTTACAGATAATATAGTATTAAATTGAAATGAGAGAAAATGACAAGATTTGGAAATCACAACACTGGGAAGCGAGACAGCCAGTCAAGAACAGGTATACTGTGTGTGGAGGCACAGGGCTGATGGGCTTCTCATCTCTGTGCTCCATACTGGGTAGAGACCCACTGCACTGTCCCCATTTCAGTCTGGCATGGACACCTCCAGCCTTGTCCTCACGTGGCAGTAAGAGACTGCTCCCCCTGCCCTCTGTGCTGTGCTCGGGACTAACTAATCTGTCAGGGTAAGAGGCACATTCCCCCTTAGAGACACTCTCTGGAGCCACCCCATTCTCTGCAAAACTCAGCCAGCAGCAGTGGGTCCATAAAGTGTATTTGAGCCCAGAGTATCTCCTCATTCTCCTACGAGTCGGGCAAAGACGTGGTGAGACCACCAAGTGAGAGCACTTGGCTGCACAAAGCACAGGGTCAAACACAGAGGAGTTGCTGATTCAGTGTTAATCCTGTAACTAAGAGTTACAAACTGGAGAATACCCCACAGTTGTTGCACGTTTTTCAAAGTAAGATACATTTACAAATGCACACACAGACATATAAAAATATATTCTTTATTTCACTAAGGACATTCATTGTCCTCTTGAACATTTACTGCAAAACTCTAGAGGAGGTTATGAAAAAGAACGTTTAATCCTGGTGTTGTTGAAGCATTTCTTAGCATCCACTATCTTAAGCATTACGAAGGGTCAAGAGAAGAGCTCAGGATCAGCTGTATGCTTAGAATTTTTTTGGCAGGATGGAGTTGACTGAACACTTTAGCTAAGCAACGAAGATGGGAGGGTCAACGTGAAAAATTGGAAATGACATATCTGGGCAGCCTTAATGAGACACATGCAGGCACGGGTCAATTCTCTTGACGACATATCAAGCTCAGAATCCCATGAATCCAAACCCCAGTGTATATTGGTTGGGAGTGTGGAGCTTTAGATCAAGTTTAATTGCAGTTTAGCAACTTTGGGAACATTAAAGAATAAGGCAGCAATCCATGTTATTCTCTAAACCTGGAATGGGTAAAGCAAATGAGTATATCACATTAGTGTTTTCATTTATACACAATATGAATGTGTATGTGAATGTGTGTTTTTACGTGTACACACACACATACCCAAAGTTACACAGTCTCCTCTCTAGAATACCTGCAGGAGTTACTCAATAACATCCTTTTATTAGATCAGTTCTTCCCTTTCATTAACATATTTTTCTATATGACACGGTACAACAATAACATAAAAAAAATCTGAGAGCATAAAAAATGCAAAGATCTGTATAAATTAACAGAAGAAGAAATAATGCTGTGGTCAGTTTACTCACACTTTGAAGAAAATAGGCAAGGGATAGTGCGAACGGAAATGTAAACTCTTGGAGGCTGCAATTGCAGTTAATCCCCACAAAATCCTCACATTTCAGTGCCTAGGAAAGTGTTATAGGCTACTATGTTTTTTTGTCGTCAGGAGGATTTTATAGACCATTTTAGTGATGTTCAAACCTTTTGCCATTAATAAGCAATTACCAGCCTGTTAGGGAAGCTGCAGAACACTGTGGACTTTTTCTGATAGTTTAGTCATTTTGTAGCAAATCTGTTGTCAGCATTAGGTAGAGGTCCCGGAGAGATTCCTTTGGAGGTGGCTACGAGTCAGTGCTCGGAACAGTGAAATTCACCCCATTATTGACTGAGATTAAAAACCAAACGAACTCCATCAGTGATCAAAAGGTGCATCTGCTGTTTGAAAGGCATAGCTTAGTGCTCCATAAATTCAAACAGCGTCACTCATGCGATCTTTGGAATCAATATTTGAATAAGCAATTGTCACATCTGCCACTGCTGCATTGAGTAATTGAAAGTCATTAGTTTTAAGGGCTTCCACTGGCAATGTAGAGCCAATCTGCATCGATAGTTTTTTTTCTAATCAATAATGTGGGCAATAGTCAATCTTCTTGGCTGATAAGCATGTCTGCAAGTTAAAATCAGATTATTTACTATTAGTTTTAGTGTATACAGTATCACCTTTTATGGAAAGCAGGTCCATATCCAAAGAAGGAAAATGATAAAATCATTGGAAAGAGAGACAGGTTCAGTTGACATATTTGTTATTTCTTTTGCTCAGGATAAATTTTGCAGGGCACTAGCAGATCTCCCCTGACAGCCTATAAGCAATAAAACAATTACTAGAAAGAGTGGCTCCTGTGTAATTCACAAAGAAAATAACAGCAGATGAAAAAAGCAGCGGGAAACCCCATGTGGGGAAAAATGCCTTGTGTTGTTGATACGCTGAAGTGTTTCCTTCATGCTCTTGCGGAGATACGTTTAATTTGGGAACGGCGTTCCCCAAAATGCCTGCAAGCCCTCTGCAGTCCTGAGGTGTGAGTCCCAGAGCTGCTCTGCCCAGGGCCAGCACCGCCGGGCTCTGCCGGGGGCTTCAGCCTGGCTCCGGGGGTGCAGAGCCCGGGGAGCCTTCCCAGCCCAGCAGCGGCTTGTTAGGGCTCTTGGTGGCTTTCCCCACCCAGCAGTCAGATGTGGAAACACCTCCAGTTGTTCTTGGCAGTTCCGTGTGTCCCTTGGCTGAAGCTCTAAGTCTCTGTTTTGCTTCTGATTCCTCCCCGGACGAGCCTGCCCGGGCGTCACTGCCTGCTTTTCATCCCCTTTGCAAACCCCGCTCGTGGTACGTGTGCCCTGGCTCCCTGACCCCTCGCTTGGCTTCTCAGCCTGCTTTCTGCTTACCCTTCGGCTCGGTAGTTTTGGGTTTCTTGGCCCAAAGCACGATCATGCCTTCCTGTTTAAACCCTTATCTGAGCCAGACTCTTTTTTTGTCTTTGGTTTTGGGCAGCGATAAGTCTCCCTCTGTATCTGCGCCTACTTCCAAACCCAGTTCTCCTCTGGCTCTGACCCCAGGGCCTTTTGAGTTTGTTGTGAAAGTTGGGCACATAAAATGGTCCATCTCCACACGTGGTTATGTCTATGCTGTTGGCTTAAGTAGTCCCCATAGATAACACATGGCTTACAGGTTCCTGACACTGCTAGCACTGCTCCAGTCGCTGGTGACAAATGCACATCTCTTGTTAATAGGGGTCAGGTGTAGTTTAAAGTCAGTAGCTCTTTAGGGAAAGTATTTCCATGTATCTTTTTTACTGAGAAATAATTTGTCATATTACTTTGTATTCTAAGACTTAATATCATCTCCTATACCAACATTATATGCTATAACTTCTCCACTGCTGCACGATATGCCCACATTTTCAGTAGATCATTTGATACCACGGGCAAGAAAAGCACCTGAAAGAGCAGGGAATCGGTCGGTCTCACACAGCATCAGCCTCCCTTCTGAGCAGAGGTTTTATCACCCAACAGAGAGTGAGAAATAATTTGTCATATTACTTTGTATTCTAAGACTTAATATCATCTCCTATACCAACATTATATGCTATAACTTCTCCACTGCTGCACGATATGCCCACATTTTCAGTAGATCATTTGATACCACGGGCAAGAAAAGCACCTGAAAGAGCAGGGAATCGGTCGGTCTCACACAGCATCAGCCTCCCTTCTGAGCAGAGGTTTTATCACCCAACAGAGAGTGTGTCTCCTCCTGTAACCATAAAACTTGGCCACTATTTCAAGTGAGACACAAGCGATGGGGGGGAATTCTGCTGGTGTTGCCCACAGATGGCTGTTTGTATCCATCCCCCCAAGCACAACTGGAAGCGGAGAGAGTCACTTCTCAGCCTGCTTTCTGCTTACCCTTCGGCTCGGTAGTTTTGGGTTTCTTGGCCCAAAGAAGATCATGCCTTCCTGTTTAAACCCTTATCTGAGCCAGACTCTTTTTTTGTCTTTGGTTTTGGGTAGCGATAAGTCTCCCTCTGTATCTGCGCCTACTTCCAAACCCAATTCTCCTCTGGCTCTGACCCCAGGGCCTTTTGAGTTTGTTGTGAAAGTTGGGCACATAAAATGGTCCATCTCCACACGTGGTTATGTCTATGCTGTTGGCTTAAGTAGTCCCCATAGATAACACATGGCTTACAGGTTCCTGACACTGCTAGCACTGCTCCAGTCGCTGGTGACAAATGCACATCTCTTGTTAATAGGGGTCAGGTGTAGTTTAAAGTCAGTAGCTCTTTAGGGAAAATATTTCCATGTATCTTTTTTACTGAGAAATACTTTTTCATATTACTTTGTATTCTAAGACTTAATATCATCTCCTATACCAACGTTACGTCCTATAACTCCTCCACTGCTGCACGATATGCCCACATTTTCAGTAGATCATTTGATACCATGGGCAAGAAAAGCACCTGAAAGAGCAGGGAATCGGTCGGTCTCACACAGCATCACCCTCCCTTCTGAGCAGAGGTTTTATCACCCAGCAGAGTCCATGTCTCCTCCTGTAACCATAAAACTTGGCCACTATTTCAAGCGAGACACAAGCGATGGGGGGGAATTGTGCTGGTGTTGCCCACAGATGGCTGTTTGTATCCATCCCCCCAAGCACAACTGGAAGCGGAGAGAGTCAGCTCTCAGGAATGCCCTTCCAGTGTGGTGGCACTGCAGATTGTCCTCGCTGCCAACAGATGACAGAGACCTCTCAGGAGGGTCCTCTGGCCTCCACGGACACTCAAGAAAGGCTGGGTTTTCTTAAAGCAAAGCCTTCTTGGTTGCATCCCTTATGCTGGCAAACTCTCCCGTTGGTTTTGATGTTCTGAGGAGCTGGGTTCCTTACAGATCTTAAGATGATTTCCCAGTGTGGTGGCACTGCAGGTTGTCCTCAGCTGCCAACAGATGACAGAGACCTCTCAGGAGGGTCCTCTGGCCTCCACGGACACTCAAGAAAGGCTGGGTTTTCTTAAAGCAAAGCCTTCTTGGTTGCATCCCTTGTGCTGGCAAACTCTCCCGTTGGTTTTGATGTTCCGAGGAGCTGGGTTCCTTACGGATCTTAAGATGATCTTCATTTTTTATGAAAATGGGTGGGTTTGGTTCTGGAACCTCAATCTTGATCCTTATGGATCTCTTCCAACTTGCCATATTCTGTGATTCTGACCAAGGTGGCAGCTGTAGCTGGGGACTGCAGAGGGCTGTGTTCAATGCATGGTGGAGCAGGAGAGCAGCAGCAGTGAGAAGTGGTGACCTGCCATGTGTAACACCACATACATGAAAATAACCAGTGACTGTGTCTGCAATGAATCATCCATGAGCTGAAGACTGATATGCCTGATTTTAAAGGCACAAGCTGGAGGAAAAACATGTTCCTTGTAGACCCAAGTTAAGCTATTTTACTCTGGCTCTGTGTCATTGTTGTTGTTTTTGTTTTTCACTTGAGCAGGAGACTGTTCTGACTCAGACTTTAATTTGCAAATGTGTTTCCAATATTCCCCTGGTGAACGCAGCAGAACGCGTATAAATAGATACTTACTACGAAGCAGAGTCCCAACATGTAACCCAAATCCTTGTGTTTGGACTTTACATCTCATTTTTAGATGTTCACTTTCCCGAGATGGATTTTTTTTTAATGGAATAACTTCCTAGTCCAGCCCAATAATTTTGGCATTAAATTATCTGAAGAACTTCACATGTATGCTGAGTACTGGGGAATGGCATTTGGATTGGGTTGAAGTTCAGTAATACGAAACAATAACTTAGAGCTAAAAAATTCCTGGAAGTAAAGAACAATGTGGTACTTTGAAATTTAATTATATTGCATGAAAATGAAACACCAGTGCTGAGTTACATTCATGAATTACATTTACTGGGTTTACCAGTATGAATTAGAATCACATGGTGAACTTCAGAGGTGGGTAAAGATGTAATTTACAGCTCTAGTGGATTAACTGCAGTGGTTTAAAGAACTGTTGCTCCAGTTGTCCCACCCACCCCTCGTCGGGTATCCATGTCTCATCAGTGGGGGGTTAAAGCAACACCCTGCATCCCAGTTGGCTGACGTTAACCTCTGGCAGAGGGATAAGTTAGAGACCTAGGAACACTAATGTTTTAAACTGCCACTCCTAAATCTACTAGAGCTTGACTCACAAAGCTTTTTCTTCTTCTTCTGACCCTAGGAATGCATCAGGCTCATGTAGGACGGGGACTCGAGCATATGGATGCTTGGGACTCTGCAGATCAGGCTCGGAATGGATAGATGTGATAGGTATGTCAAGAGACAAAAATTTTGTGGCTGAAATGTGCAGTAGACTTCAGAATCCAATGATACTGATGGACTGTTTTCGACTGACTGCAATGGTTTTTAAATCTAATATTGTGAATATGTATATTTATTCACTATAAAATGCTCCAGAAAGAAAGTGGAGAGTTTTGTGCAAAGCCAGCTGTATATATTTGACAGTGGGGTCATAATTACCCATACGTATTCATACCATAAAAAGTAGTTAATGCTTTATCAAGGCAAATATTTGAGCTTATCAGTTTATGAAAATATTTCTTTTATCAGCATAAACTGGGTGGAAAAATATCTTACTAAGAAAAAAGAAAAATTCTTTCCAGGGATTGGGGCTGCTATGAATTGTCACGCTCAGGGTAACATTTCTGTGAACTAACAGATAAGCAACCTTAGAAAACTCAAAGTTAAGAATAAATAAAAAAATCAATGGTTTAATGTGAAAACCATTTTTGCGTGTTGTTACAATTAGGCTGGGTTCTTCTATCTTTGGCTTTACAGTACTACCAGCTTTCACACTTTTATCATGAATGATGAAATACTGATGTTTGTAGAAGCTCATCCTTTAAATAAAAATCGTAGCTTTTCCTTCAGAAAACAGATTTATGGCAGGATAAAAAAGCTTTAAATATGACCAGTGTTTATAAAAAAATAATTTAGAACCACACAACAAAACTAGAGCAATCATATATCTTTTTGGTCATTCAGTAATTCATATCAGAATGTTATTATTAGGTGAACAAGACCAAGTTACGCTCACTCATCCCCGATGGTTATGTCCAGGTGCTGTGACCAAATTATATTTAATAGGTGGGGAAGCTGAGCCTGGTAGTGAGTTGGGAATCTAAGTGTTGGCTGTGATTCGTAGTCAAGGTGAAGGAGAGGAAGGTGGAGATGCTAATGTACACAGCAACCGAGCCAGGTGGGCAGGAGATCAAAGTCCAGCTGAAGATGAGGAAATGGAGATGCCTGTGAAATACCCAACGGGTGGGACCAGCAAGAGCAGAATGAGGGGCAAGGCCACAGAGAGACACCCCCAAAATGTCTAAGTTCATCTCATGATTTTGCGAGGCTTGGTTTGTGATTCTTATAGTGCATGGCAATGCTCTACATTGACGAGTGACGTTGCCCTCCAAGTAAATATATGTGTAAATTTGCTTAGGGGACAACATTAAGCATCACACAGTGGATTATTTCCACAATGGCTAGAACAGCTCCCTGTACAGATAATTCTCTTAGAATTATGTCCCATTTTTATATTTGCTTTAGTCTGCTTTTGAAACCGCCAGACGTTCCTTGTGCCTAAACATTTTTGTCGCTGCTTGTTTTCTGTATGGTATAACACATCTGCAAGATTGATGTTTATCTTCTGATTGTCCATTATCAATTTTAAATCTGAATGGCACGTGCACAGCAATTTGTCCCTGCCTTTGGCAGCAGATTGTCAAGAGGGATTATAAAGTATCGCGCCGTCTTGCACGGTAAAAGCTATTCTACTGTTTAGGTGAAATTATTTGATTAGCTCGGGAAACTAATACTTCATAAATAATTGAAGTCTAACCTCAACCCTTCAATTGGCTAAGGTTCAACATGGTGAGATATTGTATATGCTTCAGTTTTGTTGCTGAGGGCTTGAAAATACCCTGTGTAGATATCAAAGAGCTGTCAAGCAAGATTTCTAACAGGCTGAGTGCATTGAGAAAAGAGTTAGTTAAAGTCTAAGCATGAGTGATAGTGTTTGCATAGTAAAGCAGTGATTATGGCAGTGCTGGACTGTAAGGATATGAGTAATGTTATACTGAGCTAGTAATGCTTATGAAGCTTGAAAAAAATGTACAACACAAACTATTTTTCTCTCCTGAAAATGACATTTGAAATCTACCCAGGAAAACTGAATTGGTTCCCCCGTGAAGCGCTGCAGGGAAAAAGCAGACGCCGAAGGCAGAGTGCAGGGAAGGGTAGTTGTTCACAAACACGTTGCTGCAGCTCAGCTGGGACCTCGGTACTGGCTGTAGCTGCGTGGACAGGAAACTGCCAAAGGTCCCACTTCTTGGGTCTTCAAGGCATCCATTTGGCATTTCTCATCTGAACTTCATGGAGGGGTTTCTTGTCATCCGCCATCGCTCCTCAACCCTCAAGCACACGTGTGCTTTTAAAGGGGGGGCAATTGGCTACACAGTCAGTGTGCCTTGGTTAAAAAATTTAAGGTAACTCCTAGTGAAAATGAGAGAAATTTGGGGTCCTTATTCTCCGGGAGAGGTGGGAAGAATCTTTCCCATGGACTTGCTGCATTATTGTGCTGTCTGCACCCACGATAGTGGTGGGCACTCTACTCCTGACTTTCTGAATAGTCTTGGCACGGAGACCTGGCTAGGGAAAGGGAAAGTTTTAGAAAAACATATAAGTAGTCTTTAATCTAGATAGAGATTAGGTAATAATTTGCAGGCAAAAAATACGAGTTGAAGGTGCCTTCCCAGTGAGCCCTCTATTGAGGAAAGGATTTTTTCCTGTCTCTGTGGTATTTATAGCTTGTATTTGCTACCATTATTGAAAAATAAATTTCTTTTAAAGAGTTGTAAGTATTAAAATGCTAGTGATGCTTCAAAAGCATTATTTTTGCATTACTTTCTTCATCAACAAATTTCAGAACACCAGGTGAAAGGTAAACAAAAAGTGCAAAATAAAGGGTCATTTATTGTTGGTCAATATTCTATCATCCTTTCATTTGCTACATAGTTTTATAGAAAGGTGGTAGGTTGCTTTATATTTCTTTCTTCACCTGTCCTGATTTTCAAGTGCTCTTTAGGTAATTGGGGTAATTAGTGAGCACCTGCAATATAAATGATCTTGTGACTGGGTGGGTGTGGAGGAAGAGGAGTCCTTTGTGAAGCTGAGATGCTGGGAGGGAGAAGGTAGGGAATTGCAAAGCTACACTGGCAGAGTAGAACAAAATTCCTCAAGTGGAGTTAATTTGATCTTATTCCCCTAAAGGTAAGGACAGAGGAACTTGTGGGAGGCTCCCTAGGTTGAAACTCCTTCTCCTGTGACGAGTGGTGGTGGGACCACAGCGGTGCTGAGGTGGAGAAGGGCCATGCTGCTCAGAGCCAGCAGGTAGGTCACCCAGGCAGTGGTGGAAGCAGAGGTTTGCCCAGGTTGCCTGTTGCTCTGGTAGCTGGCTCCTGCCCTCCTGCAGCAGGTGGTGGGTGAGGAAGTCATGGCTGCTTCTGGTTTGAGACCCTTGCAAGCCAATTTGCCTCTGCACAGAGCAGACTAGAAGGGTCAGCCTGTGAACCCTCTCAAGAATTCTGAAGATTACTTAGGCTGGAGATTTGGAGTGTTGTTGATAATTAAAATGAAGAGATTTCCCTTGGAAGTGGAGTTTGTTTCACTACCTGGTTGAGTTCTTCTGTGGATTCTTCTTTTCTCTTTGGGAAGGCAGGTCTAGGCATATCGTCTGAGGATTCCAAGACCATGGGGAGGTAGATACAATGTAGTCTTACTCATTTCAGATGTATTTCTTTAATAAATGTTTGAATTAGAGCAGTACCATGGGATCTAATCAAGCAGAAGCTCCTGGTGTACTTTTCCTGAATGGCATGTAAAACTAGGAGATGGGAGGTAGGCTGTGTCCCAAAGATGTTTATAATCCAGGCATCATTAGCAAGACTAAAGAAAATGCTGTATGTAATGTAGTTTTGGAACTGAATTGTCAACTATGTGTGGGCTTCTATAAAGGAACCACCCAGGTGGTGTCATTAGAGAAAAGCTTTGAAATGCCTGGTGTATCGAGGCCTCTCTGGTTTCCTCAGAGGTGGGATTTCTTGACTTTGGATGGCTGGTGTGTAAGCCATGACTTCGAACTCATAACCAGGAAAGAAAAGAGAGAGCTTTTGCCTCCTGAATTTTGGTTTTGAAATAGAAGTGTATTTTAAGTCACGAATACCTTCTTGGGACATCACAATCTCTGAGAATCATAATATCACAGACAACTTGAGTTGGGTACAGATGTTCTTGGTGTATTGCTCATCCTGGAGCCTTCATTTTATCATGGAGCTGGAGAGTCAGTGAGAAACTCCCCAACCATCTGTATCAGAAAACTTATTTCAGATAGAGTTGTAAGTACTCAGTAGGGGTCCAGTTTTAGACAGCCTTAAAACCTGACCTTTAAAAGGTGCTATTTCAAACCCCTGCAGTAATTGTGCCTCTGGAAAGCTTCATTCCTGTCCTGCAGTCTGTGATCATCTAATTTATTTTGGTAGGATTTGGTGTTTATTATCATTTGTTTGTGTGGGTTTTTAGTTGTCTGATTTCTGTGTTTTCTTGGTAAATGGCTGCAGTAGTCAACTGCTGGGCCTTACTAGGAGCTTTGTGCCATATTCTCAGGGCCTGGTTACCTGCCTTTGAGTAATAATTACTCCTTAACCATTCTGAGAACAAAGATGCTATCAAGTTGGAACTATTACTGAGGATTCACTCACATGCACACTTTTTTTCCCCTCTGCAGTTGATCTATCTTTGTATTGTTCTTGTATAGTTTAAAAAAATCTCTTTGGAGGTATATTTTGTGATTGATTATATTTTTTTCTTTCAATTTCTTCAACTTAATTAAAAATGCTACATGGCGATAGTAAATATAAAGGGAAATCAATATCAAGATGAGTTACTTTAAGCTCATTAGTACACATTCAATTAGATATCTTGAATTACAGGTAAAGAATGAAAATATTTATTCAGGGCAAAGTACGTCAATTAAAAAAAGCTTTACTTTTTATTTTTTAAAATCTCAAAAGAAATAACGCATCATTTTCACTTTAATTTCCTTCCATGCCATTATGTAATCCAACCTCTTCTGGAGTTTGAGTGATTCATTCCTACTGTCCCTCATCCCCTCCCAGATAAAGCAGCACACAACAGAGTCTTTCCTCCACAGTACACTTACTGTGCCAAAATAACATCTACTTGCAAACACAAGTGTCTTTAGAAGTATTATTTCTGAAGCAAAAAGGAAATACCGGTGCCTATTAAAACACATTCATGGGAATCCAACTGATGCAATGAGACTTAATTTTGTTTTCAAGTTTTGGCCTGGATAGAAGCCTCGCTTCTATCTGTTCTGCTCCCAGATGGTACATGTGGAAAAGGAGGAATGTAGCAAGGATTTCCCCCCACCCTGAGTGTCTTTTGAGTCAGAAGGGAAGATAAGACCATCCTCGTGATGCCAGAGCCTTTGCGTGGCATGAGAAAGCCAAAGTAGGAGATAAAGGTGTTAAATATCCCATATTTGGAGCCTGGAGCATTGAGTGGGATTTGGGATGTGGCTTTAAGGCTGTCATAGAGGGGGGAGAAGCTGCAGGGCCAAAGCTGGTGTCTGCTGCAGAGACCTCCCTTGGGAGAAGCTGCTCCCTCTTACCTACAGCCTTCCCCTGGGGAGATTTCTTCCTCTGCCTCCTCTGGGAAAGAAAGAGACATCTGTGGAGTACTCAAAGGGAACGGTGAAAACCAGAATGGCAAAAATAAGACCTTTTTCTTTCCCGAATGTTGTCCTTGAAACCTTTTCTAAACAAACAAACCCTACCCTGAGTGTATCGGGGGAAATGCGAGTTAGGTAATGTTTGGAAGGCCTGTGAGGAGCTCTGTTTTGGAGCTCTCTGTGGGTATCTCAGCGGGATCAGATGCTGTGTGCCCATGTGATAACGTACAGTGTCCAGAGAGGAACTGTTCCCAGAACCAAGCTGCCAAGAAGTCTGAAGGAGAACACCCTCCCAAATGGTGCAGTGTTTCCGCATTAATTCATACAAATCTGCACAGAAAATGAGCCCTGTCCTCGTTCTGAGGGCCCTGCATCAATAAGTTTTGGGGTTTTTTTCACAAGAATCAACTACCCGATGCACAAACAAAAAACACACAAATTTTCATTTGCAAAAAGTGTTGGGCAAACATAGTTTAAAACAAACAATTAGTTTTTCAGGAGCACATAGCAGCAGTAGGCAAAGTTCTTGCCCCTACCACATCAAAGTGATGTATTTTACATACTGTAAGCAAGCAGGAGGCTCTGTTCTACTCAACAAATAGAGAATGAACAACTTGATATATAAAGGGATGGAGAAGTATCTCAGAAGGTGGCTTCTAATCATCCCTAAGTGCTTTATAACCTGCATAATGCAAGGACTATCAGTATGGCCCTTGATAGCCATCCATGAAGGCGTGCAGGCTTTGTGCCATCGCCCCCCGCCAGACCCCCTCTGTGTGTTCCTCACTGATAGGGACGATGAATGGCAATTAGTTCCCCTCTGCACAATCTGATCTGGGCAGGATTTCAGCCGGCAACTGCCTGCGAAGAGCGATCTGCTCCTCCTGGGCCGGGCTGCGGGACCAGAGCCTTTTGTACCGTGCAAATCATCATGGTAAATTAATATTAGTATTACCATGTAAGAAATCACTTTGAACCCAAGCTATGGCATTTTAGAAAGGCCAAATTTGAATAGTGTGCATAATCAGTTTGGCCGATTAATTAGTTAATACCGATATAAAGGGAGAATGCGATCGACCTGTTTTCCATTGATACCAAGACCTTTTAATATCAGTTGTTTGCAGGGAGTTCAAAGTTGTTAAAAACCACTCAAAGGTGTCTGTGAGTTTTCATACAGCTGCTATTTATCAACAAGTTAAGCAAATGTTGTAAAAATATCTGCAAATACTGATTCAGGTTTGAAAAATTAATGTTATGAGCCATGTTTATACCTCTTCTGTATTCCCATTCCATGAGTACAATTGAAATGTAGAATCAAGGTGTCCATGGGAAGTGCTTGCTCTAGTGCTTGTGGGGATGGAGTTGGACATTTTTGTGCTCTGATTTTGGTGGGGAAAGAATCCTACTTGTGTTCTTAAAGGTGGGCACAGGTTTCCATCTCCTTGCAAATCTGGCTGGGTGAATTTTAAGGGGATGCTTTCAAAAACCACGTGGAAAATTTTTCTTTAAATTTGCTTTCTGTGAGTCTAGTCTTTGCATTTGGAAACTGACTCTAAAGCTGAGCTAAATACATTGCAGAGCTTGCCCAAGCTGCGTGTTATAATGACATATTAGTCAATTGTAATATTCATAGTTAACAAGGGATTTAAAAAAAAAAGTTTAAGGAATTACTAAATAACACTTAGATTTGTCAATCTTTGGTTATTTCCAATTGTGAAAATAGTTGCATGGAGTGAGATAAATGCTGATTTATTTTTGGCATTATAATGTGTTACAATTCAAGATCAGATTAGGGTCAATTTACACTAAGTCTGCTTTGACGCTATTATATAAGGGAGCCCCGAGTAGGTCACTGTGTCCTGCTCCGCGGACGAAAACCGCCCGGACTCAGTGTCTATAAATAAAGATCAAGCTAAAGCAGGCAAGCAGCTTGAGTCTAATATTGGGAAGATCATTTCGTGCTACCTTCTGCAAATAATTACGCTGGAGTCCGAGCGATCTGCGGAGTGGAAAAGATTCTCTTTTTTGCGTTCATGTCAGCGTTAATAAATAACCTTTCATAGCTCGTAGGAAACTCCGGGACTCAAAGAGGAGCCAGAGGAGTGGGCGATGTTTGGGTTTTATTTACCCATCCCCTTACCTCTGGTACCTCGTGGTGCGGTGTAAGAAGACGGCGTGGCGTGGCAGGGTTTATTTGCGAGATGCCGTTGCCCTAGTTACCAGCCTCGTCTCAGGGTTAAGGTTGACAGCGTGGGCTCCTTCCTTAATCTCAGCTCAGGTTGCTCGCCAGGGAAAAGGCTTTAATGTTAACTGAGCCCGTCTCTGGCTCGGGGAGGTAGGCCTTTAACAATGCACCAGGGAATAGTTCCTCTTCGCGGCTGTCAGGGCTCGTCTGGGGAAGGGGAAAGGGAATCGCCCGCTGGGGGAGGGCGAACCTCAACACGGCAGAGCTTATTAAATGATGGAGGAGGGGATTCTTGGTGGGAGCGGGGCTGTGGGCTCAGGCAGCCGTCGGAGGAACCTTTTGTGACAGGTTTTTGTCACCATCCCCACTCCGCGGGGCGGATAGGGTTGCCTGGCGGGGCGCGCCGTACGGCCCCGCAGGGTTTCGGTGCGGTGGCAGTAACAGAAGAAGGGGCAGAGTTTGGCTGTGGGATGGCAGGTGTACACAGATACACTCTGCCTCCTTCAAAGAGCTGAAGAAAAGGACAAATTAAAGGAGCTGGTGCCACTCTTGGCTCCGCCAGCAGAAACGGTTCAGGCTGAAATTGTCATCCTGGGTAGGCACTGCTCTTCTGGAATTAACTCTAGCTCTGAAATTAGTTCTCTTAACTCTCAAATTAACTCCTTTTTCCTGTGTAAAGTTCCCTGCGAGACACAAAAACGCTTCCTGCGTGCCACCCAAAGTCTTTGCTAATCCAAGGCATCCAAATGTGTTGATGAGACTCAGCATCTGGTCCTGATCTGCAGTGAGGTGCCTCTCCATCCCCGTCTGACCTGGGTGACTTTCTCGGGGGACATCAGTCACCCTGATTCAATCAGCTTCATCCCAAAACACACGGGTAAATGTTGCATTCTTGAAAACTTGGGGAGGGCGAACAGGCATCACAGCAACAGCCCCCTTTACTTATGGGAGCCCAGGGCTGAGCCATAGTCGGGCTGTTGGAGCTTGTGTTTGGGTGTGTTTGTATTTGGGTACCTCCTTTACCTGCGGAAGTTTGGGATTGGGTCTAGCTTTCCATTAGAGTAGTTACTAAACTATACCATATTGGAGGGGACAGTATTGGAATTTACTTGAGGAAGGAAACACTGGGCTAAATTTTAGGGGCAAAGACTTAGAAGGGTTAGAGATGGCTGTTGCCTGGCTGGGGTGTGCGGGTCTTTCCCCTGGCATAAGGGAGCCTTTTGTTCTCCCAGGCGATGGCATTGATGCCTGTGGAGCAATACCCTCATTCTGTAGCTAAAGATATGGGAGATACAGGCCTTCAGCTGGGTTGTGTGTAACCGAGAGGATCCACGGTCATTTCCTCACATCATGAATAGTGCCTTTTTTAATTTCTTCTTGAGACATTAATTTTCCTTGCCCACTGCTGCTTGTCTGCGGTCATCCCTTACAAAGAGGGGACGGTCTGGGACATCTGTGTGCTTTCATGACAGACATTTCATACTTTTTACTGTTCTGTAAAGATAGTGCCATGAACAAATCACCTGAAGATAAGACTCTCCGTGCTTGATAACAGTTAGCCAGAGACCTATAAATCATCGACGTGGTTGCTTTTTATAGTATCTTTTCCATATGCTAGTTTTAAGTGTGGCGTTCAAGCTGTGTGCAGGGAACAGGTTGCAGACTGGGGGTTGCCTGTGTGAGAGAGACAAACCCACTGGTCTTTGCGCTCCCTGTTTACCTCCCTCCAGCTCCCTTCCTTAACATATTCTTGGAGTTTACACATGGAGACAAGGTTTGCACTAAGTGCCAGTCAGGCAAACCTAATCCGGAATCTGGTCATTAACTGGTGTTCTGCTTCATACATCAGCAGCCACCGCGATCGATGCTGGGGTGAGGACTGGAGTTGCTGCCGGCGGCTTTGGGAAGCGATGCTCGAGGCAAGGATGGCTGTTACACAGCTGTATTCACTCCAGCCGCCCAGGCCTCCCTTTGGCAGCCTGCTTTTGTATGTTAAGGACCTGATTTGCAGGGGGTATAAATCATCAGAGCTTTATTGACTTCAATAGAGGATCTTTCTCTTTCTTCCCCATATGTTCGCACGAGAGTTTGTGCCCTTTCCCTTCTGTTTCTGTTTCTTCTCTGCAAGAGACCAAAAGAGTGAGGTCCCTTCTGAGCTGGAGTCGGGAGCTGAAGTGGGGTCAGCATGCAAAAAATTTGGATTATACCATTTTTACCTACAAACTATGGTAGCTACGTATTAAATCTGTTATGCAGTTAATGGGCTGTATGCATTCACAGCAACTGGGCAGATAAAAGCATAGACATTTCTTGAGAGGTAAAAAACCCAACCAAACTCCAAAACCCAATATTTAATGCCTCCTTGGCACGGAGAGAGAAGCAGCAGGGTCCAGGCTGGCAGAGCTGGAGGAGCTGAGCAGCCGTGGTGGATGTGGAGATGAGAGTTGGTGCTTTGGAGCAGACGGGATGCGTTTCTGGTCCGCTTTACTTTGCGTGTTCCTAAATGCGCTTTCCGGGCTTTTCCTATCAAGATGATTTATAATTGTTGCAGATGGCGTCTGGGCTAATCCCCGATGAGAACTCTCTTCAGCTCCTGACAAATTTGAATCTGCAGCCACATATCACATCAGGAGCATCGAGGCATCCCTCTAACATGCAAAAGAAATACAAATGACGGTGACTGGGGACGGCCAGAGCTGAATCAACGTAAACTTCTAACATTTTAATAATATCAAAGAATGAAATGTTTCCTGTTTTAATTATTAAAAGGAAACATAATTATTGACAGGTATTACCCTCCCACTAAACAGAGTTTTCCCACCTAAGTGGTGTTAATAGACCATCAGATAATGAGGCAGACAACAGAAAGGGATGCTACAGAGCTGTCAAAATGTAATACACTAAATGAGGCACGTAGTAACAGAAGTAGCACCTCTCTAAGACTTGGCCAATGAGTAACTCTAATAATAGAAGAATATCTCTATATTTTGACTGAGTACAGATTCTTAGCAGGATAACTTAGTGTTTACTGCAGAGAAATTCTGTGGTTTTCCTCCAAAAGTAGGTGGTCACAACCCACCAATTGTAAATATTCTCCCTGGACGCTCTTAAACGGCAAGAATCAAACAGATGAAATTCTGCCCACTTCAAGCTTTAATGAATGTCTGAGCAATATTAGGCCACTAATTGACTTGTACTGTAGGTCAATGAAGAAGTGAAATCTGCAGCTAATGTCTGCACAATGGTATCTTGCTGAAAGCCTGCATCGGGCCAGGACGCTGAGCGGAGGCTGTGCTATTGCTGAGCAGCCGGCAAAAATCACAGTTTCATACATTTTAATATGACTACATTGCTGTGGACACACAAACAACATCTGGCAAATGGTGCACAAGCAGTTACATGGATGACAGCCCATTTAGTATTCTGTACCTAATAAAGCATTGAGAAAATATCTGTCCAGATCAATATTTTTCCTGGTGGGACTCATTCTAAGTTTAATCTAAGGTTTTCTGAATGCATGTGAAGTGGTCGTTTGGATCTTCTGTTACAGAAGGCATAAATTCCTGACTTGATGTATGGAGATGTTTCTTTAAACCGTGACAACACTAGAAATAATTATGGTTTATTTCAAGAAGCTTGCTACTCTGTTTAGTAAAATATATCAGCTGCAGTAGTTGTCGGGGTGATGCTCCGGTCCCCCCCAAAGTCACTGCTCTATATATTGTACCATGGTCTACATTCAGAGCCACGTGGAGATAATTTGGCCTCCCTTTTTGCCTGGGGAATCTACTTCTACTGCTGCCTTCCCACTGTCCTTTTGCTTTTTAGGCTTCTCTTGCTACCTTCCTTCCATCTTCTTTCTGGACAGGAGAAGTAGAGGACATTAGAGAATTGCTTGTGTCTGGTGCCTGTTCAGTCCTGCCCTTACCTGTGGCTCAGATGATGCTTGGCTTCAGGGCATCAGACTAAAGAGAACCTCTCTCTGAATGCTGCCCTGAGAACAGACTTCAGACTGAACAGGAGCATTCAGGCACACGTGAAAGACTGATCATAGTTTTAATTGTAATTCTGAGAAATATGTCCAAGGAATTGTGATTTCTTAAAGATCATCAAGGAGCAGAAGTTCTCCCTCGTGCTGTAGTAAATCCGGAGTAATTCCAGTGGCTTCAGTGGTGGAAGTTGGGCTTATACTGGAGCATCTGCTACCAGATTCTGGCTCATCAAATACTTAAAAACTCCTGCAATATTTGGACGTTGTCTACATAAACAAAGAATCTTTGAAAGATCCACATGTGGAACGCACCTGCTTCTGCCAAGTTGGCTAAATCCCTTTCCTAGGGATTTCATACTGGCATTTCAGCTGCCAGTTTGTCTCTATTTCAGTCACTTAGTTTTCTGCCTTGTGCACGAGAAGATGGGATTCAGTCATTTCGCTTCACCTCCTTTGCTCATCTCCAGAAGTTGTTCCCAAACCAGTTGTCCCTGCGTGCGGAGGATCGCGATGCTGTTTCCATGTTGTCCCTGCCATCTGTCTCTGCGTGTGACACTTTGCCCAGCAAGAAGATCTTTGCTCTTTTTGTGTATTTGTGGAGCAGAAGGGCCTTGACTCAAGGAGGACACACAGGGCTTGTGCCTGTTGGTCACACTCACTGGTCGGTGCTGGAGGTTCATGGTGCTATTATTGATTCAAGTCTGTGTTTACATCAGAATGCTGGAGGGATTTTGTAAAAGTGGTAATTGCAGCCACAAGCAAATGACTACAGGTATGTTTTTGACCAATAATCAAGCTGTGGATAATTCATAAGCCCAGCATATACATTTTAAATATTTGCAACTAGCAGCTCCCAAATAACTACAGATCAAGAACTATCTGTAGGAGGTATTTGGCAAATAATTTTAAATAATGAATACAGCTAAGATGATCATGATCTCCTTGCAGACAACACTCGCAGAGAAGTGTAACTGTTATGAATTATTCAGCCAATTCTATTCAGAATTATATTTTTTTTTTTAGAACTATAATTAATGATCTATAAGAGTGAGTATGAGACACACTAACAAAGGTCTGTTCTGTGCTACTTCTTCTGAAAGATTAAAATGAAATGCAGACAGTTTGGAAACCACAGACCTTGTTTTAGAATTGTCGTCTGCTCTGTTTACTGACAGTGACTTTTGCTGCTTGTTTACTGCAATTTACTTAGTTACAGCATAAGTTACACATGATTATCTTCTCAATATGATGCTAAGCTGACATCTGTCAAGTTTAAAAGTCATAATAGGTGCTATTAGTCATTGAGATGATCCAAAGGCATAATGATTGGTATGACAAAACTGCATTTTTTTTTTTTTCTTTTCTTTTTTTTTTTTTTAAGAGGGATAATAATTTCTAGAAAGAATTTTGGGTGGGCTCTACCTGCTCAGAAGTGAGATGGTTTTAGTGCCTTAGAGGCTGGCAGAGGTGGAAGCCAGGGAGAAGTGCACAGCTGGTGGTCATGGAAACAGTTATCAGAATAATATCAATTAATCAAGCAAAATACATTGTTTGTGTCCTTGTTTGTTTGCTGCAACAGGGTGGTAAGTTTAAATTATTTGCTATTTGCATCAGAAACGTCGTTTCTCGGGAGTTTATAAAGCAGCCATTTCAAGCTGTACCAAGCTGCAATTGCATGGCACGTCCTCAGCTCTAATTCTGATTAATATTCCTCTACACACCTTTTCATTTTTAAAAAGTAGTTAAAAATAAAAATTCTTGAGTGTTTGATATTTTTCCTTTTAATTTAACGAAAAAGCAGGCAGTTAAAAGCCATTTTTTCAAGCCATTAGGGCTTGAGGCAGCTCCTAATGAAGTCAGAGCCCAAATTTTCTTTGAGTTTAATGAGAAGATGGTCAGGAGGCCACCGGCTTGCCCTTGGTGGCTTGGACAACTGTGGGGCAGGAGGAAGCACAGCAGTTATGTTTGAAGCATGGTGGCTTTCCACGGTCTCTGAAAGCCTGGTCAGCCACCTTCATCACGAATTTGCATAATGCATGTCCTCTATACAAACTCTGTCATCACTTGGGGGATTACACCTCCAGGGCACTCTGAGCTGAGGGTGACGGGCAAGTGAGGGCTGGAAAAAGTCCTGCCCCAACACCTACGTGTTGGTGGGGCTGGGAACATCCTACACTCTCCCATCTCTCTTCATGGAGCAGAAAGTGGTGTCTTTGTGCAGGTTCCCCGGGTCACAGGCAGTGGCTTTTCCTGCTGGAGTGAGCCGTGCACACAAATTATATACTTAGTGGATAACAATGGCTTTATTTTTCAGGTCTGTGTCAAAGGAATTTGTTGAAAAGGATGTAGTCGATGTAGCGGTGATTACCTGGTCTATTTTTATTGTGTCTTCCCACATGGAGATTTTTTTTTCTTCATTTTCCCTTTTCTCACATTCTGCTATGTGGCCAAACCTGTAAACAGCCAAAGCCAAATGCTCTAAAAAAGCTAGAAAGGAAAATCTGAACTAAATGCACCAAAATAATGTAGCAAGAAAAAAGGTGAGAGGAGTTGTAATGGTAGACACGAAGGGGACAACCCAGCCAATATCTGAGAAAAGCATAATGATAGGAAAGGAAATACAGCCACCAGCATAGATGGTGTAGAAAAAGAAGTCATGAACATTTACCGTGGAAGAGTGATAACTGATTTAATAATTCAGATACATGGATGGAAACATGCCCTGCAATAGGAGGGTGTATTTTTCTTGGTGGAACTAGAGGGACTCCCCTACTCCATCATCAAAACATTGTTAAATCAGTCATGTGTAGTCTAGAAATAAGAATAATGGTTTTAAAAAAGATTTTAATTGAATTTATCCATCATGTGGTCTTTGTGCATTTGTTCATTGTATGTGTAAAACATCCACCAAAAAGAATTTATAGCAATTATTTCCAGTGACAGGCCAATGTAAATTCTCCCAGGCAGAGGATGACTATGTGAAAATAATTATACATGAATATCCAGCTGAGATCTTTTGAGCCACTAGAAAAGGGTGGTATGTAAGCAGTTTTGTAACAGGAGTGATAACACCCGCACATGCATACTAATGCTGGAGAAAAGTTTTTAGGACATCCAACTGGGCTAAACTGCAGATGCAGAATTAAATCAGGAATATTTTTTGCCCATCAAATTGCAAGTTCGAAATTCTATCAGGCTTTTAAAATCTCAGAAAAAAAATCCAAAACTGATTCAAACACTTTCTAAAGTTGTGCAGGCACTTTTGAAAACTGTAATTCTGGCTGAAATTACGAGTGTCTTCAGGATAGTGCAGCAGTGAGCTAGCATGAGCATGTACCATTCAGCAACGTCTGCAATGGGGATTTCAATTTAAAAGCCCTAGTGCTACTAAATAAATGTATATAAAAAGATGATCTATGCCTACAGTCCAAGGAAGCAAGGGAAGAACTAAGGGTATAATAAGGTGTGGTGTGGTGCCGCAAGAGGTAGGTCTGGAATTCTGGGATCTGGGAATCCCAAAGAGATGAAACACACAAGTGAAGTGTGATGGCTGTGAAGGGTCACACCTACTGTGTGTATTGCTCATGTTTAGTCATTCCACGTTGAACAGTAACCTGTGCTGGTGTGCTTTTCTGTGGTAACTTAAAGGGTAGTTGACTATGTTGGGATGGGCTTTTGAACTCATAGTTTATGCTATGAGTAAACTGGTTTTATGCTGTAGTCATGGGAACTCTTGGTCTTCAAGAATTGTGTGTAATGAATAATATATTCTGAGACTATTCACTAAGGTTTCTTGTGTGCTGTAATACTAACAATTTCCCACATGTGGGTTTCGTGTTTATCCCTCTGTATATTGAAGGATAGCATAAGTAGATGATACCTATTGTGCAGCAAACACACTTACTCTGATGGAGTAGTTGTTAAAATTATTTTCAGAGCATGTGGAATACAGGCCACAAAATCCCTCCTAATCTCCTAACGTTATTAATGAAATAAAATAGCGTTATTCATTTCCCATAAGGAGAGTTTAAAAATAAGCTCCACATTGAAATGACAGATTCCGTAACGGCGGCACGTATACGGTCCGTGTGCGAGGGCCGGCCATGGTCTACATGGTGCTCTGCCTGGAGATGATGGTGCACGAAGCTTTGAACCGTAGACAGGTCCTGAAATACCATGTAGCACATTGCTGGGCACTAGCAGCTGTGGTCTCCCTTTCTTGGGCAGATTTTCAAATCTCAGCATGGCAAAGTATTAATTTCTGATGGAGATGATGGAGCTCACAGCCCTGGAGCTTAATATGCAGAAGTAATTGTTTCTAGAGCGGGCGGCTGAGTCCCCAGCCTGATCTCTACAGTCCAACACATTTTCCAATAATAGAATTATAACAAGTTAAAATGCAGAAGCATTACTGGAGAAAGAGTTTTTTGTAAAATATGTTGGCCTTCTTCTCTATGCCTTTCATGTTTCTTGAATCATAGAATCATAGAATGGTTAGAGTTGGAAGGGACCTTGAAGATCATTGAGTTCTAAGCCCCCTGCCCTGGGCAGGGACACCTCCCACTATAGCAGGTTCTCACCCCTCTGTGCTTCAGGTGACAGCACATGAGCATTTATTTCTTTTTCTGAATTTAGGATGATTGAAAAGTGTCCTGGACTTTTTAAGAAAATAATTTGGACGTTTATTGTTGGGTGAGATACGACTCGTGAATGACTAACAGATCGTGTTGATGTCTGTTGATATAATTTTTGTAGTTCTGTAAATCACTATGACTTTTATAATGCCTCCTGCCTCTGTTCTAAATGTGCTCCTGTAGATACTTTTCCCTGACCACATCTGCTGGCGTTGCTTTCAGTGCTGACGTATAGGAATACACGAGATGTGTGTGTGTGTGTATTTGTGTGATTCCCACCCTAAACGTATCCCACAGACAAAGAGTCCCATTGACTTTCACTTGGCGTCCTTCACACCCACATCATTCAAACACATCATGAAGCTGGACACCTGAAAAAGCTCCCACAAACCTGAGGCTCCTTTGTCCTCCAGCATTTTTCTCATACACAGCACATCCATTCGGGAGGTCTCGGTGAAAGGCTTGTGCAAGAATGGGACTTTTTGGGTTCCATTGGATGCTGTTTATGTGGGATGGAGGCCATAGGTAATCAAGATGTATGTGCAATGCTATTTCCACAGCTTACACTGGTGAAGGTCACTTGTGCTGTGGATACATCTGTTCACAGGTCTGTCACCAGTGAGAAAGTCACACCACCAGTCACACCTCATCCAAATTACGATAGATGGGAATTTCCTAGCATTGACGTGACAGAGGGGAGCATTTTTGCATTAATCTTTTGGCATTCTTTGGAGATTAACAACGCAATTACACCAAGAAATGGGTTCTCATATAGGTATCTCTGAAGAACAGAAATGAATTGCGTTTCTAAGGCACGTTTCCTTGCTTTTACTTGTTTTTTGTGCATTGCAAATGTGCTCCCGATGTCAGCAGGTGTGTGTAGATGTTATCACCGACTTGTGAAAAGCAAAGTCTGTTTGGCAGAGGTAGATAAATACCCTTGCAAATACTGCAGTGCTGGTTCAAAAAGGAGGCTACGAGTGTGCGGTTCCACTCCCTTGCTTAAACAGCCCTTCAGTAGGAGAGCAACATCAGGCATTTTCTTACAGCGTTGAGAAATCCTGCCATGGGGAAATCAGTGGTAGTTCAGCTGAGACCCGTTCCTTCATTGCAGAGATGAATCAGGAGTGCAGAAAGAGCAGGGAATGGAGGTTTGGAGGATGCTTTTTCTGCTTGAAGTTGAGTACAACTGACTCGGGGAAAGGGGAAGGAGCGGCTGTTACATGGTTTGATTGCAGGGTTTGGGATGCTGCAAGGTGGGGTTTGGGAGTGGAAAGAAGGAAAGGGACTTTGAAGGTCTTTGGGATGCTGTGTGCTTTATCGTTAACGTGAAGTGAGCTAATTTAGAGAGAGGCAGCATCTTCCTGCTTGTTTCCTAAACCCAAGGACACACAGCGCAGCGATGGTCTCTCAGCTGTCTGCCATCTAATGGCCACACAGGAAACCAAACTAACCTGGTTTCAGCCTGAGGACTACGAATCACCAGGGATTCTTGAGCTAAATATACATGAAAACAAAAAGAAATGCAGGCTTTTGCTCACAGGTTGAAGTGTGTTACGCAGGGGCTTATGTTACCGTTAAAAAATGGTGTGATGCTACAGCAGAAAGCTGCTACAAACTAGAAAAGAATTCCCATCTTTGCCTGCAATGTCTTGTTTTTAAACATTGCGTATCTGAAAGCAAATATCGGTCTGTAGATGAATGAAAAGGCATAATTTGAGACATTTTGAATTTTCCTGTATTTACTCACTGCATAATTCAGTTCTTCCTTCTTTTTCCCCAGTTTTCTCCCCTCCACTGACACGCACCCCCCCGTTCTTTTATTATAATGTGCAATCTCTAAGATCTCTCACCGACGGGGTGGGTTCATGCCCACCTATGCCTCTTCCTCTCGGGGAGACCGCGGTGGCATCTGCAATAAGTGACACCAGTTCCAGGGCACGGAGAAAGTGCTGGAGGTAAATCTCAGCTGGAATAACAAAGAATAGATGGGGAGATGTTCCGCTTTAATATCCGCTCCATCTTTCTTATCTATATTAGAAACGTCTGTCACTAAGGGTGTCTGAGTAGAGCTGAAATTATGAAGCACCTTCTAGATTCCTTTATCTCCTGGAGCAACATTAATACTTATAAGTAGTAAAGGATACTGGGTGAAGGAAAGACCATGGCTTGCCTGTGCTGGTGCGTTTGTTTAGGAAACATGCCTTTTAATTTCATAATGTTCTTTGAAATGCCTTCCTCTGCTCTCAGAAAATACCCACTTTCGTTATTCTTTGTGAAACAGAAGCTGGAGATAGCAGGCTTGCTCACAAAAGCCCTGATTTGAATATGCTAATGTTAATTTAAGCATTCAGTTGCCAAATTTTCATGTGAGGGTTTTTCTTTTTTTTTTTTTTTGTAGTGTGCAGATTTAATATTTGTATCTCTGTTATTCCCTGTGCTTATCTGATCCACAGGCACTGAGTAAATACTGTCTTTGAGTATGATCTGCAGCACAAGTCAGAAAAGACACTGTAAAATGGAACTCCTCTTGCTAAATATGTGCCTCCTTTTTCCTCTACCTTTCCCTGGAAATTCAGGGAACCTACTTCCTCACCCAAAGAACTTGTGAATTTTTTTTGGTGGCTTGATACTTTCCATTTAAATACAGCAAATTAGAGCAATTTCTAATATGGCATCTGGCTGAAGTGATGGTGTGTGTGAATAAATTCTTCTCTCCTTGTAGCTCTGCTCGTTTTGAGTGCCAATGGTGCAAGTAGACATTGCCTCCTTCAACAGGAAATGGTGATCAATGGAACACTTAAAAATAAGTTTCTGAGTAATAGAACTGTGACAATAGGAAAAATTTCATACCTTATCTTATAGAACATCAGCAAGGGAGGGCAGATGGGTGAAAAGCTTCTCTATGAGTTGCTGAAAACAAGATCTGAAGTCTATAAAATGTGTTTTCTGATGTTATAACCCAAAGCAGAAGGTGAAATGCGTGACTTTAAGTCAGATACTGTAGGTGTGAAATACCTCCCCATTTTGCAAAGAGCAACCTACCAGTGAGCTACCTACTGTGGTGCTGACTTCACTGAGGTTGCAATGTATGAAATTTTGCAAATAGTTGGCATATCAGTCGTTCCTAGTCTTTTCCATAGCCTAGTGGCTTCACAGCTGCTCTTTCTAAAAACAGCAGCCATTTCATACCCCGTCTTTGCAGTGTTCCCTACAGCTGCGCAGGAGGGTATTGGACCCGGGTACCACGGGCATCTCTGCAACTTGTTAGGGAAAGTGATACTGCTGGTAGCCAAGGGAGAGTTCCTCTGGCCTTATTAATGGATTGCAGTAGGGTAAATAAGTAGAAATCATCTGTGGTTCTTCTGTTTCCCTAAAGGAAAGGAATAAAACTGGTTGAAAAAAAATAATGCAGTGATATCTTGCAGGTACTAAATTTTCTGGATTGTAACTTCTTCTGTTCTGTGGTTTGCTGAACCATGAGCCTTTCTTTTATTTCTGAGATTCTCCCAAAGTGGAACACGCAAGGGGAAAGTAAACTTGTATGAATGCAGAATAATTTCACTGAAGTCAGTGAAGTTGTTCTGCTGAAACACTGGTAGAAAGAAGGGAACTGGTCCTGCAGACTGTTTGCCCTTTAGGCCAAGGATGGCTTTGTCATAAGAGAGACTATGGTGAGAATATTGTGAATGCTCCTGGAATAATACACTGGGAAAGTCCCCTTGGAATATTCTACCATTAACAATAATCTGGAATTGTACAGATTGTGGATTAGTCAATCTCTTTTTTATCTGGATTATGGTTTAGCTAGAACATATAACCCTTTAGCAGAATATCACAGCAAATAAAATCTTTGCTTAACCAGGAACATTCTCACTTTTCCATCCAGTTCCACTCTTTCCCTTGCTTAGAGGTAAGGGTACTTCTAGTTTCTTCTCCACCATCCTGGGACACGTGCTGGCACTCAGAGTTGGCCAATATCGAGCTCTAGACTTGCAGCCGTGATTTTTTTTGCAGACAAAAGGGTAATTCTAGCGATGGGTGCTCTCTCTTATAAATCACTAATTAGTAAATTAGAAAGAAACGGGCAGCCTTTCACAACTGACAGTAAGAATTCCTTACAGAAATGCTACAGCTTCATTACCAATTTAAGTATCCTATCATTATTTATTATCTCTATTTGGCGATACTGTTCTGGGTTTGAGCCTGAACCAGGCATAGTGAGATACTGCAAGCCACCCACAGCTCACAAATCCACCTGATTTTTGCAGAAGAATATGTTTTAAGTGCCTAGTTCAGCAGCACCAGTTGTACGGTGGGCACTGGGGTTTGGTGTGTAAGAAGCAGACGCTGCTCCCGAGACCAGGTTCTGAGGTAGCCTCCATCCAAAAATGCGTGCTCCCTCAAGGACAAGGGGCAAGAGGGGGAAGGAATAATTTACTGGATCCTTGAGTTTTCCTTCCAGGTTTGAAAAGTCACTTTAAATTATTTGAATAGTGCTAATGAGTGCATGCCTCGTTGTCATACTTTGTAGTCATCTTCATTGATTTAACTGTGGAGTTTGTATATATGTAAATACCAAAGAAAGCTGAATCTGTGTCTCCCCTGCTATCTTCTGTGATACCTGAAGTACTGTGGCACGACACCCTTCTCTGCCTTCCTATAGGGCTGTGAAAATGCAGAGTGCCATTGAGGGCTATTTGTTTTTTTAAATGATGATCCATATTATAGCCAACTTTCTTAGCCTGAACCTCTATTTAGCTATTTTGCTCCTTGCAATCGTGGCCTTTGAATGATATTTTGTAAACCTGTTGCCAGCTGGTAACTACTGCTGACTTCTATCCATCATCCCCCAAGAAAGGTCTTGCTCAGTGTCTTTAAAAACCCGAGCAGTGAAATCATGTTGAGATTTCTTTCTGACCCAATTGGCATAGACTCAAGGTGATGGTATCTTTTGGGTATTATTTTAACTGCTTTAGATAGAAGCAATTTCACGGAAATCAATGGTGCAGAGCCAGGGCAACTAGAAGGATGCTCGGGTCAAAGGCGGACTTTTAGGTATTTTTGGAAAAGAGGAAGAATATTCCTTACCACAGCACCGCCCCAACCGATGTGCAGAGCTCAGCCCCAGCTGTCCAAGGCAGGATGTGGGCACTTACAGCTCATGCCCTCTTCTCGTGTGTCTACTTTGAAGAATTTTGACTTAAATCAGTGTTGCTTTTAAAAATAGTGTACCCAGTTCAATGTCACTATTGAAGGTTCTTCAGAAATAAATTTCGAGTGCTTTCATTATTATTTAAGGGTAATTTGCAGAGATGGCTGAAAATTGCTTATATTTGGACTAGCTGGTTTTCTGCTTGGTTGCATCCTGAAAGAGTATTAACCTTTTCTCTCTAAAATTGTCCACGAGGCTCACGGATGCAGTTCAGATCTCCCTGTGGCCTTCCTGCTTAGTCACTGCATTTCTTCCAGGGGTCTGTTTCTAGTCCCACTGTGTCCCCAAATGTGAACGTCCTGCAATTCAGAGAGATTCAGATCAGTGCCACGGCCTGAACAGCTATATGAGGTACCGCTGCTGATACGCTTAATTAACTCAGGACATTCTAGGCTTTCTCTCCAAGCATCAGTCTTCCTTTCTCCCATGGATACTGTGAAGTCCCGCAGTGAACCTTGTTGTTATGACCTAATTTTTCTACAAACTGAGAGGTTTAATTTGTTCAGGTGCCAGGCGAAGGGAACACAAACTTGGAATTCTCCTGGCTACTCTAATTTAGCTGCCTGAGATTTGAAAAATCAATAGGGGAATTATCTTGCTGTCTCTAGTTGGTAACTTAATAATTAAAACATAATTAAAAGGAAGACATCAGCTTATTTAGGAAAACTGTGGCTTTTTCTGCGTGTCCACCCCAGAACTTGTGTCCTGCTGAGCTGAGACAGTGGAGCTGGAATTGATTCCCCTTGCTGAGGAAACCCTCTCTTGTTGAAAGTGCTGCTGTCACTGTCGAGTACCAAAACTAACGGCGTAACTCTTGAAAATAATATTAATTCCTAACTACATTTTCAGATGATTGTGATATTTCGTTACTCTGGCCTTTTCAGGTTCACTGTTATCAGCACTTATGGTCAGACAGTTTCTTTGGAGAGTCCAGTGTGGTCCTACAAACACCTCTCCAGAAGTTAACAGTGATAATATATACATGCTTTATATACATATACGCAGGTATATATGCCCATCATAGATACAATACTGCTGTTTATGAAGCCTTGTGTTGTCACTAAGTCTGAGGAACTTCGCACTGAAATTATGTTGGCGATTACAATTAATATATGACAAAATACACAGCCTGATAATTCATTCATCGGCAGTAGAGAATTTCACATTTAACATCTCAGTGCTTCCTCCATGAACTGTGAACATCCTTAATGAACGCTCTCCCCTTCAGACCATTTTGACTTAATATTTAATCCCACCTTCCTCATCTTCTAAGAATCCTGTCACAAGGATGCCTTTTCCAGACCTGGCAAAACACAAACGTGTTAATTCCTGTGCAAGTCTGCGCAAGGGAGAAACAGTCACCAGTTTGTTCTCTTACAAATGCTTTATCACTTGCAGAGTTTGTGAATCGCTCTCTTTGTCTCCCACAGTTATATTCAATCAAGGCACAAACGTAAGACCACACATCTAGATACATCTTGAGTTAAGCTGAAAGTAGAACTGAAAAATAAACCCTTTGATACTTCCGTACGCATTACGTCATGTGGACTAAATGATAATTCTATGTCTAAAAAACCAAGTCACTTATAGAAGGCCAGACTAACAAATGCACTGAATGTGCATTAAATGAAATATTTAAAGTATTTAATTGGCAGATAAGCAAAATGAACAACTGCCTTGATTGAATCTGCTGGCAAAACCTGTTGTCCCATGAGGGACCATGCATTTTGAAAAATTATATGTTAAAGAAAATCCAACTTTATTTTGAAAGTGGGAGGCTCTCCAAGAACTTTCTATTTTAGTTTATTTTGAGGACCCCAAACACTTGAGGCTGACATAATTTATTCCTTGGCTGAGTGCCTAACTAGCATGTTACGATTCAACCCAAGCACTGCCTTTGAATGAACAACAGCCATTCTTGACATTCTCAACATTCCCTTGACAAAATGATCATCGACGAAATTAATCTCTTTCATGCTACTTTTTTTTCCTCAGCCTCCCCCAGTTAGTTGTTAACTCGTAAAATCTCTGCTGGTTCACATGAATAACAGCTTAAATGAGTTGGTGTAACACTTTTGTGATGCTCAAATAACTTCAAAAATTTATTTCCCTGTCTTTTGTCTGGACGATTCCGTTCCTTTTCTGTGGGCCACCTTTGTTCAGATGAATGTGCTGAGGAGGCTTTTCCACGAGGACTGTGCTGGAGACTCTACTATTGTTACTTCCATTTCCTACTGAAAGACCTAAATGAGAAGTTTACCCGTGTTTGCCAGGGAGTGAAATGGAGTGTTTCAGTTCGTGTTTCAGCAAAGAGGTGGCCAACTGTTTGCCAGGGAGTGAAATGGAGTGTTTCATGTTTCAGTTTATACTCCCCAGTAAAGAGGTGGCCAAAATTGTATAATTCTGGCCGTGCTTTCGGGGATCCCTGACTGGTGCCTGCCCTGGTGGGAGCAGCTGGAGGCAGCAGAGCTCTGCCCACGTGTTTGCACGGCGCATCGTTATCGACAGACCAAACTTTGCCCTCTTATCTGTGTCTCCACCTCTCACAGGAACGGGGAAAGAGACCCATTTGCGAGCGGCGTTTGACCCCTGGAGAGCTACGCACATCTGCTTGAGGCCATTTTTCCACATAAAAAAAACACTTTTCAGCAAAATGATTTAGCACGTGTTTAATTTTAATGATTTGGCTTAAGTGTGTCTTTGAGTGCTTTATCAAGCTACAGCAATCATCAGCTGCTTAATAAATATTGGATTAAAGTCTGCAAAGGGAACTAACACATGTATCAGGAAGACGAAATGAAAGAACGTTGCCAGACACGAAGCTTTTTCTCTTCGCGACTCATTTCTGTGTTCCTTGGGCTGAAGGACGTTTCTCAACGATGCTGGAAATTGCAAAACCAATAGTATTTTTGACAATAGAAAAGTGGATTGGGGGCTGTAATTCTGGCTGTTTTCTGGACTTACACAGTGAAACCTCCACGGAATTTAATGCTGTTAGAGAAAACGACGGAAACAAAACGATTGGCCCCAAATACACATGAAGAGTAGTTGGAATTCAGCAATTGTTTTGGATATGTGCTCAAATGAAACATCTAGGCTTTGAATTGGTAGGTGTTTGATAGGCCAGGATATCGGTGAAATAAATGTTCACTAATGCATAGCAATAAGTAGGTTGGGTTTTTAAAATTATCTCAACAGAAGCCAAGAAGATAACAAATAAAAACTGTGGGTTTTTAAAAGCATTGCCACATGTCAGTTGTTCATTACAAACAACTTAAAATGGTTGTTTTCCAGCGCACAATTAAAAACCCTTCCAGCAGTAAGGAAACTCTTCTGCCATGGCACTGCCTACAGTAAGTGCCACCAGTAGCGTCCCCTTGATTTACATATCCTTAACATGTTGAATAGCCCTGCCCAGCTGGATTGCTGTGTTTAATTTCCATCCCACTGGGCCTCTCTGCCTTTGGGTTGGCTCCCTCTCAACAGGCAGCAGCACTCAATCTTCCATGGTCCCCACCACGTGTGGAATCTGCCTGCCTTTGAGATCTCCCCACCCGGATACCTTCCGCTCCCGGGAGCAGGACCAGCCCTCCCAGATTTTTCCGTAAGACACAGTCTGTTATTCAGCAAAGTCAGAGCAAACACTCAGATTTGAAATAAATAAACACCACCAGGCTTTGTGTAAGTTTTGAGTGATACAGAACCATGGCCCTAATGGCAAACTGCTGACTCCGTATCCACAGAGACATTCTGTGATTTATCAGTTTCATAACCTCGACCACAATCCGTATGATGTACTGCAAAGATCCCTGAGCAGTATTCAACAGATTCATTTTTCCTTTCATCCTCATAACCACCCCACATATTTGTTGTGCTTCCTTCCTATATGTAGAAAAAAACCTTCTCGTGACCAACCGAAGGCAATCTGAAATTTTTAACTTTAAATAATCAATTGGTAAAGTTTATATACAAGAGGGGAGCTGCCCCCCAGCTCTGTCTTGCCCTCCCCCAGCCGGGGAGCACATCAGCCACCAGACGCAGCCCCAGGCATGGACATGTCTTCTGAACAGAATGGATTTGTAGGTGGCTTAACCCGATGGCGGCTCCATCATAGCATCTGATGGAGCATCTCTCCCGTGAGGCCAGGCTGAGAGAGCTGGGCTAGTTCAGCCTGGAGAAGAGAAGGCTCCAGGGAGACCTTTTCAGTCCCTAAAGGAAGGTTTATAAGAAAGATGGACGTTTTAATAGGGCCTGTAGCAATAGGACAAGGGCCAATGATTTTAAACTAAAAGACGGTAGATTCAGACTAGATAGAAGGATGACATTTTTTACAATAAGGGTGGTGAGACACTGGAACAGGTTGCCCAGAGAAGCTGTGGCTGCCCCATCCCTGGAGGGGTTCAAGGCCAGGTTGGAGGGGGCTTTGAGCAACCTGGTCTGGTGGGAGGTGTCCCTGCCCAGGGCAGGGGGGTGGAACTGGATGATCTTTAAGGTCCCTTCCAACCCAAACCATTCGGTGATTGTATGGTTTATAGATGTACGTGTACACATGACCTACAACTTCCCATGAGGTATGATTTCTCTCAATCTAGTGGTAGAAGCATAAAGAGAATGATGTAATTGCAAGAATAGGTTGAACATCCATTAAGAGAGTTTTAAGCATTTTGCTTTATTATTGCTCTTCTGAGTATCAAGATAAACATACAATATTTTGATATATGCACTGTAATTTGCTCAAACAGAAATTGATACAGCTACAACTGAGAACTTTAAATTGGCAGCAGTTTAGTCCTGACAGTTACACTTTATGTAAAATTACTTAGTGCTATGTCTGCTATTAAATATCAACAAGTAATATGTAGGTTAACAAGTAGAACTACATCACTGTCTCTGAAAATATTGCCATAGTAGGGCTATTCGCATGGGTTCTGAATAACGATCAGGAGATACTCCTTATCTGCAAAAAGATACAAAAATGCTTAGTTAAAATATTTTATCTTATTTCCTGATAAAAACTCTTTACTCATCTATTTCTCTTCAACTTCTTATTTATTTGTAAAACATAAGCAAAGACAATGGCATTTATATTAAAAACATTTAGAAAATGTAAGCACTTTGTTAAAAAATCTAACATTACAGATACAAAAAATATCCGTGTCATAAAGCTTAACTATACCATATTAAAACAACTTTAATAAGCAGTAGATTTGCTTTCAAGAAGCTGTAAAGATATTTAAACAATACGAAAAAAATTCACAAGATAAGCACCTGGAAGCTAGCACTTGTTATAATAAAAAACTTTTGACATCTGCAGCCTCTTCTGCAGGTGCAGAGAACTTCTTTCAGTTCACTAACTATTTATTCAAAATTGAGAACCCCATTTAGACAGAAAAAGCAGAAAAGATTTGAATAGACTTCTACTATGAATGAATTCTAAACATGCCAGACTTCGCCTACTAATTCTAAAAGCCCGGGGAGGTTCTGGAAACAATTCAGCTGGATAGCTATTTAACATTATCTATTTGAAATGAAACATTTCTTGAAAGTACCCAGTGAATTTACTAGAGTCATATCTGCTTTGGAGAGTTAAGAAGCTGCACTCCTGCATTGTCACTTTCATCCAAAAAGCAACTTAATATAAATCACAGGTGGTTCATTTGCCACCTTCTATTACAGTAAAATATAATCAAGCCTTTCAACAACTAATCTCCCTGTTAGCAAAAAAGCTTCACATTTTATACCACTTATTTTCAGGTCAACATGCTTTAATGGTTACTAGTCAAAAAGTCACCTCTAAAAAAATAAGTGAAGGGCAAATGCAAAATAAGAATCAAGTGCATCAGTTTAAATCAATGAGCAAAACACACGATTTAAAAAATGCATTAGGTTTATACTCCAAAATAGAAACTAAACTAAAATTTTAATCTTAGTATCAGCTGATGACTAATGTTAGCACTTAATGACAGTGGCAGATTTCTTTCACACATACTGGTTTCATAGCAGTGTTATAAATAATTCCAGCGAGGCGAGGTACCTGGTGCAGCATCTCTGCTCTGTGTTTGCTATGAAACCAGCAGCAGAGGAGTACCCCAGTGAAGGCTGCCCCATTGCTACGGGCTCAGAGCCTGTCTCCTCCCCATGGCCATGCTGAGGACATCCCAGAAGGTTCCTTTTGGTTCTGCCAGCCTTCACCAGAGATTTCTGTCAACCCCTGCACACCATCAGTCTCTCAATTAGCTGGTGCACACATCAAGGTCTGAGCCCCAACCAACTGCTTCCACTTTGCCTGATTCACCTTGAACTGATAATTGACCACAGCTTTGCCACAGCTCATCTATTGTTATCTATTTTAGAGACAAAACTAACAAATTAACAGAGTTGTATTTAACATGAGTGAGAAATGGGTTGCTATATCCCGTAGTTCATAGAATCATCTGGGTTGGAAGGGACCTTCAAGATCATCTAGTCCAACCATCAACCTAACTCTGACCAAAAAAAAAGAAAAAACCATCATTTAAGGATGTTAGTTCATATAAGGAAAATAATTATATTCTAGTTACTATGTTGGTGACAATATCTGTGACACAAATCCCACCTATGGCTAGGAAGTCATTATAACACACCAACTAAAAATCATTTTTAGAAAAGAGATTTTTTGATCTGTTTGGAGCTGAAATGGATTTGCTGCCTTTAGTTCTATACATACACACACACTGCTTGATATATATATTTGTCCAGTTTTCCTTCGTGAAAACCCACAGAAACCAGAACATGAATCAGATCTAATTTTTTTGGTTGTCTCCAAGTTAACGAATTCTATAAACTCTTTACATTAAAATCCTAACACATCTGGTTACGTGGTGAATATATGGTTATACTTTCACATACTTATTTTCAAAATGCATTTTCTCCAGTAGCCTTGTGAAGAATTAAATGAAACTCAAAAGGACATACAATCCTGTAGTTATTTTAATAGAAATATTACCTGGAGCTATCATAATTTCGTGTTTCTTTGATCTGATCCTAAGGAAGGTTAGATCGTTGTGAGGATCGATATCTCTCACTGTGCTCCTGGCTTTCGCGGTGAGCTGATGAAGAAGCCCTGCGTAATGCACTGTTGTAGAGTTATCCAGAGTTGTTCTTATTGGAATTCCTGCAAACAAATAATATTCTAGTAATCATTCCGTTAAATTACATATTCTTCATATACAGCAGATCATAAGAGAAAAAACAAGCATTTCATAGTTTTTTCTGGTTTGTAGCAGAAAGGAGTTGTGTTAATTTCAGGTATATATGTGTTTTTTAAAGTATAATTTATATTAATCAGTGGCAATTAAACATTGAGTTGCCTTATGAAGCTTATGAAAGAGCCTAATTGCCATTTAAAGCTCTTAAATACTTATCAAATTCCTTTCTATAGTACTTAAGCAGTTATGGTGCTTCATTGGTTTAAGCAGCATCGAGTTTGCATCTTGGCTGCAGGGATCTAACCCCACTTTAACTGCAGCCTTTGGCCTGTGCAGGGAGAGAAATGACACATTCCCAGGGAAGTACCAAGAGCAATCCAAGGGCAGAAGCAGCATGTCTGCACTTGGCAAGGAAGACCACCCTTGGAAAAATCCCTTCCAATTAGCAGCAAAATATTGACGATTGGTAGTACACACTGTATCGATCCCAACTATTAAAAATATGACCGCATAAGTCAAGATTAATTTTTGCTGATTTAATGGATCATTGTTTATCAATAATTTGTCAAATTGTGCTTTTGGTATTAATAGGCTACCAGGTGAAACTAAAAACAGGGTTCACAGTAATCATGCAAGTGTGAAACTGTTTGGCTTTAATAAGCTTGTTTCACTAATAGCAAATTTATCTGACCTACTAACGAAGACAATAGATTACAAGCTGGCAAGGCAATTTTCTCTTTGCGTGCATTTGTATTGTGTGGACAGGAATAAAAACCAGAGTAATATGACTTAAAGAGTTTGATTATGAAAGAAGAATTAACAAGCAAAAATACTTAATGATAGGTAAATAATTAGAAGTAAAGGAGTAAAGAAATAATAGAACCACTTCAGATATTAGCTGTTGCCTAATTTTCCTAGGAAAGCATTATTTGAATCACTTGAAATCTGTTTTGTCACTTAAGAAATAGCTGTGCATTGGTAGGATGTGTAGTGTAGAGAAGCATACAGAATGACCCAGTACATCCTCTGTGTTTAATATTTACTACACAAAGATTGAAACTGATGTTTTAATGGAAACAAACAGGTGTTCCCAAGCACTGCATTAGCATGAGAATATCTATGTAATCACAGCATTAAATAGTAAGTCACTTAAAAGCAGCAATGAATTAGTGTCAAGTTTATATGACCTTGCATATGAATGATTGCTTCAACAAATACAGTACTTTTAATGAAAATGGTAAATGTTAAATGATCCTCCAAGGTCTAATAATAACATGAAAATGAGTTGACACGAGTGCCATCCTTAGATTAAAGCTGAGCTATGCTTACTTTAGGACAAATTCTCTTTGCCTCTGCCACCCAAATTAGAGAAAGGCAAATAAATCCTTCATTAGAAATGCTGCAGTGTGATCCTTCTCGACTGTGAAGGATAATAAGAGTTTATGAAATTTTCCAGATAAACAATGTACAGTGTTTCCATGAACAAATCAACTTTCAGCATTAAAATAAATGACAGGCAATGTTTGTATCAGGAAATTGGCTATTTCACCTACAAGCCATTATATCTAAGTGTACCTACACTATTACAAAAATCTTAGTAAAAGACAACTGTTAATGTTAGGGAAGAACAGAGGGCTCCATCTTTTTAGGGAACCTGAACAGTCTAAGAAACCTCACTGCTGACCAGTGGTTTGAGTGTTTTTACTGTGATTAATTTAAGCTGTACATTTGTTTTAAATGTTTCAGGATAGAGAGAAATGAAATATAATTTTCTACAGAAAGATTTGAAGTAATTAGATTGACCAGTGCTATTTATGGATATTTGGAGATGTTACAAAAACTTGCAACTACACATCTGCTTTAAGGTTTAGTTTGTGGAATCCAACTTCTTGGTAGCTTGAATACATCCCTCATGGAGCAGGACTCTTGCATTCACATCTGGCATCTGGTGTCAAACCATTTCTAAATAATAAACTGAAACCAAAATTCCTGCACTAAAAATCTTGTCCATAAGCTTCTACATGTGTTCTACAGGTTTGTGAGGATGAGGAAGTCTGAACAGGACATGGGGGGACTTTATACCTTACCATAGATGTACCTTGTCTAATGTGCAAAAAAGGGAAGTGGAACGTTCTTCCTCCTTTGCAAATCAAAATTGATAGAGAAGGAATCCACACATATGCATGCACCACCTCCTGGAGGTGGCTGGTGCCAGATGGATTTTGGATTTTAGAATCCAAACCAGCCTTGTAGAAAGCATACTTTTGCCCTAATTCTGCACAGCTGTAGCTGAGCTGTCCCTCAACACTGTAGAACGACCACAGGTAAAGATGGACTGTGAGGGAACACCTGAGTGGGAAAGCATGCTTCACTGATATTGTGCCAAGAAGTCAGCTGTTCCAAGTAAAAGAAGAGAAGAAAACTGGGTTGTTTTTCTGGTAGATTACATTGATAGTTTTGCTTTGGGAAAAGCAACAGTCTGTGAGCTCAAAAAGGATCATTTGTGTTATCTAAGTGTTTTGATTTTTTTTCAGTTCTCATCTGCAGCTTAGTCTAAGTGCTTATTGGATCAAATCACATTCTGTTTACTGAAACAGGGTACAGAAATGGCTGAAACAGTTCTTGTTCTGAAACCAGGCTGCATTTCAGCTTAGTGACCTGCCGTAGCTAGACGTGAGCATGCGCAAAGCAGCTTTTCCGTTTCCATTTGCCAGGCTACACACTTCTCGTGACCTGTATCATCTACGCTGTGAGCAAAGGCACCTTTTACTTAACGTGTCCAGGCACACAAATTAAATTGTCCATATTTTCTAAAGACTGAATAACATTTAGGCTTCTTTTGTAGTGTTCTTTTCTCCTTTTGCTAAACTACTGTTAGTGCAATAGGTTTTTTAGGGGATTGTAGAAGTGAAGGAGGTCAACTAAATTATGGCCAAGGTAAATTGAGTTGTCTTTTCTTTGTAAAGGAAGGATTAAAAGAGATTAACCTGAGAAGCCTGGCTTCTGGAGGGTGACTTCTGTGAACAGTTTGGCTTTTGGCTTGTAGTCTTCAGGATCACAGTCAAAGCTGACCTGACATAAAATTTTCCCTTCCTCCTAAGACAACACACCGTAACACAATTTAAAGAACTTGTGAATATTCAACAGGGCCAAGGAACAGTTCCCAAGGTAGAAGACCAACTTTATTTAGTAGATGCTTTTCTCCTGGAGCTTTTGTTCTACTGTAACTATTCAGAGGAAAAGGGGGGAGTGAAGTGCTAGTGAATTTCCTTGCACATACAAATAATTTTGGACTAACAAATCCCTGCAAAAATAATAGCTTAGTACATGTGTTCTGTCTCTCTGTAACCTACCAAGAGAGGCTCAAGATCTGGTTCTGAAAAATAAAGGTTAGTTAAAATAGAGGGATAAGTAACAACATGGGACTCCTTAAGTTAAATGAGGTTATTTCTTCAGAGAAGACTTATGTCAAGGCTCTGCTTTTAATTTTTCTGCTTTCCGTTAAGTTGAAAAGCTACATCATATGGAGAGCTTCAAGAAATGGCCAAAACCGAAATGTTCATGTCTTAAGATGAAACATGGTATTGAAAATCATGACACCTTCATAAGATATCACAAGGGGATTGTACTAATACCTCATATCGTGCAATTTTGTGCTTAAGAGTTACTACACTCATTGCTACCACCCAGTTTGTTACATAGAGGAAGGTGAGGACGTTACCTTCGGCGTTTATAACCATAGTTGCAATAACCCCTTTGTAGGCTTGAATCCTCTTGAGGGTTTCCCCCACTTCACCCTGTGAGGAGAGAAGACACCACAGCACCCGCACCCACCACACCTCGGCCCGACGGCCAGCGCCGGCCCCTGCGAGGAGCCCGTGGGGCCACCGAGCCCAAAGGCAGCCCGGGGACTCTGCTCCCCCGTCCCCCCACGGCCTCCCGCCGCCCCCGGTGGTTCCCCGGCTGCCCCGTTGCCCTCCCGTCGCCGGGCGGGAGCAGCGCCATTACCATGGCCGGCCCGCTGCCGTTGCTATGGAGCGGCGGAAGTGACGGCGGGGCGGCGGAGCGGGCCGCGCGCAGCCCCTGAGGGGAAGGTGGCGCGTGGCTGTGCCCGGCGGGCTGGGGCTGGGCTCTGCCCTGCTACCTGAGGGACGGCTAAAAGAGCCACCGTAAGAGAACTAAGGACAGAAACACCTGCCTTAGGGACAGCAAGGGCCCAGGCCCGGCCTTAAATGGAGCCCAGAGGACGTGAGGGGAGGCCCCAGGTGGAGCTAGTCAGGGCGGCGAGGGCTTATAAGTGCTTTCAGGGGGCTGCAGCCCTTAGTCTGGCTGCTGCTGGGAACAGGGGTGTGGCTGGGCTGCCCTGATGGACTCTGCTTGGTAGGTGAAGTGAAAACATCTTAAGTTGTCTAAATTGTAGTACAGGGAATTTTGTGTTAGTTTATTTTGAAACTGAAAATTATAGTTGCCAAATCCTAAAGATATGAGTGTAGCTACTTTTCTTAGAAATAAGTATTTTTCCTCTCTGTGCATATGAGTGTGGTATTCTCTGCTCTCTGTTTTCCCCCAAGTGTTGCACACCCTGTGGCTGTGCAAAGCTTAGCTTTCACTAGTAGAAGTGTTCTGGTCAGTTATGCTATGGTAGATAGATAAAGCACCTTCATAAGAAGTATTGTGTGCTACTCTAGTTTACTACACCTTTTAAGTTGGTGTAGGTTATTTTTATAATGCTATAGTGTGAATAAGTTATCCATGTTTCTCTTTTCCTTGACTGAAATAGTAGGGAAATAAACTTAATGTGTGAGACCTTTGAAGAGCCATCTTTATGCACACAGTAAATATTATTGAAATGTGCTAAAGACTCCTACATTTCTTCAGGGGTGGGCTCCCTAAGTGTTCTCTCTTGTTTATGCAGCTTTTTGGAGTCTTGTCATTAGAGTGACTTCTGGCAGCTCTGCTCTGAAGAGTAGACAAGTTTAGAAGGCTTGATGTTTTGAGAAACCAGTAGCTTCACTTTTTTTTTTTAAACAGAGAGGCCTTAAGAGCAAATTAACAAGCTAGCTACTAATCTTCAGCTTTTTTTAAGGACCCAATTATATTTAAAACTTGCAACAGTACATCAACACATAATGCAGTTTATGGCCCTATGTTGGAGACAAAATAACTTCAGTGTGTGGGATTGCCTTATCTATTGCAACAATATTATTCTAGGTATTTATTAAGTTTCAGACTGGTATGGACAAGCATAAGTCAGAAGTGTTGAAGTTGCTGTGTATTCAGATAAGTGTATAACTGAAAGGAAAATCTAGCTTATGAGGGAAGAGAGGAATAATCAGAAATACCAGTGTATTTATTTCAAAAGCTACTATTTTAGGAACTAACCCAACATCCTATGGCATGGTATGGAAGGCAATCAAGAAAGCTGTGGCTGATACTGGTCAGTGATTGTATCAGCTGTGTGAGTTTCCACCTGTGAGCAATTAAGCCAGCATTGAAATTTGCATTGATGCACCTGTGCAGTTTTGTTAAAATAGGAAGTATGGTGTTCTGAATCTTTGGAAGTGAGGTATCCTTAAAGATATGTTTTTTCATTTTTTTTGAACAATTGGAAGCACTGGTGCATGATTATTGAATCTGACTGGAACATCTGCTGGGCAATTTTGTCTTAATGCAGCCAGTAGATGCTTTTAAATGAAAACTTACAGATTATACAATATAAACCTGGTCCTACTGTTGGTGTTGGTCACAGGAATGATCCTTGCTATTACAGTCCAATTAAAGTCAGCACACTGTAGGATAACATGTTGTAAGGGATAGTGATGATCCTACCCCTAGTAACTGGACTTGCAATTCCAGGGATTTAGAAAAATGAAAAAGAGGTTTTCTACTTACTCTGCTGCTATTTTCTAATTTTCAAGGCTTTGCTCAAGACCATCCTTCATGGATGCAAGATGCCTATATGTCTTTTTAAAAACAAACCATCAACTTAGCAAAAAAAACCCCCCAAAACTGGAACCAATATAAAGTTAGCATGATGCAGGATTATTCCTGGAAGCATTATTTACTCTCAGCATGAGAGACTAAAACATGTGGACTTCTATAAACACTCAAATAGGCTTTGTCTCAGATCTATATACATAACAACAAATGAAAATATTTTCTTGGTTCCTTGAAATTTACCTGAGAATTTAGATTCCAAGCAACATAATTATTCTTTTGATGTACAGGAGTGAATGCAATATTAGGAACACAGTGATACTGCTTGAGAACCAGAAACTCCTTATAATCTAGGAATGGTATCTTGCAAGGGCTTATCTGTGTGAATAACTTTAAATATTTGCTGATAAAAGTAGCAGGGGAGAAGCCTAAACTTCAGGTGCTTGCACTTGTAGTCTGGTTTTTGAACTAGTTTTTGCAATTATACTTAAGATTGAGGAAAAAAAATCAACTGAAAGATGGAAAATACTTAAAACTTTTCTATTTTTTTTTTCCAAGGTATGACAGAAGATGTAATTCTCTACTTGGAAAGCAGGAAGAGGATTTTTCTGGTAAGTACATGAGAATTTCATTCCTTCCTTGCTGCTTGAACCTGGAGACCCAGGAAGAGGGACAGAGGGAGGGAGAGAAGTGCCATGTTGTTTAGACACACTGAGGGACTTGGGCTACACTGAAGTGCTGTAAACCATCTTGATTTGCTGCCAGCCATTATGAAATAGCATAAATCAATTAAAGTCAGGAAGAACTTAACTTCTTGTAACCAGTAATCTTGATTACAAGTGACTGTAAAAGTCTGCCAGCTATTCTGATAGCTCCTTTGCCCATGCTGTAGGATATCTCCAGAAGCTTTGTTGGCCTATAAAGTGGAATGAACTCATGCATAGCCAATAGTGATGCTGTTGATGATCCTACAGTTGGTTCTTTCAATTTTTTCCTCTGTTTTTTATTTCTAAAAAGGAGTTTCCAAGCAAATTTGGTAGAAGCAGATAATGCGGCACAGCAGCTGAAAGCTTAGAGTGCATTCTTAGCACACAGCCCTTACAAATACCTAAAATAAATGTCATTATTTGGTTCTACATGATTATTTTGACAAAATATTGAGAGAAAGAACAATATGAATTATGTTGAGGTGTAGGAAAGTTTGAATTTTAATGCAGATTTGTTACTATAAATCCTGCTGCTGGTCAGTCACACATCAATCAATGAACAGGAGCTACATTTTGGTTTTATTGACGGCAAACTCTGTGGAACAATCACATTGTGAATATTCTCAATGAATTCTTGGCCTTTCAGTCTCTGAGGAGCTGGCTCAGAGTTTCGTAGAAGTAGCGAAGGATCAGACTTTGCTACTCCCAGAAGGTTTCAAGAGCAAAAATGTTATTTTGTGGCAGTAGCAGAGTTAAGTTATGGGGGAGATTGTGCCTAAAATAATCAAAATGAGGTTTGGGGTGTCTCTGGATGGAGAAAACAATCAGTAGGGCTCCAGTGTGATACCTATCTATTGCCTCCTCTTTTAATAGTTCTACAATGAACGGTCAGTGTTTTTGCAACCTCCTTCTACATGTGAAATATAATAAAATACATTATCTCTATTATTGAATTAAAAACCTCTTCTGTTTCCCTGATTGAAATTTGGCTTTGGTTTTATTAACAGACCACCTTTAAAAAGGTGAAAATTAAAGAAAGCAAAATAGAGTTACTCATCCTGCAAGGTTATGAACAAATCTGTAGGGAAGGTCCTGCCTTTTTCCGCCTGAAAAAGGTCTTGTAGCAAGTGTGTGAGCTGGAGTGGATGGTATCTTTCCCAATCTTACTTGATAAAGTTTGATTAGTTCTAATCTTGTTACCTCCATGAATCTGAAGATAATAAACTGAGAAAGTATGTAAGAAAAATTGTATGTCATGTAGGCATGTATGAAACAATTTTAAAGTTACTCTGTAGATAAATGTTAGAACGAAAATGTGCTCAAAATATTTTTTTTTTTGGGTAAATGTTTTTCCACAACTTTTGTGAGCAGCTTCCCAGCTTCTGGCCTGTTGTGTGAGGAATTTCTATCTCAAGTCCTCTAGATGGTGCTACAGCTACGGCACATGGAGGCGAACTCACCATTAGGTTTTGTATTTTGCTTGTTAAAAATCCTACTTCACTTAAGACACATATTGTACGGAAGGATTAATGACTTCAGGTACGATACTGTTTACAGGTTTATGCACGGAGGAATCCGCATAGGTGGATTACCTGTCCTCAGCAAGCAAAAGTAGAGCATTTTTAATAGATACAGAAGTTTTGCAGGAGCTGTTGTGTGGTCAAATTATCCCCTCATCTCTTGAAGCCATACCTTGAGTGCTGATGAGCACAGGGGTGGCCCACTGTAGCCTGTGATGCTGATGAAGTGACAGCAATAAGCCTCTTAAAACTCCCAGCAGATGTTGCTGCTTTTGTATGCTAATGGGAACTTCATGAACCATTTTCTCTGCCTTCTGAGAGCAGATGTAAGTACATGAGAATTGCTTTCTTATATCAAGAGCAAATTGATAATAACCATGGTTCAGTTGTAAGGCAGAAGCTGTAGAGGCACTATGTTTGGCACAGAAAGCTTATGCAGAACTTCATCAAAACTAATTTTCTATATTCTGCTAACTTTTCTTGTACTGAAATAGTTAAGCAAAATCTGAATTGAGGGTGTTGCTACCTGGGCTTTTTAACCATCCACTCAGAGGCTTTCAGGTTGGCATGTGAACTTGCTCTACTACATTTGCCTTATTACCACTGTTCTTAAGGTAGCTACTCCTCTGCTACCCCAGTTATTTCAGTGGGTAAATTTTAGTCAGAGTGGACACATCAGCTTATCAGTAGTATTCCTGAGCTTTTGGTGACCTAGGATGATGCTTTGTGTGGTCTGCTGTGGATATGTAGTAAAAAGGGTTATGCATCACAGAGGAGGATGCTGTGCCATACCTGCTGCTGTGCCATGGTCCTGCCTTGATAGGAAATACCCACTGATGCAGTAAGAGCTTAGAGAATGATGACTGATGGCTGAATCATACTGAGGTCCGTGCCATTGCTGACAGCGAGGGCTGTGCTTGTGATTAACTTGTATGGGAACACTGGGCTCCAGAAGTGTAAAAACAGAGGGGCATAACCCAGAAAGGGGATCAACTATCCACTCTGTTATAACTGAGCCTCATGTTAAGGTCGAGGGTATAGACTGTATCCTCTGTAAGAATAAGAACTTGACCGTCTGTCTAAGACATCAGTCTGTAAAAGGCTTTTCAGACAATAATAAATGAATAAGAACTTGACCGTCTGTCTAAGACATCTGTCTGTAAAAGGGTTTTCAGACAATAAACGAGCAGCCTGAGCCATTGGACTTCATTTTAAAACTTCATTGCACTTGGGTAATTGCATCCTTTCTGATGTAAGTTGTCACCTTGCATTTTAGATTCTTTGCAAGGCTGGACAAAATTTGGTCAGCATTTTCCAAATAAGTAATTTAAGGTGCTTTTTTTTGTAGTTCTGTTGTATGACATGAAATAGTGGTGCCCTCTTTACTTACACTATTAAAACATCTATAATACTCTTCATAGAGTAGAGAGCTTCCTTACTGGCCACATTTCATTTTGGGCAGCAGCAGTCTGGCTGTAGTTTCTTTTAAATGTTGCAATAGCAATTCTGAGGTGACTAGTGACAGCAGCTAAAGGTTGGTATTTTTACTTCTTGAGATGTCTATTTAGTCTTATTTGCCCTCTTTAAAATGCAGCTGTCCTTTCATTCAGAAGATACATGAATGACCACAGCATCTGTAGTCTCTGTGTGTATTTTTCATATTGCTGAGGCATTTTGGTTTGCAAGAACCACAACCTTCTGTGACCTTTTCTGGGTACTAAGTGTGCATATCTACTTTCAAAAGTTGAACAGAGATAACCAGAAACTAGATTGTTTCCTGCCAACCACTGGTTAAAGTTAAAATGCCTATTTTAATAGCTTGGTGTCTGCAGTGGAGTGGCTGACCTTGGGATGCAGCAGGCTGTAGGTGCTAGTGAAAGGTGGGCTTGGGGCTCTTCAACAACAGCCTTTTTCCTCACTCCGTGGTGCTCGAATGTGAGATAAAGCATTAAACTGTCCTGGCTGGCTGTAGTTGCTGTCCTAGAAGAAAGAGTGAATGCAGCTGGGCTCCTGGCAATTTGTGTCTTTATGTATAATCACCAAAAGCCTGGACTACAACTGCCAATTGATAGGAAACTAGTGGAGAGTTAGGGGGAAATTTATAATTGACATTTTTTGGACAAGAAAAGAGCTGTGTTTCCCATCACTTGAGTGTTCTGGGTGATCTTTGGTGAAAGTCCCAATTAAGCTACTGTCCAAAAATGCAACCTGTAGTTTGATGATGCAGTATTCTTATTTCGTCATCTCAGCTTGGTCCAGAAGTGAGAGTTCCAAAATTTTATAAAGAGTCAACATTTGTAAACCAAAGAAATCTGAAAACACCATTGCAAGCATTCATGCATAGTTAGGTATAATGAGATTTCTCCATCACTAGTGATACCAGCTCATTTACTAGGGTAAGGCTGCTTGGAGCACTTTTGCTATTAGGAGTGTATCCTAAAGGCTTTTGTAAATACAGAGTTTGCAGTGTTGATTGTTGGAGTTACTGGCACCATTGCTCTCAGAACAGTGATGAGGAAAGCAGTTATAACAGAACTGAGTATGAGGCAGATTCAGTTTTAATTTGCATTTGTGGTTATTCTGGAAAGATCAGAATTCCCGGTCTTAAAGAAAGGCAAATGGAACTGTAGAATTTATTTTACGTTAGTAATTTGTTTGAAAAACGTCTGTGTTAATAGATGATGCTGTTTTTTTTTTTTCCCTGAATGCTGCCCCTTGTGCATGCCAAGAGAATGCTGTTACCAGTAACCCCTAGACTGGATAACTTAAAAGTCAAGAGGAGGGGAGCTCTTAGTAGATGCACTTGTTCTGAGGTTCACATCCATTACTCATCTGACAAAAGATAAGTTGTTGTGACTTTCTGTAAGCAGTTATAACAGAACTGAGTATGAGGCAGATTCAGTTTTAATTTGCATTTGTGGTTATTCTGGAAAGATCAGAATTCCCGGTCTTAAAGAAAGGCAAATGGAACTGTAGAATTTATTTTACGTTAGTAATTTGTTTGAAAAACGTCTGTGTTAATAGATGATGCTGTTTTTTTTTTTTCCCTGAATGCTGCCCCTTGTGCATGCCAAGAGAATGCTGTTACCAGTAACCCCTAGACTGGATAACTTAAAAGTCAAGAGGAGGGGAGCTCTTAGTAGATGCACTTGTTCTGAGGTTCACATCCATTACTCATCTGACAAAAGATAAGTTGTTGTGACTTTCTGTCTGGTGTGAAAACTGGGATTTTTTTTTTTAGTTATTTTAATAATCAGAGTTAATGCAACTAGAAACTTGTTCTTCTGGTATTGATGTGAATCTTGTATTGTTTTTAACTTTTTTTGGTAGGCATCTCAAGATTGCATATCTGGGTCCAAAACCAGAAATAAATTCAGTAGCAAACCAGAAAGCTTTTAGAGGTGATACGTAGCCATTGTGAAACTTTTTGGAACAAGTAAGGATTTGTGCTAGATGGAGTTGTTTTACAACCCAGCATTGCAGCCTCACCAGTTGCATTCTTCCTGTGTGTGTCACTGTAACTTAGTGAACCTTTAAATGCTTTAGTCACCTTTAGCTCCATGTCAACTAATCAGCAAAATGCATTATTCAGTTCAGTGTTTCTATGGCTAGAAAGCCTAGAAAAATAAGCCAACAGAATGATAGTTCTAAAGATACACTGGAATGGCGTCAAAGCAGCATCCTGTGACACATTTCTGTAGTGCTCCTAGAACTGGCAGGCTCTCAAGTAAATGTAAATATATGACTTTGACATCATTAGAGTGGAACCAGAAGCCACAGTGAAATACTGTATGCTATCTTTAATGTGGTGGAAACGGTTCTGTTAGGTTGTACATGTAAATTATAAAATAGCTATTGGCACATGGTTTCCAAGTAACCGATGTATAAACATGGGTATATGCTCTCTAAACACAACTTGCATTACACCATCAATCATGGCTCGTGGGATTCTGTGTTCTCTTTCAAGTGGACACTTCAGTGCATCATTAATAGCAGTGATCCGTGATGGGAGGGCAGGACGTACTGCCAAGTGCCAAATGTTGAAGGCACTTTTCAGTCTAATCCAGCTCCTTTCCCCCTCCTTTGTGTATCTTAGTAATATTTTCTCAAAATCAAATACCTCATTTTTTGAATGTAAGTTTTCATGACAGCTTACTGAGTAGAGGGATTTATTTTGTAATTGGCCTTTTGGAAGGTGCCAATTATCAGAGTGCCTGAAGAGATCACAGCCAGGGATAGTGTATCCCAATATCCCCTTCAGCTCAGGGGAAAAAGTGAAATGGGAAACTGCAGTTCCAGAAGGTGATGATGTCTTTCTTTTTATCCTGACATCCTAATATCCCCTGGATTTTGTGTAATATCCAGGTTCGACCCTTCTCCATATTTGAGGCAAGTTTCCTGTCTTCTAAGCAGGTGTTTTAAACCTGTATCGCACCCTATGTATTGTGTGCCTTTTTCCCAGTCTCTCCTTTTGCTGCTGTTTTACTTTGACCCATTAAATATTTAAGTATTTTTTTAGAAAAGTTTTCTCATCTCATCCACTGAAATTGCACATGAATGAGAACTCAAAGCTGTTGCCAGCTCCCTTATGTACAGCAGCTATTATAAGAAAATACGTTCAGTAGCAATGCAGTGTTAAACTGTTATCGCAATTTGTAAGTGACAGTGCAGAGTGCTGGTATTTACAGGTTTTCAGGCTGCTATTCTCTTGATCAAAGAAACAATCTCTGCTGTTGTATGAGTCTGTTGTGTGACAGCATTTGTCATAGTGTCTTCTTCCTCCCCTCTGACAAGTGAATGGAAGCCTTTTTTGGCTTGTGCAGCCCAAGGGTTTATATTGAATAAACTGTGCTTGAAGACTCTCATGTGAATATAATAAACAGCTTTGGTTCTAGATTTCAAATCCCTTTAAATGCGAGTGAAAGTTGCCAAATGAATGTTAAAAGGATACCTGAGAGGATCTTTCTTTCACATCCAAATTTCAATAAAATTTGATTTCTGATACTAGACTAAGCTTGCTGGATGTAAGGGAAGTTTTGGTTTCAACATGCTCACTCTGTGGGTAGTGCACATTTCAAGCAAGTGTGATGTAGCCATTAGTCACCACTAGCATAGTTTTTTAAAAAATATAAATTTACAAAAAGCATTGTTCTTAAGTTGTATCAGATGGATGTAATTTACTTTAGAAAGTCAGTTTTTAACTCTTTATGCTGAGAAGCCACTATTCTAATGTTTATTCCGATCTGCTCCTGTGTCTTAATCCAGGGGACTTTATTTTCTTTTCAGTTGTTGGTTTTATGATGGTTCAGCTGTGCTGACTTCACTGGCTGTAATCATGGGTGGGAGATGGGAATTGACTTTAGGGGCTGCCAGGAGAATGCTAGAATATCATCTCAGGTACTGATCCTGGGGTGTGCCCAGAGTGCCAGCTGAAACCTGGGTAGCTGAGATTATTTAAAAAGTTTGAGTGTGAGTCTTCCTGTGAGGCTTTTCATCTCTCTGCTCATGGTGCTGCAGCAATAGTTGTCCACGGCAGCATATTACTGAGAAGTGTGACAATGACAAGTCCCTTAACTGCTGAGTGGTGGCATTCATACATTAAGGATGATGTTTAAATAGTAATTATTGGTCAAGGAAGATTGGCATAATGTGAAGCCATGAGAAGGTGAGCCTGAATTCCATGCCTGAAGAAGATAAGCAAGCAGGTGAGGTTGTAGTTTGACCCCCAGGTGCTGCTGGGGGTGTGCCAGCAGTCACACAGTTCCTTGTTATGATCCTTTCATGTGTCTGTACATGCACTGTGCCCTCCTGGTCAAAGATTTTCTTTCCCTCTTGCGTAATTTCTAAAGGGAATTTCTGTACCTTACCCCTCTCAGCCTGGATTACACTTAGTCCCGGTAGATTTTCTGTGACACCACACCTGTCATGCCTTTGGTGCACTTGACTCCTTGGCTGATAAAATGATGAGGGTGGAACAGATACATGATTCTGAGAAAAATCAATACTTTGAAGAATGTCCCGAACATTCCTTCCTGGAAATTTTACAGTTTCTGGGGAAGAACTAAGTTTCCGTTCAAATGAATGGCAGCAGTGTAATTTTAATGGGGACACATCTGTTTTTTGAGAGTTGGTACAGGTTTTGCTTCCAGAAAAATAGCAAATTAGTATTATTAGTTATAATTCCTGAAGAGGACTGGGTATGATATAGTGAAGGGGAACCAAAGTCAGGCACTATTTGCTAATGTGTGCAGAAGTTCCTTGCTAAGTCCTTGATCCTGAAATCTGCCTTCATTTTGAAGGCTAGATGGAGTATCAGCACTTCCATAGGGGATCAGAGCCATGAGTATTGTAGACCAGTATCTTCTGTTTGACAACATTCATTATATTGTGTTTTTAAAGGCGAGTAAGGGACATTTTGCTACATAAACGTTGAGAAGACAGGATCATTTTTTCTGTGCTAAGAGTTCATCTTGTTGGAGATCTTTAGTTCCTTAACCTCAGAGAGAGCCAGAAGGTCTTGGCCTGTTAATGATGTGTCGTGTGATCTTGAGCAAACTCCTTCACTTCCTTGTGCCTCTGCTTCCCCTCTCACTCCTCTGTCAGTTTTCCAGAGCACGGGCTCTGCTGTGGGCTTGCTCAGTGTCTAGTACAATGGGGCCCTGATCTCTGTTGGGGCCTCTAAATACTACCACTGTATAAAAATAAAAATAATCCTTCTCACAAATAGGGATGCGAGCTGGGAATTTCAAAAGGGCAGAAGAATGAGTCAGTTTTCATGGACTCCTTTAAAAGTCAAAGTTTTATGCTTAGAGGCTTAAGGCAATCTTCTGAGCCCGGTCCTGTTGCTGTTGGCTTCAGTGATGTAGGACAGCAGAACAGGCTCCAGAAATCTTCCATTATATCTGTCTACTCTTTTAGATGTCACAAGGGAGATTTTTAGTGCAACAGATTGAACCTCAGATAAGATTATGTGTTGTAATTACCAGTGGGATTTATTTGTCCAATTCTTTAAGCACCGAGTGGAAAAAATGCATGTACATCCCTTAAGGAAAGGGAAGTGTGTGCATTTTTCCACTCTGAGGTAAGTAAAGAATAAGATGACATGTAAACATGGATGGGCAAAAAGATAAATAAAGTTACTTATCAAAAGAAATATTCAGACTTTCCCTGTACCTAGTACGAATATTTGGAATAGAGGTATAGACTGGCTGTAAAGTCTGGATTTTTAAAGGTTTTTAGCTGTAAATGTAAACTAAATTAAACTGATAGTTTTAATTAAATTTGAATTGGCTGTGATATTACACTGCTTTAAAAGCCACTGGAGACACTCAAGTTGCATTTAAAATCTAGTATTGTAATTAGTGATATCTACATCTATTATTGTGGTAACTGCACTTTAATGGATGTATTCAGTACTAAACAAAACTACAAAATCTAAACAGCTCTAAAAGCATGTTGGTTTCAGCTGTGCTTTTTCCCTTGGTCATCCTCTTAGGTGAACTTGGATACTAAACCTAAGCTCTAGAAAGCTAGCCGGGAGACAGTGTGAAGGGACAAGGTTTAAATACTTTCCCTTGAATTTAAACAACTGTTGGCAGATGGAGTCTTCTGATCTTGTCTCCCACCCCTGTGTCTAAGGTGCTGCTATACTTTCCATGCTAACCAGTGTATCCTGCAGTGTATATTTTTCCACATGGTATCCCTGGAAGAGTGGAAAGCTGAGTTACAGCTAAAATTGGGAGTTCTTAGGTGCAGAACCATCTTTCCATCTGTTGGACTTACTGTCTGACTTTTCAGCCCTGTGGAAACTGACTATGAGGAGTAGTGGTGGGTGTATATTGTATAATCTGAACTAATACCAGTGCAAAGTGTGCTAAAACTTGCTACAAATGCTATTCTCACTGCCCCAGACAACTTTATTGTGAGGCTTTTGATCCTAAATGGAATTTTGTTAGGATCTCTCTGTATTAATGAAGCTCCACTGATGTTGGCTGTACCCCCTGTGGTTACTTTCATTGCATGGAGCTCCTTGGGGTTTTCAGGACATTGTACCCCCTGTGGTTACTTTCATTGCATGGGGCTCACTTGGTGTTTTCAGGACACGTTTATTCATTTGGGAAAGAGTGGGCTTTGTCCTGCTTTCCATACTGTTGACTTCTCCACATTTAGTTTCCTATTAAGTGAAGAAGGTGTAAGCATAAGGGAGTGGCAAAAGGCAGTATTTTACCAAATTTACCCAGCTTTTCTGTTTAAGCTTTCCTCATACTAAGCTACTGGGGAGGCTTTTGGCATAAGTTTTCCTAGCTAAGCTGTATCAATGTTCTTGGGTAGTTCTAAGCACCAGTTCTAACAACTGTCTCACTTTTCAGTTTCATGCTGTTCTCTTCTTCCAGGTGCAGAACAAGCTCTGATAGGGTCTCAGTGCTCTCCCTAGAGATTTTCCCTGCAGTTGTAATCACCACTTTAGGATTCTCTTATGCTGCTTTGACCGTACTATGCACTGTAAAGGGGCTGAGTCTGGGGGAGAGGATCTAACCGAAGGTTTTAGAGTAATTTCTGCAGAACCATATTGATTTCATCTCTATTAAATTCATTGAGTTTTCCCATAAGGGCTTTTTAATTTAACTGTTGCTAAAAAATGCTGCACAAATTACCTGGCAAGAATGCTGTGGAGTTATAAGCCCTTCAGGCAGTCCCTTAAAGGCAAAGCAGTAAAGTTGGGTGAACTATTCACAGCCAGGAGTTTTTTTATTCAATGAATTTACCACTTTGTCTGTTCACAGATTACTGACAAACAGCCACTGACTTTTTATGAATTTGTTCATTATCCCAAATTATTCAATGCCTGGTTTATGCAATGCAGTTTTAGCTTCAGGGCTGCTGGCACACTGATCCCCAAGTATTGTTTAAATACCACTGTTTGTAATTCTTACAGAAAAGCCCTATAAAACTCAATAAAGGCCTGGTGTTTTATTTCTGGGCACGTCTATAAAACTTGGCAGAAAATTATTTCCTTACCATAAAATTCTACAGCTTGGTTTAAAGTAGTTATAATTTTCTACTGATTTCTGAATGTTTTTAGTAGCATTTACGTAAAAAAAGTTTCTTTCATCACTGCTACTCGAGTTTTTGTAGTTTCTGAGAGCAGAGTGAGTTGATAACATGGATGTAAATCTTTGGGAATTGACCTTTTTTATCCTCAAGTTTGTTTGGTTACACTGCAGTTATGCTGGTGCCTGTTATAAGACCCTTTTTTTGCTATTGGAGTGTAAATGAGTATTGGGCCCTACTTGGTTCTGTCTGCCATGAATCCTAAGATGAAAACTGAAGCATATAAAAAAGGACACCCTAAGATGCAAGTCCATTAGATTTCTCAGTCCTTTTGGGTGGAATTAAATACATGTGTCTGATAGCTCCTTAAGGAATGAGGTTTCATTAGTGACAATCAGGCTCCAGTCAAATTCCAAGATATTTCCGAAAGTCAGAAGTGTTTTCTTGGGTCTGAACATGCACCTTTGAAGTGGAAGGACTCTGTTAGAGACTCTAACACCAGTGTTGCTCCACTGAGATCAATAGCTTTGGCTATTTGCTTAAATGAATTTAAGATATAAAATTGTCTTCTGCTAGGTCGTGTTGGCTTTAATTCCTTATATGTTATGCTGTTTTTAAACATGTTCCCAACTGGCTTATTCCTGGTGAATGGAGGTAGGATGCTAGTTTACTTGCTAACTCTGGTGCTCTGGAACAGAGATGTCTTTAGCTAGTCAGATATAAAAAGAATTAAAGCATCACTAGATGACACTTCTATAATGCGTTGGTGTTTCTGTAAGACATAATAAAATATTCAGTGCTTGAACAGATGGATATAGCCACAATCCTTCTGAAGACGTTATTTTAAGGATGTGGATTATACTGGATTAATAGGCCAGTAGCTTGGCAGAATTCAGCTTTTTGGTATTTCAACTTGTAGAGCTAGTTATAATTTCCAATGATTTAGCTGTAAGTTACACCATTTACAAAAAAAGAAAATTAGCGTCTAAAATATGGATTATTTTTTTCCTTTAATGAAAATTCTATTTCTAGATAATTCTAAGAACCTTAATTCTTTTAACTGCCAAACTGTTTCCTCTGGGCTAAACTTTGACAGATACTTAGGATTATCAGGTTAACATGTAATGGATAAAAGATGGTGAAAGGCTATGGAAGAGAAAGCTGTTGTTAACGAACATCAGTTTTCAGTAGTGTTTTTTTTATCCATCAGAAGATTTAAAAATCTTGACAGCTGTCAAGAGAGTATTACTGGTCATGATAAATTGTATGGTCTTTAAAGGAAATATTTAGCAACACTGGAATTCTGTTGAAGTTAATGGTATCTCCTTCAGCAAGAAGGAATAGAGGTTGTACTGTCACCTCCAGAAACCCTTACTACAGTAGATCTTAATGGTGTGTATGTCATGATTTAGATTTGGAAGCTGGCACATGTTGCCATGAGTTCTTCAAAATAAATTTGACTTTAGCCTTAGAAAATTTATTAAAATGATCCAGGATGGTTACAGGAATCCTCCCTTCCGTTTAAAAAGAAACAAGGCATATAAAGGAAAACTATCATCTTTTATTAGACTGTCTCATAAAAATGGAAGAAATACTGACTTGGAGCACCAACATAAGTCTGTCGTAAAACGCTTCAGTGAAACCTTTGGAGAACTCTTTGCTTATTGGGGTTCTGTGTTGTGTAGGGTTGTTTCACTACTGTCCTACCCTGGCATGAGAGGAGAGACCCAGCTTGAAGAAGGAATGGTAGCTTTTATGGAGTTCCTTTTAACTTACAGGAAAACAAGTTTCAATGGATCAATTTCTTATTACCCAGAGCAGCTAAAAAGAATGTTAGAGATTTCATCCACATTAGTTTGCTACATTATTAATAAAGTTATCATGAAAATCTCAGTCATTACTATGCAATGCTGTTTGAGCTATTACAGTTATCTTTTATTCTTAGCATGGGAATAACTGCAGTGTCTCAAACCACAGTGTGTCAAGGTGTCATTCTTGAAAGCTGGTATAAATCTGGCATGTCCTCCTTGAATCTGTAGTATCTGAGTGTTTAACAGCTTTAGTGTGCAGACATGTCTTGGTTTTGGTTATCGGGTAAAACAGTGTAATAAAAAGATGGCATGTTTTCCTGTCACATGGTTATGAGAACTTTCCTGAAACTCAAATTTAATATTAAAATGTTTTCAGAAATATCAGCTCTGGAAAGAGTAGACATGGTTCTTTTACATGGTTGTACATAAAATAAAGTCATTCTATGTAGTTAGTGGTTAAGTTTAATGTATACTACCTTGGACACTTGGAGAAAACCCATAAAAAGACTTAATCTCAAATATTGATCTCTTGAGATCAGAAGATGATACTGCACAGCCAAAATCCAGAATGATAAAATGTTGAGGTCATTTATGGAGAAACCACACTTGATCCTGTGAGTTTATGAGGGATTTCCTGAATTTAACTTTTGTCTTTAGGTCTGAGTAAATAAACATATCTATCTTTTGGGGTTTTTTGGCTTGAAATGTTTAACAGGACTGAGGGCTTTTGCAGTTTGCAATTGTGCCTTTGCTATATTAAGGTAAGTGCAGACCTGTACTTGGCCTTGAGCCAGGCTTTGGTGAAATATCTGAAAATAAACTTTTTAGAGAAAGTTACCTGTTGCTGTCAGGGAGATGTTTCATTACTTGTTTTCCACCGTGTATTTTGAATTGCATCTCTGACACAGCGTTTCAGGTATCCTAACCTAAAATACCATGGCTTGTTGGAACATTTAAAAGAAATATTCTGGGACCTGTCATTGAAATGATCTGACATTATTCAGTGTACGTGGCCTTCACTGCTCAGGTGTTACTGCAAGTGTCTGTGATAATGCACTAGTCACAGGATGCTTCATGTGTTCTCAGCAGAGAATTCATACACCAGTTCACAGGTCTGCTCCAGAACACCAGTTAGTGTTCTTATGGTGCTGTAAATGTGTGAGAAGCTGTGTTCACCAGTTCACAGGTCTGCTCCAGAACACCAGTCAGTGTTCTTATGGTGCTGTAAAGGTATGAGAAGCTGTTTGCTATTGTTTTTATGGGATTATTTGAAGTGAAGAACATAGTGGAAAAAGTGCTTTGTTTTGCTATTATTTCTTTCAGGACCTTGGGAAAGATTATTTGCAATGTCCCTTCATGCTCTGTGATATTTTGATCGTGTTTGTCAAATTAATATGCCTTTGATTATTGCATTGAAGAGTGTCTTTCAGCTTATAGAGCGTGTAAATTTCATGATAATGAGAAGTGCTTAATGAGAGTAGCTCTCTAGCTAGTAGTTGGAAGGGATGTGTAGAGATCATCTAGTCCAACCTCTGGCCAAAGCAGGTTCACCCAGAGCAGGCTGGACAGGAACCCATCTGGGCAGGTTTTGAGTATCTCCAGAGTTTGAATATCTCCAGATTTAAAATTTGCTAGGTGGTGAAAATATTAGGATTTCTTGGGCATACCATCATAGTTACTTCTAGTCTTCTATTTTTCTTTTGGAATATATTTTACATTCCTGATGTGTTTAAAATGAGCGGTACCTCTGAGGACTTCCTAAAGTAAGAAGCATAAAGAACCTTAACCCTGGGGCTGATTTCCAAAGCACCCCTCATTCATCATTATGGAAATAATTTATCAAAATAGCTTTGTTCCTATTTGGACACCAGAAGGATTAGTTAGCCAGACTTTTCTTGAGTGCTCAACAGATACCTGAGAATTCAGCTCTTTTATAACCAGCATTTCTGTATCTGTCATGTGGAAAATCATGCTCCTGTTTCTAATGGGCTAGAAGATGTGGATGGGGAAGTATCTGGCAACTAGTAAATGAGTCATCTTATAGAAATAACGCCTATCTGTCTAAGCTGACACCACCTCACTCAGAATATACTTCTGGTGACGCTTCCTGAAACTCTATGTGCTAAGCTTCTGGAGATGTGTGTTCATAGAGTGGCTTTTGAAGCTACTTAGGGATATCTTTAGAATTAAATTATTTTCTCATAAATTTTGTCCTTTGGCAGTTGGCCTCTTTTCAGAAATCTTAATCGTGGAAATGTTTGTGAAATTTGTGTCAAAGTCCACCCAAATTCATTTAATCAGTGGAGGGAATGTTGATAGAAGATATTTTGGTAGTTACTCCTGTGAGGAAGTGCTGATTGATTGTTTGTATTCCAGTTCTGCCTATGGTCAATGTGTCAGACACTGAAGATACATAACCAAGGAAAGCCAAACAGCTTAAAATCTAAGTTATCTTTATTGATGGGTTTCCTTCTCTGATCTTTTCTCTAGTCTTTGCTAACGAGGTCTTCTAAGGATGAGTAACATCCTTAGGGGAGTGTGAATTAGGATTAGAAAACTTTTCCTTATAAACCAAAATATATTATACTTCTAACTTTTCTGTTTAAAATCTTATATTTCTTCAGAAATTGAAACCTATCAGCTTGGATAAAATAGTCCTGAGCTATGAGAAATCTCATCCTCTTAAATAATCTCTTTGACACGGCTTCTGCTTACTCTTTTTCCTAAATATATTTTTGAGGAGTTGACAGCCTCAAAGACTTGCTATTTATCAGCTGATTACATTTTGCTGTATGTTTTGTATAAAAGAACAAAGCTCAGCCCTTTCAGTGGGGCTGAAGAAGCAGAGATCATTCATCAAGGTGATTCAGAATCCTCTCACTGGATATGCAAGATTGTGCCAGTAAGGAAAGAGACTGTTTAGCATCAGTCAGTACGGAAGATGTTTCATTTTTCCATCTCTCAGCCTCTCAGGAAACATCTTGACCTTCTCAGACCGGGGAAAAACTGTTCCCTGGAATACTGAAGAGCCCTGAGACATGTTTGAAATAAAGTCCCACTGGAGCAGAATGTACCTAAGATGGGGGCATTGTTGAAATTTGTATTCCCTTAAGGGAGATACTTTGTCATTTCAGGCTTTTCAGGAGAAGAAAACTGCAGTTGCTGATTTTTCTATGGAATTTCCTGTTCTCTTCCTATATTTTGACATTGACTGTACTCTGTATTTGGAGGAAGAGGTACAGTCCAGAAAAGATCAAACTGAACCCAAATCCTCTCCTTTAGTGTGTGATTAAAGACCTGCATTTCCCCAAGCAGCCATGTCACAAGATGCCAAGTGCAGAAGGCGTTAATCATCTGTACCTTATCTCTATGAGAAGCCGTCTTCAAAGCAGAAAGGAGGAGAGCTCTACCCTCTAGAGATAAATGGCATATCGTAAATAGTGCGAGGCACTCAGATACTGTGATTATGAGCTCTAGAGAAATGCCTATAAATAATACCAGGAGATGCCCAGATACTACAGCTTACTTATGAAAATAAATAAACCACATAAAAATCTGACAAGATGCAAGCTTCTCTCCCATATGAGGACACTTCACGTTCCTTTTCCAATTTGTATTGAGAGCAGGACCTGTAGTGCAGGGACTAGGTCCTCTGCCTGAACTTGCAGTCCCTTGAGAAACAATGAAGTAAATCACCATGTAAGATAGCATCATCCATCAAGGATGGAAAACTCTTACAGGCATACTTAGCTGTGTAGCCTTTCCAGATTTTTGAATCTAAAAGGAAAAAAAATAATGCAGCTGAGCAGAAACTTGTAGAATCTGAAACTTGTGCATATTTGAATGTGTAAGTGCAGATTCTGGTATGAGACAAGCAAGAGGCAGATTGTCTACTGACTTCAGTGAGAGCATTAGATAAAGGTTGCACAAAGGTGCTCACAGCAATAATGCATTAGCTTCTGGTGACCACCCCACTTACCTGCTGGAGAACTGTACCATTTATTCAGCAGGATCAATAACTAAAGGAAAAAAAAGCATTGATTGGAATTGCTCCTTGTTGTATGCAATTTTTTTTTCTAGGCAATTTTGAGCTGTTCTAATTCTTGTTAGTTTTACTTTCTCATCAAACATTTTGCTGTGAATACTGCTTTTCTCTGACAGGCTGCAGGTAATTCTTGATACCATTTGTGTGATGGGCAGGTTCAGAAACTCTGGTAAGATCACCTAATGGCTCTGTTACCAGCAATGTTAGTGAGCCTCACCGGTGGTGAAATTTGGTTGCAATGTGGATAGCAATTTGAGAGCAAAGTCCTACAAAGAACTGAAGAGAATAATGTTTAAATTTGAACAGAGATGACTGTATTTGCCCAGCTCAATGTGGCATGTTTCTAGGGGAGCACATACAAATCCCTGTCTCACAAGTTCTGTCTTTTTTTTTTTTTGCAAAGACAAATGCTTTACAGTAAATTAGCATAGATTTTTTTCAGGTCTTAGCAAGTGCTTTTATTTCTCTCTTCTCATAATCCAATGTTTCATTTAAAGAAAATATTAATATTTAATCAGCATTTAGAATAGGGGAGGAGAGCTCGCTTTCTTTTATATTGTCAGTTTGATTTTACATCGTTGCTCATAAATGAAGAACTAAGGAAATGGCCAGTGCACAAATCCAGGTTTGCTAGTGGTCTTGATTCTGTATAGTGCTCTGGAGCATCTTGTGGGGGTAGGATTTCCCTTAGATAATGCTTTGGAGCATGCTGAGAACATATGCATTCTGTGTAGATATAACAGTTTTATTTTTAAAACTGCTGAGTTCTTGGTTTTACTCTTCCAGCTTCAAAGGCAGTAAGTTTTGAGGAAGAAGGCAGAAATTGCTGAGAAAATCATTAATTTTTTTCTTGCTCTTGGAAACAAACTAGGCACAACCTTAAGATATGTATGGGATTTTGTTGATTGTGGCACACTCACTGCAGGTTTGCTCTTCAGGATGTAGCATTTAACCCACAGTTAATCCCCCAGCAGAAATGGAAGGAGTTGCACCACTAGGCAGCACAAAGAATCGGGTTCCTATACTGGTTGGTTTCCCAGTGACATCTCCTGCACTTGGGTGAAAATTTTAAGTGAGATGGAAAAAACTGAGCTTGCCAAGTAGCTAAACAGGGTTACTAGGGCTACAGCATTTTTTTCTGGAATGATACAGTGTAAGATTTTGAAAAGGTGTGTTTGATTAAATGTTCTTGAGATTTGTTTGAGCTGTAACCTTAAGGAGCAAAGAAATGTGTGCCTACCTATGCTTATTTTGCCCTTTTTTTTTAAGAAAAGAAAACATCAAAACTTGTTCTGGTTTAAGCATCTGGATGTTGGTGAGGTGCAAAGTTCACTGAATTCCTGCTGAAGATGTGAGTTGATGGGCATGGAAACTTACATCCAAAAGCTATAGATCAGAAATGTAGGACTTGAACCATAACCATCTTCAGCAGTTATGGAATTCCATTTTAGTCCCATCATACTGATGACAGAAAATTGTGATTTTAATTTTAGCAAAGTTTAGTTGCAAAGCAGTGGTTCATAGCTTTTGTAAGAAGATATTTCATCTGGAAACGATTATTAAAAAAATTGTAGGAAGATACACTTCTGTAATTCTACAACTGTAAGAAAAAAAAGTACAGCTCCTGTGCCTTTGAAACATCCTTTTACTATTAGTAGTATTAATTTCTAGTGTGAGCAGGATGCTAGAAACTTCCCTGTGCATGGCACTCAATGCTAGGAGCAGTGTAAGTTTTCCTGATGAATGGAAAACCTCCCAGAAAGAAAAGGAAGTGTGCGAGGGTATTTAAGCTTGGGATCTTGTAAGCTTTTTGGTTATGGTGCTTCAACCATGAAATAGTTTGTAATATTTGAGTCAGGCCATATTCTCTGCTCACTGGTAGTGGTCTCACACAGTAGCTTACTGTGGTGAGAGGGTGAAGTTTTGGATCTTGTCAAGATCTGAGTAATCCAGCATCCAGTGATCTGTGGGCCAAGTACTTCTGGAAAAAAACCTCTATTGTGATCTTTATAACTTAGTATGACATATACTATTGAACAGAACTCATTGACTCAATGCAACTCCTTGACCCTGTATGTTGCTCTTTTCTATGGAAGATGACTGATATTTATGGCAGTACTCACATAAAACCTGCATCTTCTATTACCTGGTAATTTAATGAATATCTTTCTTTCCCTCTTTCAGCCTGGGTGGCTCCACTGTGTGCATGGAAATTTACTTGGTTAGTTCTTCTCAGAAGTAATAAGAAATTACAGGAATTTGGGCCAAGTACTTGAATTCAAGAATATTTTGGTATGCGGTTATTTTGGTAACGGGCACTCAAAGGTCATTCACAGTTTCAAGCATCCAATATGTGTTTGAGGAAACAGAAATAAAAAGTGAGGAAACATTGGCTCACTGAAATATTAAATATTCTATTCCTACAAACTATGTAATAAATCAAGGAAACTTAAATTATAGTTTGTCTATGGTTGGATTGATTGAGTATACTTGTTTTAATTACATGTATAAATGTCAAGAGATTTCATTAGGTAGTAGCCTAGTGGGCATTTATTATGACCAAATACCTGCTTGGAGTAGCTTACAGTTTCAGAGCAATTGTTCTGTGTCTAATGGGGGCTGTCAGGGCCTTTGCCCACCTGCTGCCACAAAGTCTTGCTCTCCATGGGGCAGAAGTGTCACCTGAGCCTTGGGTTCTCTGTATCCTAACACCAAATGCTGTTGGGGGTACACGGGCTTCCCAGTGGGTCAGGTCTTCAGAGCTGCGTATCTGCAGCTGTGTGCAAAACCTAACAATTATGAACACAGTGTGATACCTTTGCTATCGTTTGCAAGTGTGGTTCCTGCAGGTGGTGTTTGCATGTGGTACTGATGGATGTATGTGTGTACCAAATGGGATAGCTTTGTGCTTCAGGTTTGTGCAAATGTGGTCTCATCCCAGGAAGCCTGAAAATTAAGGTATTTGTATGTTAGGATTAGCTGTTATGTGGTTGTGACTTTTTCTTGATTTTTTGCTGTTATGAAATGAACCAACAAGTTCATGTGTTTGTGTAAGACACAGAAAGAAACTTCCTATGTAGTATTATTTTCTGAATTGTTTCCAAATATCAACATTTCTTAATAGTACACTGATGTGTCTCTGCTCTAGTCCTCAGTTAAGAGCAATTCTTAAGTGATTTTTTTTCTGCTGTCTCTTTCTGAAGACCTGAAAGCCTGCGTTTTTAGGAATTGTTCTCGTTGTTGCTATCTAAGATAAAGTTGGAAGAAAAAAGAAATGTGGAAGTTCTTAATCTTTGTTTTAGGACACTTCACTAGCTGGGTCAGACTGTCAAATTGCTTGATGGATCCAAAACAAAGAGCAATGCTGTGAAAACATGTGAAAGACAAAAAGAGGTTAAAAGATTTTCTGGGCTCTCTGCACATTGAACAGTCATCAATTCTATTACCAGAACGGCTCCTGGAATACATCTGGAGATGCTAGTGAGAACATGGGCTCCCCTCTAATTAAATTCTCATCTTTGCCCAAATGGTTGAAAGGGCAACTGTCTTAAACCTTTGAACTTTATTTGTAATACAAAGCTTCAATTAGATAAAAGACAATAATTAGCAAATCTTTTATCTTTGGGCATAATTAAATCTTTAAGGAAGGACATCTTAATCACTTGTAATGACAAGTTCATAAATAAATTAATTCTTCCAATGAGTGTCTGGCAGAAATCAATGAGTGTTAAAAGAGATTCAAGATGAGGGGACACCACTATAGAAACACTGTAGCTCAATTACACTTGGTTTAAAGATTCTCATTTATAAAGTATTAGCTTGTTCAAAAGATGATGTATTATTTAAAGACATACCATTAAAATATGAACCTCTAATGTTGTAAAGCCTTTTAGTGGAACTTCCATCTTTACATATATATGCATTTCGCTGTGGTTTATGATTAGCTCTTTGTATAGGTTCTGTACCAAAACGTATGGTCAGTTTGATGCTGTCCTTGTTGAGTCCTGGGGTCTCATCTCATTCCTGAAACTAAAACCTGTCTGAGCAGCCTTGATGTGTGCAGCCTCATCCCCTTCACTGGCCAGGATTCCCATCCGGGTGATAACTATTGAAACTCATTATGCTTAAATGCTCTTGCTTCAGACTTCTACATTTCTGTTCATTTAACACTTTATACTGTAGCAGAGTACCTAACCAGGTACTGTTGGTGAAGGAATGCTAAAATGAAGAAATAAAACACAGTTATGATAGGATCTGCTTCTCTGTTTCTACAAGTTCTTCTGACCAGGATGTTAGCGGGAGGTTAAGCCCTGGTAGCTGCATCTTGCTGGAGGGAATGCAGTGATAGCACACTGCTTACAAGAGTTACTGGACATTAAACCTTTTTAATATTACATACAACAGTGTTGTTCCCAAATGGCATTATTAAGTAGATCACTGTCTCCTGTCTCCTACTTATTCTGACCTTCTGGTTTTAGCTGACCAAAACTGGTGACAGCTTTGCACTATTTTGATTGTGTGATGCCCTTACTAAATCACAGTTCCTTCTGTCCTTGTTTAAATACATGGATGTTTGTGGATATGTTACTTTGGTGTAACTTTGGGTACCTCCCTCCCTCCTTCTACCTTAACATTTTAAAGTTGAGTTTCTAAAAAAAAAAGTAGCAAGCATTAGCAGTTGAACTCCCTTTTAGGAAGTTTTTCCTTGGTTTTGCAGCATTATCTCTGAAAATGCTGAGCAAATCTGGACTAAACATGGAGTTATTGTGGTGGAGACAGGTCAGGAAAAGGAGTATTAGGGTGTTGCAGTGGAGAAAGATCCAGGACGTGCCAGAGCTTGAGGGTACAGAGGTAGGGCAGGAAGGCAGTGTAAGTAGAAGCTGAGGAGGTTGCATTAAAACTAGAGGAGGCAAAAGCATGGAAACTGGGCTGTGTTAGACTGCTGCTTTGGTCTCCCTTCTAATTTAGAGTGTGAAAAACTCGTTAGTTTTATACTGCCCAACAGTATTAATTAATTACAGTTTCTCCTGGCATATTAGTAAGCTGCACTACAAAATTTATTTCGTTTTTGAGTGGTGAAAATATGCAGCTTCTAGAATGATCGATTCTTTCTGTTGTTGTGTGGGGCACTGAATATCAGATAAAGTTGAAATGTTAGCGATTTCCGATCTGAAACTTGTTAAACAGCACAACAGATGGAAAGTTCTGTTCAGGTTGTGAGCGTCCAGATCTGTCACAGATTAAAAGAAGGGTAGCATATGCTGGTGGCTGGTCTTGATAGATATCTCTCTCTTTAGAATATAAGACGAGCTTCCCATCCTTGTAATCCAGTAGCCCTGCTGCTGACAGGCAGTATCTGCTGCCCCTCACACGTTGTGAGATTGGTTGTGAAACTATGTTATAGCTCAGAGCATCGCTGGACAGATTTGTTCACAACCTGGATGCTTGCTGTTCTTCATAAGGGTGATAGAAATCTAAACCTCTTGCCTCCTCAGATATTTTCTCCCTTCAGAACTGTCATCCAGGTTGTCAAAACTTATCCTTAGCAAGTTTCAGATTTAAAGGTTCTCTTATCAACACCACCACATTCCCGTCCATCCCATTACGCTTTGCCAATGAGAGCCTTTGCGTATCGCATTTGAAGCAGGCTTTTGCTAAATTCCTTCAAAGGAATTTAAATAGTCCTAATGACCATATTACCTTACAGGCTTTTAAATGTTTCACCAGCTGCTTGATTCAATGCAGTATAAATTGTAAGCCTTTCCGCAGTAATCTCAGCATTTGTTTGGGAGTTAAATATTAACAGATTTTTTTCTTTCTCACAGACAGTAGGTTCTTGCACCTGCTTAATTCCCTGCAGGGTTTCTTAGAAGCAAATGTTGCTTTACTTTCAAGTGCTCTGGGTTTTGTTCTCTTGTATGTGCTTTACATGAGGTCAGTTTGAAGAAGACTTGCTGATGGACCTCTGTGCATCTTGCAAACATGGCTTCTGTCCCAGCAGAAATCTTGGTTGGCGAAGGAGTTCGTAACTGCAGAGGTAACCTCTGGCAGAACTATGGATTTGATGCAAACAGATTAAATCAGTGTGATGCCCTTTACAAGGCTTCATTCTGTTACTACTATCCTGTCTTTCAGCATGCTGGTACTGGAGGCCATTCGATAAGAGATGTAAAAGCAAAAGAAAAGTACTCATGAAAGAAACAAGTTAGTCACATATATAGGCTAAATATTGGAACTATGTCAGTGGTTAAGCCAATACAACAGATATATCTTAGGTATTTGTCACCTAAACACAAAGATGGACTGCCTCTCACACTTTTCAAAATGAATCTCAAATGTATTTTTGTCATTCACAATTATTTCCATTAGAAATAAAGAATAATAGAGATGTGATGCCTAGGGTACTTAAATGTTCTGTGATGTGTATTGTAATAGCTATTTTAAGTGTAGGAAATACCCTAATAAGAAGCAGTTTGCGAGTGTGCTGATCTAGTTGATTCTTATCATAGCATTCTGTGTAAAATAATTGGAAGATATGACAATAGAGATGTCTGAACTCTTAAGCATCTGATAAAACTTGGGCGGAGTTAGACAGATGACTTCAAGAAGAGCTTAGTTAATACCCTCCTTCCCCAATTGTAACATTTCTTTTTATGCTACCTTTTATTTAAAGTATTTTATGACCTTCACTAAATATAGGAGTTGATGAATTGAAATACTCTGAATCTAAATTAAAGAAAAAAAAAACCCTAATGCCCAAATGTGTTAAATATCTTTTAATGAAAGAAGTATACAGTGAATCAAGACTGTACTTTGTAAGGAATATTTAACTGGCTGTAGATGTAAATTTTTTTGAAGTAGGTATTAAGTCATTAACAAAAAAGTAAGCTCATAAGTAATTTCCTTTTCCTACACCTCCTGGCTTCTCTCTAACTTCTTTTCCCTGTTCCCTTCAGTCTAACAAAAAATAAGTTTTGTGTTGTTGTTCCCTCCCTAGTTTCTTGTTTCTGGCAAGGAAATTGTAGTTGCAGTGGCTCATTCCTTTCCCCTTGTGCTGTCCTTAGTCTGTAGCCCTTAAAGTCTTTTCTGCTTTATCTTCCTCATATCCCTTTTTTGTTTTTAATTTTTTTTTATTTCCTCCCTACAGTCCTATCTTCATGAGCATGTAAGATTTGTCCACTTGTTCATGTAACTCCACTTGATGTCTGTCCCACATAAAATATTACCTTTCTTCCTTGTACTTATGCTTCCTTGAAGGATTTATTTTATTATTCTGTTTTACAAGCTCCAGTTCTGCAGAATTCTTAAAGAATCCAGTCCCATGCCAAATAAAGCTGTTCTCTTTCACCAAGAGGAATTATATTTTACTTTTTAACTGCATGCCTTTTATTTAGTAAGGTTCTCCTTTGTCAGCCATGTTATCTATCATATTTTCCCCCTGATTTTATTGTCTGATAACTTATATTTGTATACATTGATTTCTGGTTTTGCAGGATGGTTTTTATGTTGCTTAGCCTCATCTTCTCTTGCATTCTGTTTTGATTCAGTTTTTTTGAAGCAAATGGCACATCTTCCTTAAGAAATCCTACAATTCCAAGTCTTCTCTTTAGCTTCCCAATCACAATGCTTCCATTGTGGTAATCCTTACTAGAATAGTCGCTAAAATTGTGATTTTACTGGCAGTATGCTTTGGTTTTGCCCAACAGGGCAGTAACTGACTGCATCACCCTGCTGTAAAAATCCCAACCTTAACATTTCCAAAACTCACTGCAACATTTGGGCCAGGTATGCAAAGCAGAATACTTGGTGCAGAGATTTACATTTCCTGTGTCAAAAGTAGTATTTCTGAACAATTTTTCATTGATTCTCCTTAAGATTTTTCTCTGGTTGTCAGCTGCTGGTGTTACACTGAAGTTTTGGTCTTTTTACTGGAATCATAGAAGGGATCTTAAAGATCATCCAGTTCCAGCCCCCCTGCCCTGGGCAGGGACACCTCCCACCAGACCAGGTTGCTCAAAGCCCCATCCAGCCTGGCCTTGAACACTTCCAGGGATGGAGCAGCCACAGCTTCTCTGGGCAACCTGTTCCAGTGTCTCACCACCCTCAGAGTAAAGAATTTCTTCCTGACACCTAATCTAAATCTCTCCTTTTTCAGTTTAAAACTGTTTCCCCTTGTCCTATCACTGTGCTCTCTGGTGAAGAGTCCCTCCCCATTTCTGGGTTCTGCTTGAAACTGCAGTTACAGTAAGCTTTGAAGGTGATAGAATCTGATCCCACCAAAAAAGCCTGTTTCCTCTTCAAAAAATATTATTCTTTAAATTCTGTTCACTTTGGTTTTCAAAAACTAGAAAAAACCTTCTCAGAATTTATTTGGTCCGAAGTAAGCATTGTAGTAACAACTCTGGTAAATTTTTACTGAGTATCTTCATCTGAATAAATTCTCTGAGAACTTACTTTCTTTTGGTCTTGAAATATCTTTTCACTGTCTTTACTTTTTCAGTCTTTACCTCAGCCTTGGAGTAGGTTTTGGGTGGGTGCGTGTGTGTTAATTATTTTTTAGTTCTAGAACCAAGGCCCTCCAGCTCTGCAGTCAGGCCACTGGGATAGCTGAGCCCTGAAAGCATTAATGTAAACGATCCAGTCATTGCACCGGCGGCATCAGCTCTGATGAACGTCAGGGACTTCGTTTCCTGCCAAGTCTTAACTGAGGACTCAGTTTTCATTTGTGAGTGCAGGGCTCTGGGGCTTCTCAGGGATGTTATGTGCTTTCATTTTCATTTGTCCAGGATAGGAAATCAGTGCTGCTTGGAAAGGGTGGCATGTTAAAGATCCCACCCCCAATTACACTGGTGCCAATATATGGGAGTCAGCTTAAATATATCCTCCTCCTAACTACTGATGGACTGGTGCTAAATGTTTATTTTGGCTTAAAGGGACACTGAGATGTAATCACAGGATGATTTTGTTTCAAATTTTCCATTCAGTGCTTAGTTTTCTGGCTGACTTCCTTGGCTGTGTGTTTCAACAGATAAATGCATATACATGGTTATCCAGTGGTCTGCATAAAAAAATAACATTGCCTTTGCACATTATTAATATGCATTTTCTAATAAATGTGTAACTTAAACAGTTCCTTGCAGATGTTACTAAAATACTCTGCATTTAAAAAATGTGTAAAAACTGAACAGATTTCTAGTTATTTATGGGTTTTGCTTGCTTTTTTTAGGCTACTTTCTGGCTTTAAGTGCAATCTCTGCTTTTGGCTCTTAGGCACTCTTAGGCACATAGCGATGTTACTAAAATACTCTGCATTTAAAAAATGTGTAAAAACTGAACAGATTTCTAGTTATTTATGGGTTTTGCTTGCTTTTTTTAGGCTACTTTCTGGCTTTAAGTGCAATCTCTGCTTTTGGCTCTTAGGCACTCGTGCAGAAGTGCTGTACACTCACATCCAAGAGCTATGAATGCAGCAGAGTGGTTCCATTTTTAATGACTGCAAGATCATAGCGTTTTTTTTCTAGTAGAGAAGAACTGATGTTAAGTTGGATGTGTAGTGTGATGTGTGTTCTGTAATGGCCCTCTACATCGCAACTCCACCTTCTGGCCTTGTAAAGTAGTCAGTTGTTAGGGCAGGGTAGATCATTCTTGCATTTGGAAGAAGACATTTTTTATGAACATTGACAGCAAGGGCAGAAAAGAAGTTACTTCTCATATAAGAGATCATGGTTTTTTTGTGAATTTGTGCATTCATCTTCAATCTGAGCCTTGCAGTGGCCTGGACTAGCCTGTCAATACATTATCTGCAATTTTGCTTAACGATGTACATATAAGATTTGTAAATCACTTAAAACAAAAGGCTTTGACTTTAATTCTTCATTTAGGGTCTAGCTTTCTTTGCACTCATCCTCTTTTATACTGAGATCTGTAAAAAAAAAAAAAAAAAAAACCTTGATGCGTCCACACCTCAGTCTTCTTACAGAGCTCAATCAAATTGATGCAGTGATATTTAAAGAAGTCAAAGTTTCAGGTGACCAGCATACAGAGGGTAGGCACAAGGTATAGCCAAGTGTTGGTTATATCCTTGCTCATCTGGCAGTCTTTCTGCCTAGTTTTTTGGTAGAAAAAAAACTGAGCTTGTGGGAGGAAAAGATGAATTCAGAAGTGTAAGATGGCTGTCTTGACTGTTCTTCCACAAAGGATGTATCTCTTGTCACTTTTAAGACAGCCAGTAATAGAGAGACACTTTCCCAGTTATACCCTTCTTGCAAGTGATGCTCTGGCTACCACATGGCTGTTGTGTGATTGTGGGGTGATGACTGTGTGATGCCAACTGGGAGGCAGAGCTGAGGTTGGGCAATGCTGAACTGGAGGGGAGTGGTGCACTGATGCAATCTGCTTATTACCTTACAGCTGGTGAAGCGAGGTAGGCTCCTTTCAGAAACCTGGCTTCATGGAAAAAATGCTGCTATTGACTTTCCAAGTAGTAAAGATATCAAGAATTAGGTTTGGGGCGGGTTGCTGTTGGTTTGTTTTTTAGTACAACCCAGCTTGTTTGCTGTAAGTAGCCATGCCCTGACGGAAGGGAAGGGAGCTCCAGTCATTGGCACTTGCCAAGAAGCAGAGGCAGAGCCTGGCATCGCAAACGCTTCCAGGTCAGTGCTTCCCTCAGCTCCTGGGAAAAGGAACAGAAACAATTAAGCTTCAGGACTAGGTTTATTTTTAGATGGATTTCCAGTTTCTTTGGAATCCTGTGTGTGGCCAAAAATACTTTTATGCTGTACTTATTTGTGTAAAAGTTGGTAGTTTGTTTTCCTGCAAAATATTACTTATTTCTGTATTAAGTGCCACCTGAAAAGACTACAGGCACAGCTATAAGATTAGTGGGAAGTATCTGCATGTCTAGCAAAGCTGGTAGGAAAGGGGGGAATTTGCTGAATAGCTTTTGGGATTTGGTTCCTAATATTTTTCTTCAAAAATCCCTAAAGGGGAAAGATACATGGACAGGAATAGATGTATACTTCCCTACAAAAGACCACAACAGAACTTGAAGGTGCTAATTGAAAAACTTGTATTTGTTAATGGCCCAGTCATCTTGGTAACCCATCCAAAAAGATCTCATGTATTAAATACTTTCTAGCCAATTTAAAAGATGTACAGTTTAGCTGAGCCATCCTGGGTATGGAGTAGATTTTGCTGGTAAACTTAATGAAACTCGATGTCTCTAAACCAACATATTAGTCAAATTAGAATTCAGAAACAAATTAAGAGTTGCTAGAATATACAGCCTTCCAAGATCTATAAACCTGAGCATCTCTGACTTTATGGGCTCAAGCCAGGCACAGATGCAATTACTGAAGTGGGTCCAACAATTCCTTACTTGGGTATGAAATATGGGCACAGAGTTTAGGTAGGGGATCATTGATTATAAAGTTTACAGTTGAGACCACTGTATATCCAAGTCTAACTTTTGGAATTTGGCTCAAATATACCCCAACTCTAGCAATAGTACATAAATACTTAAGGAAGTGAGCTGGTGATATAGTTGCAGTACTGTAAGCTAAAATCCTGAGAATGGGACTGCTGCCATTGCCTTCAGCGGAGCCAGAAAGTATTTCCTCATCCTTTTGCATGGTAATTAGGGTTGGCCATGAAGTCAGTTCTCCATCTGTATTGAACCTTGGGCCCTACAGTAAAGCCAACCCCGTGTATGTGGCTCTTGTTACTCTGGAATAGTTCTGAGATGTATCCCAGGTGCATAGTGAGGGCTCAGCTGCCTGAGGAATTGGTCAAAAGGCAACTATTTTTTCAATCCTTGTATATATTTGCAGGGAGAAGGGGAGGAGGAAGGAAGGGGTCGGGACCAAGCACGTTTAGGGACGGTTGAACTGCAAGAGGGCCACAGCAGAGACTGACCTATCTGGAAGTATTTCAGACCTTTCAGGGTCAGACTGGACTGCTAGAGAGCTGTGTTTTGGAGTTTATAATTGGTCTCATGAGAGCGATGATGCCTTTGATGCTGGCCCTTGCTATCAGCAGTGGGGGCTGATAGTGTCTGAGTGACTTGCCTAAAGTCATGCAAGAAGCTGGTGCTGCTGCAAGAACAGCTTTTAACTTAGATTTTTCTGGGATTTTAGGTTAGTATTATAAACCCCAGACTTTGCTTCCTTGTACTTTTTCAGGCCGTGTCTTTATTAGTGACTCCTGGGGTTGGCTAAAAGCAGTATTTGCACAAAGTTGAGCTACATTTTAATATTTGTTGTCACTTTTTGAAAACATCAGAATTGTGACTTTTTCTAACAAAGTAACTAGAGATGTAAAAATCAACGAAGGAAACAGTTAATACAGTTCAGGGCAATCGGAGGGCTTTGGCTCCTACTGCAAAATATTAACGACTGTTATTTGACCTCTTAGCCAATTAATTTTGGCCAGTGTAAAATTCCATACACTAAATCTGTTTACGATACTTCACTATTCTAGGCATCTGATACTGTGCCAAGACCTTAATATGTCTCTGAACAGAGGTCAAGTCATGGCCTTAAAATGAAGACTTGAAATATAAGCTGTGTGTGGGTGGGTAGCCTTGTGTCCCTAAGGGGCTTATGAGTTCCTTTTCTAATGCTGTATGATCTGAAACTCTGGTCACTGCTCTCTGTATTACCTTCTTGTATTTCTTAATCAAAATAAATCCATTTTGCAGTTCAGAAATGACCTCTTTTTTGCAGTTTGTCCAGACCTTTATGTTTTTCACACATGGCTTTGGTTAAGCGCGCTAGCAGTTATCTGTTGTCTGTGGTGTACATCTGTTCAAAAACTCATCTTTGTTAGATCTCAACAAGTATAAGTTATACCCATCTTGTACTTTGGGGTGAAACAGTTGTATCCTGGTTGTTCTGCTTGGTGCTACCCAGGCATTTAACACTTCGGTTTCCTGTCTTTGGCTTTTGGGTATGAGTTGCCTTCTCTTAAAGTCTATGAACTCTAGTGAAAAAGACTGATTTTGATTTAAAAAACAACAACCACCACCAACTAAAAAAAAGCCCAACCAACCAAATCTCAAATCTGTTGGTTTTCTTTCAGTTTGCAGAGTGAATAGCACTGGTTGCTGCATGGCAATTAAGAATACCAAGTTGTGTTAGGTTGAAATAAATGCTGGTTACTCTGTGTATGTACTGGCTGGACCAAAGCCTAAGTGAGTTCCTTTAGTTGATTCCAAGGGTACATAAATGGTGTTTGGTTATGAATCAGAGGGACGGGGATGCTTAGGTCCATGCTGTGTGAAACACAGGGCAGTGCTGTATTGCCACTGCTGTGTAACTGTGCATCTCATGGTAAGAGGCTTAGGGCAAAGTCTAAATAGCATCAAATTCTGTTAAAGTTGTCTGACTTCTAAGTAGTCAGCAGCAGGACCACCGCTTTGGTCTTGAGAACCGGTTGACATATGTTTTATATCATAATGAAAGAGCAGTTTTTTGAGCTACTCTGTACTTGTGTACTTGTTTTATTAAAATCTACTGTTGGCATGTTCTGAACAGTTTTTTGTGCAGGATTGAAATGTTGTGCACAGTGAAGTTAAAGGTGTGCCAAGTAGTCTGAAAATAATGAAAGAATGAAGTCAGTATCTGCTGTTCCACAGCCTTGGATGTGTTAGCAATCATGTGCCTGAGACCCCGGGAAGCTTCTCTAAAAGGAAACAAAACCTAAAAAACCCTATATGGATCAGTGTCCAAAATTTTGAATTTTTAAATAATGAAATAAAAACAGGTCCTCCTTACTATTATTTGGATTGTCTTCTAAGTATGTAGAAGTGCTGAAAACAAAAGGCAATCCAATTGGAGTCACTCACTGCAGAATGCAGATTAGGATTAACTCAGATGCAGGAATCAGAGATGACTGATAATTACCTGCCACGGATGAGTGTGTCCCAGTTAAATGGCAAAGTAGTACATCCATTGGGGACTGACCTATATCTGCCTGCACAGCACCTGATACAACTATTGCTTTAACAGCAACAGCTACAATTATTTCCCTATTACACTTTTATTTTATCTGTTGGCCATTACAGAAGGTATCACTGTTTGAAAGATGGACTTCAAAGGCTTATAATGAGGAAATGCAGTAATAAAGCATCCTAACCTAGTAGTAGTAAGCTAAAGAACTTTTGAGACCATATCCTTGATTTGCTTCAACCTGCTTTATACTGAATTAATTGGTTTGCCAGAAGTCTCCTTGTATGAAAGGATTTCTTTTGGGGGTAGAGGGTGGTGGAGAGGGGGATGGGGAAGTGAAGGGACCAAAATTAAAAAAAGCAGAAGAACAAATTGCTTTAGTCATTTCCATTTTGAATTTACTTAGCCATTAAAACAAATGAGATTGTCTTTGTCTGTGATATATAGTTCCCAGCTGATGTAAAGGGTATGAAAATAGTTAATGGCTTAAAGAAAAGAAACAATAGGGTTTTATATTATCTAAGGAGATTGTCTTGGTAAAGCTGTTCCCTGGGTGCTGACAGGTGGTGTTGAATTTTGTATACCTTGTATACTTGAAAGAATAAGAATTTTAAAAGGAAATAAATTACAAAATGAAGGTTGCTTCTTGAAGTGGAAAAAGTTAGTGAAATTTCCCAGTCCCTGAATGGGACTTTGTGGTGTGAATGGGGCAACAGAACCGAAGCTGGACAAACTGGATCATATATATCCTCTGGGAAATGACACTTGTGTTAAATCTGCTTGTTTCAGGGGTTACTTTCTAACCTGTCGTGGTAGAGCACCAGTGAGGTTCAGACAGGAGCATGCAGCCTGCTATCTTGTATGTTTGGGAAGAGCATTCCGGCTCAGCCCCTTCTGTCCAAGATGAACCTCTGCCTTGCCCAAGCCTTGCTTTGCTCATGATGTTGAGGGACAGGAGAGACTGTCACATCAGGCAAGCTTCTCCCATCTTTATAACTTGTTGCACATTGCACTCATTCCGTACTGGAACTAAAAACTCATATTGAATGAAACTGTATGAGGTGTGTGCTATCTCAGTTTCAGAACTGGGTTTAATCGATTTTTTTTTTTTCATATGATGGGGTGAGGGAAGGAGAGGGCAGCACAGCATAGTGGCTGCATGCTCCTCTCATTCAAATATTTAAGGTTTCTTCAGTCTTAGGAAAAGAAACTGGATTTTCATAAGGTGTATTTTGTTTTCAATGTAAAAGTTTTTTCAAACAGACCACCAGATGGTAGTGTTTCCTTTGTAATTAGAGCTGTAAATACTTAGAAGAGACTACTCTTGTTTGACATAGGTCACTCAAGGACTGCTCAATATATAGCAGAATTTGAGATTTGTAAGTAAGGAGCAATATTAGTTAACTAAGCAGAAAGGAAGGGGGGGAAGCCCATCAGTAATCTTCAGCCACGGGAGGCAATAAAGGACTCAGTGGAGCAGAGGCTCGTGCCCTGTGTATCACAGATAAGCTGCTTGCCTGGAATCGCAGAAATATCACAGGTGATTAAAGCCATAAGCTTTAGCATAAGCATGAGACAACCCGAAAATGTTCCACCTTTTGCAATAGCAAAAGTTACTGTTGAACTGCAGTGCTTTTCAGAAATGTCAGATGTGATTCTATTGTTTAAATGGGATGCTCAGTGTCACTGATGGCAAAAAAAAAACTTTGTCGGCAAGGGGAGAGTGCACAGAGGAGATGGATTTGGGAGGTCAAAATCAGCTGGTGGTGTCTGGTCTTGGGCAAGTCTCCTCACTAGGGTGTGCCAAGGATTCCCTTTTTCCAGGTGAGGACAAGACTACTGATAACCACTGTCATGTTCTTAGAGGGAACTCAAATGCTACTCAAGAATGCAGGCTTATTATTTCAGCTGCATGTGGCTTTCAGTCACTGTCCAGAAGAATATATTTGGGAGTTTGTCTAAATGCCTTGAAAGGCCTCATTCACCATCAGAATTGGAAATTGTGAAATGTCACCCTGTATGAGAGAGTGATTTTAAAGACAGTCTGACCAGAGATTTGTACCAGGAGTTTTTGGTCTGTTTCTGGACAAACCAATGGAGAAATACTACAGAAAGTTTCAGTAAATACTTGTCTTTTAAATTGATTAGCTGAGATCTTTTTTTACTTTGTATTTGCGTTGTTGGAATAATCTTGCAAATGATATCAGTTTTGGGAAGCTCATGGCTGCAAGAGGTTTTTAAGGGAAGATGTCTGACTGTTAGTAGATATTTCCAGTTCCTGTTTCTAAAGAGTTACAGTGGAAGTCTGAGTCTGTGTACAATATGATCATCCACTCCCAACAAGGGAAATGGCTGTCACGCCAACCTGTCTCAACATCTGGGTGTAAAAAAATTTCAGATGGGTATTTTAAAATGAACCGCTCAACCAGTGAGCTTCAAATTAAAAAAAAAGTATTTGCAGAATTTTGTGTGGGCAAGGGAAAAGACTTTATATGCAGGAAAAAATGGATTTCAGATTATTTACTCAAAATGAAGGAAAAAAAAAAGCACCCCTTTGGATAAATCGCACTCTCCTTATCTGTTCAACCATGCAACTAACAATTTTAGTGGAAGTTTTTAAAAAATTCATTAGTTTCCTAGAACAATATCACTCTATACAGCTTGGGTTGTCAGAGTCTCAGTCCTAATTCCCCAGGGAAAAACCCCCAGTGTGTCCCTGTTTATCTGTTGGGCTCCGAGTTCCTCCCCTGCCCTTCTGACCTGCTCTTCCCCTGGCTAGAATTCCCTCCCCTCCCATTAACCCAGCTACCTTGTGTCATCTTCTCTCCCGGTTCCTAAAAATCCTTCTTTTTTTGCCTGAGGGACAGATACGTTTCCACTAGAAATGCTTTCTGCACCTGTGAGGATATGGACTGTAATTTCTGAGCTCTGGGTCTGCAATGTGTAGCTTTTCCTGTGCAGTGTGGTGGAGGTGAATGCGGAATTAAATCTGTATCACAACATCAAAATCGTTTGCTTTAAATGCGATGTACGCTTGCAAAGTCTTGTCCCACAGCCTTTGAAGTATATTGGTAATTACAGAACATGAAACTTGCTGCTGAGTTGGCTTTAAACTCTACATTTGGGATGTTGAATATCACTTTAAACCCATGTCTGTGTGCTATATGTATGGGGATTTAAAAGGACATGTTTGGATACTTTACATGACGAACAGAAATGTGTGTTATGAGATTATGTGGTACCCTGAGATGTGCACAAATAGGCAAAGTCTAGCCCTTGGGACTGAACACTTCAAATATTTTTGAATCCTGGGAAGGCTCAAAAGCAAAACAGCAACTCTCTGGCAAAGAGAGGTTAAGGAGAGAGCAGGTAAACTCAGTGAAATGTGGAATATTGCTGGAACTCACTACCCTTCTTGTGGCTCCTGGATTATGTTTCATATATTCTGGGTGTGATTACAGAACTCTCTGCATCGCTTTCAAACCACTGAAAAATGAGCTGATTTGTATGAGCAGAAGAGACTTGCAGGACGGAGAGCTGATCCTACTACCAAATGCAACGAAAATATTTTAAGCTTATCTGTTTTTAATAATCTTTTTATTAGAAACCCATTTCAGTTGTGTTTAAGGGGTTTGTTTTTGAGTTGCAAATAGCTCCTGTAGAATTTTGCTGAGACAACTAGAGGCCATTTTTTTTATTGCAACATGCCTTGTCTTTGATCAATCATTTTGATTTTCCTCATGTTGTATGTTTGTCATTCCTCGCAGTTTTAAGATTTTGTCAGTGTCTGTCTTCTGTTGTTTAATCAACCATTTGTTGGTTGTATGTCTCAACTGAGTATTGAAACACTGCATTACTGCTACAGTATTACTTCTGACACTTGTTTTTGCTCTCTCAACTCAAATACCAAGATGTTAGCTAGCAAAATTGGAGACACATGATCTCCGAACTCCCAACTTTTTTTGGTATTAAATTTTATCTGTGCAGTATTTAGTGTCAGTTTTTTCAGTTGGGCTACCCATGTGTGTTAGAAGCAGGCAGTTTTAGATGTACAGTGAAAGACAGATGGAGAAGTTCAATTAGGTGAAATTAGAAAAACTCTTGGTTTTATATATACTATCCAGTTTTACAGTGTGTGTGAAACACTCCAGTTTCTTCATATAAAATGTTTTAAAAGCATTTTACATGTTGCTATTCAGGAGCTCCCAATTCTGTGAAGGCCAAGCTGATGATACTTAGCTTTACAGTACAATGTTTATCTTTAAAACAAAGACACAAGATAGGTTTTAAGAGAAGATCCACACATAGGATGTGGTAAATACTGAATACTGGATCTATAATCCATGCTTCAATTAAAACCAAATATCCTCTTTTCCTAGGTGCTCTAGAGCTCTTAATAAAAGAAAAGTTCGGGTTTTTTGTTTTGGTGTTACGTTTGGTGGTTGTTTGGGGTTTTTTTGGTGCTCAAATGCTAAACTATTCCTAAATATTTCACAGTGTTTGGTTAAGTTTTGTGTGCATGGTGTTAACAAAAAGTTCACAGGACATCTGACCTGTTATCCTGCCTCCTCCCCTCAAGTGTCTGCTGTGCCCCCTGCCTGATACCTCACCAAGTTTTTTTTCATGTGAATTCCAAGGAAGGGAATATTGTGATTCTGCTTCCTGCTGCCTGCCTTCCATTTGAATTAGTTTTCTACAAGTTATGCTTATATATGGTTCACATGTGAAGCACACTGATATTCACACAACTCCTCAGGTAAACAAAAGAAAAAAGTGTTAGTATTTTGCTAATGTCACTTAAAACAGCAATGGCTTTTGAGTTCAGACACAGTGAGCATCATCACTTGCTGGGTTAAAATGACCCTTGTAGGTAATTTTAAATCCAGAATTCCTTAGCTGTGATTAAAACTTCCTATTAAATGCTCCAAGGTGATTTAATAATAGTAAATCTGTGGAGAGGGAAGGATATTGTGCTCTGACAGTGGTTATAGCAGCTGAATATACCTAGTTCTGGAATGCCCTACTATGCTATATTACCCCTATAGAGTAGACCTGCATCCCCACTACAATCCGAGGGTGCATTGCAGAGGGGAGGTTCCCCTGCCATCGTATCTGCTCTCTTCTCACGGGGAAACAGTGCATAAGTTCATACCTCTTGTGCTGAGATTTTATGTATAGTGAGGAACTTGGTTATGCAGCCCAATTAACCAGGGCTTGGGAAAGGGAAAGTGAGTATGTGAAAGTAGCCTTTTTCTGCTACACAGTTTTATTTCATTATTTTTTTCTATAATCTTTGAGCATACAGTTATAGCCCAGTGGCAAGCGATTGCTTAGGTTTCCAGAGCAAGGACAGAAAATGGAGGTTTAGCTATCAGTATGGACAGAAAAGTTTTGTTTTGCTTTTTCTTATAGTCTGAGTTCAAATAAGCAAATCATGGCCACTATCCCTGATGACTCAAACAAATTAGACAAATGCTTTGCAGGAGTGAGCTGCAGGAAGGGACCCCAGGAGGAGCTGTGGCCAGGTCAGGAGGCAAAAATAATTTATGCCCATCTCTGTCACAAAAAAGTAAATGGGATTTGAATTTGGTTCTGTCGTAACCTCTTGAGATTGATCAGTCAAAATTAAAGCAAAATGGGAGCTGGTTTCCAGTCCCTTACTGCTTCCCAATCTTCTGCTGTCAAAATTATTCTCCTTTTTCTTATTTTTTTTTTCTTTCAATACAAGATGTCCATCACAAGCCTAAGTCTCAGAAATACTGGTTTTGATCAGCTAACCCTCCTTTATTTTCAAATAAGTTCCAGTTGCTGTACACATTTGATTGGTGCTTTTCCCCAGCAACCTAATGCTCAGTTTGGAGTAATGGGAACACAAACCATTAATAAAAGATTAAAGAAAAAGCAAAACACCAGGATTTAAAATTCCAAACATATCTCTGTAGACTGTCTTTATAAAAGGCAGTTTCTTCGGCAGGCGTTGAAATGCAATTCTTCCTACACATTAAATAATAAAATCAGACATGTGAACTTTCAGATTGCTGTGCTGAGCAAAATGGATGTAGTTCTTTTAAGTCCATAAAAGTAAGGAAAATCAGATTTTAAGAACCAGGATCACACTGGAGCACAGTTGGAAAACTACAACATGTTACCAAAACCTCATTAAGCTGTCATAAGCTTTTTTTTGTGCATTTCCTTTCCCAGTCTTTTTGATTGCCAAGATATTTGTGTGTAAATAGTTTCTTTTTTTTTAAACTTGATTCCCCCTCCTCCTTCTGTGATACTGTGTTTGTGACAACATGGAGGTTACCATGGGGATTGTGAGTGATGTCATATCAGCAGTGTGACCTTGGTGAGGATGGAGATGGACAGAATAACTAAGGCAGCAAAAATGGAAAAAATACATGGGGAAAAAAGGAATGAATTTTAATAAGATAAGAGTAATGCACTGGTGTGGGGGGTTGGTTTTATTCTTTTAAAGTTCAGTAAAGTGTACATCGTGGCCCTCTAAAGCTTTTCTTTTTTGGCCTGATTCTCACTGGTTCTGGTTTTGGAATATATGCTGGGTGATACGGATCTAAGGAGAGACCTTTTCTCTACCAAGACAAGCGATATGAGGTAAGCTTAGAATGAAAATCGTAACTGTATCCCAGCTCCCAGAAAAGGGAGCATTAAATCATACACTAAAACCCCTTAGCACTTCTCTAATGCTTAACACGTGGAAATGTTATTGAATCTTCACAACACCCCAATATGAAAAATAAGCAAGTGTGAGTATCCTCAGTTAAAAATGGGTGAATGTGTGATAATCTAAAAGGTAAGTGAACCCTCATAAAGTGATTCTTCAAATCATTGGCAGCAGTGGGATAAAGATCTGGAAATTCCTATCTTTATAGTCCTGTGTTTCACTGGATCAGATTTGTGTTTCATTGAAAACATGATTTTCAAACTTGACTTGTTCAATGAAATGATAGTCTCATTCCTATCAATATTATTATACTTTTTTAGAGACAGGTAAGCCTGGTGTTAGTACAGCATCTTAGTATTTGTTAAATGTCTAAAAGACTGTGCATGGAACTCATGCAAATGCTTTTGCAACGAATGTGTGAGCTGAATGGGGCTGAAATGGCCTCATCCTTGTGTACGCGGTCTGCAAATGGAGCATTGTGTGTGCAAAGCATCCTTTCTTTTTTTCAAATGCTTTTGCAACGAATGTGTGAGCTGAATGGGGCTGAAATGGCCTCATCCTTGTATACGCGGTCTGCAAATGGAGCATTGTGTGTGCAAAGCATCCTTTTTTCCTAACCCCAGAACCTTGAGTCTCTCCCCCTTCTCACACATGCCATGTGTGCACTAACTCCTCATTTCTATCACTTCAACTCAGAGGAGAATCAGGGCCTTTGACTTCTAAGTCTCACTCAAACCACACTTTTATGGGCAGGGTTATAATGGAAATACTGATGAACTCAGACATTTAACTATAACGGCACAGCATGTGACACGATAATAAAGACATGCTTTACTGCCAAACTGTCTTGTGTAGATATTAGGGGAATGACGCTTTTTAGTTTCCCTGTTGTAAATATATACATACTTTGGCAAGGAAAAGGTGTTTGCCAGGTCAAAGTCATTGCTCTGGAAAAGAATGCAATAATGAAATAATATAAATAGCAAAGGACCCAGCACCTCTAGTAAGTTATCAAGTTTGAAGACCAAACTGCCAAATGATTATTTCCTATGTTCATGTATCAAACATAGTGTATCTGTGCACCATTAATTCCATGTCAACAGTATCGATTCTCTGTGCATGTAACTCCCATTGAGATCATTAGTAGATCTGTTTGTGAAAGGACTACAGGCACTCATGTCACTAAAACGTATGAAGTTCATATTTGTAGGGAGTTATTTCACATGTGGAACTTGGAAAGAAAGACCCTTCAGTGTTCAAAAAATGTATCTCTACTCTTATCAGTGTAAAAAGCTGTCATTTATTTCAGGCTGGATCAGCGCAATGAGACTTTCATCCAGTACCGGGTTTGAACTTAGCGGGTAGAGGGGTGGTTTTACCCCTGAACATCTTTTGCGAATAGGAAACTTCTCTCCTAGAGCTGAAGTACTATTTTTGAGGTTTTGTTTCTCTTCCACAGTGCTAAAATAATGGGGTTTCTGTTTGAATTGTTTTTTATAAATTATATTGTTTTGTTAAAGGCCCTCCCCACCTCAGACCTGACAGTGAGTCTGCTGAAAGTTAAGCTTAGTGAGGGAGAGAGTTTCTTTATTTTTATTTATTTTTGCCAAAACATCCTTTGCTATCTTCTTTCTCACTTTCTGTTCCTCCCAAGAGCAAAATAGAGGCTTATTTACTGTAGTGACATTTCTGAAAATCTGCATGGCAGCATCGCTGTTGCCTATGGAATAGTCATCATGTTCAATTTTGTTGATCCTGTATTTGTTTGCTGGAAAGCAAATCCTTCTATTTATCTTCAAAGTCTATTTTCCCAGGTTTCCGTTGCTTAAAGAGCTATACCCAGCTCGAGCAGAGTCCTTGACTGCAGAAGCTTATGATATTAATGTTTTGCTCTGCTGTTCTAATGATCAGTGTGATGTTTTGAAAGTGTTCTGTCTTGTCAGCCCTGTTGTTTTTGCAGTCTGTGTTGATTTGGATGTCAGCTGTGTTTCCAATAAACTTCTGAACCCTGAGTACTTTCTAGTGGGGAAGAAAAAAAGATGCTTTGTTTACCATGCTATGAAAATTAAAGACCGAGGACTTTCAAAAATAGGAGCCTACAGTTAGGATTCTTTAGCCTATGTTTAGATTGCTAAAGCAATGGCCTAATTCTCAAAAGGGCTGAGTATCCAGGAGCTCCTGTTTTGGGTCATTGGCTGTACCTGTCCAAGTCCAGTACTCTCTGGACAGGGATTTTGGATATTCTACAGGAGTAGGGTTTAGTGTTTAATGTAAAATTCCCTTATTTGTAGGTATTTGGTGTTGCATGGGACTTTGATTTAGTGGAGTGATACAGCGATAGTCTGAAGTCCCAACACAAACCCATGTAGTGATTGTACCCTACAGCTGGATCATGATGGAGATGTGACTCCCTTTGTTGGTCTCTATGTGCTCACCATCAGGATGCTGGGTATTCCCTTATTTGTAGGTATTTGGTGTTGCATGGGACTTTGATTTAGTGGAGTGATACAGCGATAGTCTGAAGTCCCAACACAAACCCATGTAGTGATTGTACCCTACAGCTGGATCATGATGGAGATGTGACTCCCTTTGTTGGTCTCTATGTGCTCACCATCAGGATGCTGGGTGTCCCCAGTCTCTGGGGAGGAATATGTGGATTGAAGCCAGCTCAAGCCTGTTGCATATGTGGGTTGAAGCCAGCTCAAGCCTGTTACTTTTCTTCAGAGTTCCCTTTGGTTGTTCAATTTTCTATTTAATATTTTTTTTTAGAATAAGATTTCTCTGCTGTGTTTTCAGGCAAGAAGAAAACAAATATACTTAAAAACAAGTTGGAATGAATTCACTCTATCAGGTTTCATTTGTGGAGAGAATTTTGGCATATGAAATTTGGAGTAAAATTTCTCTGGCCGTGTTTTCCGGCAGAAACAAAGCGAATAGTCTTTACAAATAAGTAGTTGGAACAAATTATTTTGCTTTCAAGCCAACAGTGCATGGGTAAAAGAAAATAAGCTTATGATGCTTCTGACTGAAGATTACATTTTCTCTTACATACGGTAAATAAGGTACTGGCTAATTCAACTTCCAAGACAGAGATGAGCCCAAATATTACATTCAAGTCCTTCAAAGCCATGAAGGAGAACTGGGCAGGCAGGAGTGAAAGCTCAAATGTATCTTCTGTGTTCCCAGACTGCAGCAGGATTTGAGATCTGTTAAGGATTACTTGACTATCTCCAGCTTCTCAGTAGGTGCCTGTGGGCAGAGGAGGAAGCGGTCCTGCATTCCCTTTTAAATGTCTTCTGGAGCTGTTGACTAAGCCACTCCTCATACCTTTAGCTAATTGTCCCACTAACATTCACTGTCTGAGGAGATGCATAGCAGAGAAACCCTCATTCTGGAGCTGCTGGACTTGAAATGTCATCACTTAGATCTGCTGCTGCTCCAGCAGAGCTCTGGGGCTGGTCCTGAGGAGCACCAGAGGTTACAGAGCAGCATGGGCAAACCTGCAGAGCATTCCTCGGGGTCTAGCTTCTAGGATGTATTGGTATGGCAATGTCTTAGAAGAAAAGTGTAAAATGACATGATGTAGAACATGAAAGCATCTTCTGGATGTTTCTGTGTCCTTTGTCTTTCTACTAGCAGCTGCAACCCGGCTTGCGCTTCGCTATTTTTAGTGTGGAGGTCAGTCTTAGAAATGCGTCCTCAAGTGCTCTTTGGCAGGCCCACGCAGCTGGGTTTGCCAACGGTTAAGCTGGATTTCCTAGAAGTTAGTGAGAGCCTAAACGGGCCACCCAAAAGTGGGTACCCGAGATGGAAAAGCAGCTGTGGAGCCCTGGCTGCTCCATCTCCTGCCATAACCAGCAGGCAACGCTCCTATCGCTGATACAAATGAGAGGTTCAGAAAGCACATATTGTCATATTCTCAAGAGTTTCTTAAGAATATGCCAATTTAATACATTTCTTTCTTTCTTTGTTAACTATAGCATATGCATCCACCATTTTGAGCATTAATCTTGAGGTCAGGATATGCCTTTTGGGTATTTTCCTATTAATGAAGTAACTTGCTGCAGAGATGCCATAATATCCTAGCAATCTACGTGCTTTCTGGCCAAAGTACTTAAAGTTTTAGCTTCTTCTTGAATATGTTGGTTGGAAACATGCCGGTTTTAGAAGCTAGATATTTTTTATTGGATTTGATGGGAAATATAAATTGGGTTTGGAAAAGGGCTAACCCTTCAAGCCCTCGATTCTCCCTATTAAGATTTTCCTTGCAACTTGGCCTCTTTTAAACTCCCATCTCGTGCATACTCTTTTCTAATCTGATACCTCAGCGTACATATCTAAACATGATCAGTGACAGTTTTAGCTGCGGGGTGAGACTTTCTGTGACAAGGGCAGTGAGCTCTGATTTGAGACCATTCATTGCAAGTGACTTCAGCTGTCTCTTCAAGTGACATCCAGCTACTTGAGGAATGGGGGATGACGAAAGTTCTTTGGACAGAAAACTTTCACTGACAAGAAGGTGACAGGTCCTTGCACAGCTGGTCTCTGATATGCCTTGGAAGAGGCCTACATAGTTACTAATTTAAGTTTAGCGGTGGCTGCAAGCATGGAGCAGACAAGTTCTTGTAGATTTGTAACTCATCGGCAGGAATGACAGGAGTTGGAGCTGCACTTACGGTGCTGGCGTTGTTGTATAACATTTCCAATAGCCCGTGTTTATTTAAAGAGCTAAGTAAACTGAACTGCAAGCTATTCTCATTCTCATTACTGCTTCTTAACGTGGAGCTGAACATGGTGTATTCTGTTAATTTGTTCATATATTTAAATTGGATACTGACCTTCACTTAATGGTCTGTCAAGTTATAGTACTGGTATCCTCACTCTTAGAGCTGTCTATTCCTTCATTTTTTTCTCCCCTTTTTTTTTCCGCCCTGTCCTAATTTTCCCCAGTGTCTCCTATCAGTTTTTCAACTCTAGTGGTGCTATCAAGAACAAAAACTCTCATGTGAGGGAAGTGGGTGGCTGTTTTTTTTTTTTTTTAAAGGGACCTTTTGCCTTGCTCAGAGCAAATACATGTGTCTCCTAAATCACTGCACTACGTGCCCACCAGTGCTCCCATTGCCAGTAACACTGGAGGGAACTCAAAAGATCCTTCCAAACTAGGAGAGCGATGTGGCAGCCTGACCACACACAAGTGATCTCTTTCCAGAGCACGAGGGGTAAGTGTGGGCCATTGCACAGGCAGCCGGGATACTTTTCAGCATGTTTGCTGTCATCTAATTAGGAATGTGGGTGTCTCGATCCCAGCTCTGCCACCAGCCACTTCTTGGCCCCCATCAAGTTGTTATACCATGGCACTTAGATAATTAAACAGCAATTACTTATCTGTAAATGTTGAAAGTGTCTGCTGTGATGAATCCTCATCTAAGGAAGTATTTACCCTTTAAGTATCAGGTAGCTCTTGGAATAAACCATGATGGAAACCTCAAAAATTTGAGGCTCATCCATAACCCAGAGAAATAAGGTGATTTGTTGCTGGTGTTTAATAATGGTCTTACAGCAGATCTGGTTTCAGAGGCTCCTCATTTCCCACCATCGCTCCTGATTCCTGTTCCCACTGCCTACTCTGCCTTTTCTGCTCGGCTTTTTGTGTGGTCGGGCTCTAAGTCTCCAACAGTCATTATATTTTCTTCTTGAAGAGTATCATTTCACATCCCTGATTTAGAGCGTGGTCATGGAAACGGTCAGGTTGGCACGATTGGGAGGATGGGAACTTCCAGTGTGTGGTGGCTGAGAGGGAATGGCAGTGGAGAGTGGAATGGAGGGGGGAGTCTGCCAAAGCATCAGACGTGCTGCTGACAGAAGAGTCATGCTGAAGCACTAGCTGAATGGACTATTAAAGGGCAGATAGGAGAAGTGAGACTAATTGTTACGAAAGAAGTAAGAGACCACAGCAACACAACTGCTGGGTGGTCCTGAGCTGAGCTCCAGGGGAAGTGTGGCCATTTACACCGCTCAAAAAGTTGTCCTCTTCTGTGCATGGGAGTATTTGTCACCCTATCAATACAGCTTCAGCTCTCCCATAAGGTCTTTACTCTTTGTATCTGAAATATCGCCTGGTTTATATTTAAGATTACAGAAATGTAATCTGTTTCTCAGCAGTTGTGCTTCACTCCACAGCTGGTGTAAATCAGCAGAGCTCATGGGTCTGCACAGGAGTCACACCATTTGCTGCTGCTGAGGCTTTGGCCCTCAGTAAATAAACACCAGGGTATTATTGCCCAGATATGACCTTATTTGTTTTGTTTTCTCCATTTCGTTGACACATCATTGAGCAAATTGTCACTGAAGTTAGGGAGTAGGGGAGGAGATAATTAAATATTACATAAGGATAATAAGGTGTAAGTAAAATTATTTCTATGGTTTAACATGTACGTCTCTCTTAGTAATGTCTTTGCTAGTTAGAAAATATGAGCGCTCTGTAATGCCAAATAAACAGTTTGCTGTAGATATTCAAAAAGACCAAGTGTACCTCTTACAGTTACTTTGACAGTTAAAAAATGACATATCTATAATTCATGCTGAGCAGCCTGACAGGAGGAATGTTGCCCGAACTTTTGCATGGTAAACGAGGGAAGCGGAAAGCAGTGTCGCTTGTAAAGGCAATCGGGTTTGTTTAAAGCAACCCTGTCTTTTTGGTAGCCTGATCTGTAATGTGACTGAGTTAGAAACTGGGTAGACTCAGCACAATGATGGCAAAACTTCTTCTGATTTCAGCAGGGCTGTAATTTGGGTTTGTGCATGCATATTTATGACTAAGGTCACAGGTACAGAAACCTGATGCAGACAAGGATTTTATTATTTTTCCAGAAGTCACTAACTGTAAAGGAATGAGTGATGCTTGGCTTTCTTACAAGAAACCTTCGATTTTTAATGACTCATCTGCATGAGCTGATAAAACACTTAAGGTTGTGAAGCCCTTTCCTGAAGGGCTGGCTTAGCAGAATGTCGGGTGAGAGATGGGTAGGAACAAAAGAACAGCATTTGCAGGTGTCTGGGGCTCTTCCCTAACTGAAGCTTCTATGCTGTTTTTTTTTTAATTTCATCAAAATTATTTATATGCATAAAGTAACAGTATATTGTGAGGTGTCTGCTTTACACTTGATGATTACGCATTGCTTACTGTTGAAATGTGATATGAGTTTTGTGCATCAGGGGAAACTTGTTTCCTTTTAATGAAGGTAACCTGTAATGTGAAAGATGCAGCAGAGAGCACAAATTAACTGAGAAAGCTGACCAAAATGAAGGGCTCAGTCCTTCAGCTGTTAAGTTCAGTATGATTTGGTTTTCCAACTGCTTTTCTCCTGCTTTCAAATGTAGATCCCAGGCCTTTTCTGCTTTTATATTTGCCCCACGTTCCTAGGATTGTAGTGCAATGTATGTAATGCAGAAGTGCACGTCAATGAAAGTTGTTCAATTCGGCCTTGCAGTGTGGAGGACTAAGATGTGGGAGACTTCCCTGTTACCAGGACTTTCTAGAGTTAAGATGCTGTATCTGCTGTTGAAGGGGGCACTGCATATAGGTTTGATCTGAAAAGAGCTTGAGTTACCCACAGTCCCCATTTGGATAGAACAAATTGTGCAGGACAAGGGGCACGGTGTAGTCTGTACATCTACCCCATGGGGCAGGACTCTTGGGAAGAGATTGTCTTCTTCAGACCTGGTATTGCATTTCACAAGGGCTAAAAGTCCCAAGTTGAGCCAACAATATTTCATCGCTGCATGGTTGTTGTGGTGTGGAAGTAGAAGTGCCTAAGGCCCTCGGATTTATCTGTGGCTGGTTTCTCAAATGTAAGCATAGATTTATCTGTATAAGGAAATTAATTTTGTTTCAAGGGAGAATTTGAAGCAGAATGCAGAAATTATTCTAGAATAAGGCAGGTAAAGATGTTAGTTAAATCAGCTCCATCCCCTGTGATAAATAGATCAAGAACCTGGACAATTTATTGAATAAATGGTCCAGAGATATCTAAATTATTTGCAGTGGTGTTTTCACCTGAGCCTGAGGAATGTGTGGCCAAATTTCAGCTGACTATATTGCATTCCTCTCTAGAGCCAGAAATAGGATCTCAGCTGTTATAAATTGATTAATGAAGGTATTGTTATTTAGACCAGACCCTTAGGCGTGTAATGCTTAAGTTTTAGCATAAATGACCAAGCTGAGCCATTCTTTAGAAAGGCATAGCTTTAAAAGCTATTTGTCTAGTTCAGAAGCAGAAAATATAATGACTCTCATTGTTTTGGCACTTTTTATTGTCTGCGTTGCCTCCCAAAACAACTGTGCCTGATTTACTTTTTTTTTCTCTCCTGAACCTGTGTGGTGTCATATTAGCATGGCACATGAAGATCCTGAGGTGAAAATAAATCCACAAAGATAAATATCAAACTTTGAGATGCTGTTCCATGTAACTGAATGTTTATCTGAACTTCACACACGGCATCCAGTTAGATAATTTGCCCACGAGGCAAGTTTGCTTCATTTTTCACAATGTTCTGCTACTTGAGATTATTTATTCACTGCAGCAGAGCTAGGGACCAGCCTGATTTGTTAAGTGAGCACTGGGAGGATAGATACTGCAGTACTATCTTGCATGGAAAACTTCGGAGTGGGAAGCAATGAACTATTGCCCAGTGCATCGTGTTCCGGGATGGGCTAGAAAAACTGCTAAGGGTGCAGCTGCAGAGGTAAGAGGAGAGTCCTCCCTTGTGGAAATGTGTTTTCCCCTGATCCCTTCTGCTTGCCCTGTAATAACCTTACGCCAATATTCCAAAACTCTCGATGCATATTTTTTTTTAAAAAGAAAGAAAAAAAAATCAAGAAGAACTTGTATCTCTCTAGTTAGTTTCCTAGATGTATGTTTAATTCTCAAAGTAGAGAGCGGAGGTATTTATTCCACCAATAAGCACAAAACCTTATTTCAGGCTTCTTAACTGAAATTTAATAATTAGTATTATATTAGACATTTCTTGACACCTAATAATCATTCTTGTGTGAATGTGTTCGACAAGGGAAGCAGAGCTCATGTGCTGCATTAATTGCAATGCATCTTGAAAGGCACTGTCATGGGAGTTCTGTTCCTTTCCACCTTTGTGTATGTGAAGTTAAACTGCCCACTACAAATTTAGCAAACTTAAACTGGAGCCAAAGAAAACATCTGCTTTGGACATGACTGACTTTATTTTCTAGCAGGAGGGCTCCATATATCAGTGCCTTGCCTTGTCTAATTTCATTAATGTGATCTTGTGTCCATCCTGTGGCAGTTTAATAGCCATTATTTGTGGCCTCCATCAAATAAAGCATTGACCATAAATCCAACTTCACGTAAATGAAGACATAAATGTCAATCTGCATTACTGTATAATATTTATTATTTTAATTAAATGAAACTGATTGTGACATTTATTAGATCACAAGTTCCTTGTTAATGGCAATGAATAGCAAAAAAATTGCTTATTTTAGAATGGGGAAAAAAGCTGCTTATTTATAACTTTTAGAAATTTTCCTGATGTTATTGTCTTAGGCTATGAGACCTAGGGATCTGTATGTGGAACACAGTGGTTGTGCTTCTTTTTGGGACATAAAACAGTTAGTGTTGCCAAACATGACACTGCAGAACAAATGTATTGGGAAGGTGAATGCACTGCTTTTGTTAGTCACTTCTTAATACAAGCATTTACAGTTAAATGAGCCAATTTTTTGCTTCTACTCTAAACAGCAGGAATTATTCAATCTGAAGTCAGATATTCTGGTTTTATGTTGGTATTACTTAAACTTTCTTCAATATGAGGATAATACAGTCTGTAGCTTAAATGATGTAATTTCCAAAGTATTGTGAAAAATACAGAAAATTCTCTGTATTTTAAATTACTGAAGTCCAATCCTGCTTGATTTAGTCCCAAAGATAGAAATCTATTACAAATTAGAGACTCATCTTATTTATTCACCTTTGGTTGTTTGGTTCATTGTGCTTTTAATATAAAAAAAAAAATAGTACATGTTATTTGCATTAGATATAGGAGAGGATAATGGATAAAATTCCATGGTCTTGATGCTGGTGAAATTCCCTAATCTGGCAAATCTCACATGTCAGTAAGAAGTGTAAGAACGAAGGTTTGATACCTGGTGCGTTTCTTCACTTGCAGGGAGTCAGATTTTATCAAAACTGAATTTAAAGCAGCCTATTTAGAGTAAGAACAGCCTTTCTATGTCAGAGGGAGGTCATCAGCTTCTTACCAAACAGACAGCGTTCAAACAAGAATCTGGGTGATGGAGATGTTCAATTTCATTTAGGAAACAAAAGATCTGAGTTAGAATTTAAAATTTTATATTGGCTAATCTTGATCCTGATCCTGTTGCTAATGAAGTCAGTGGCAAAGCTCCAGTTAACTCAGTTGGAATTGTGGAAATTCAGGAAATCAGGATTAAAAGGAGATTTCATCTTTACATAAACTTCACTACTATCTGTGTTTTTCACAATGATTGCTTGAAAACGAATGGGAACATTTGCACTGACTGAAAGGGAAATTGATTCAGATCCTCAAACATCTGAGACTGTCTTCAGAGTAGTTTCAAAATGTTTTCTACAGATTTCTAGTATCTCTCACAATGACCCTAAAAGGTTTTTAAGCAGGAAGTCAAAGTCATCGAAATTTCAGATTATTTTAAACTAAAAATGTTTATAGTGTATTTGTAGAAAGCTGGTCGTGAAGCTCCTGTCTGTGTCAAATCCTATTGCTCAGCTCTGATTTAATTCCATTAAAGAGGAGAAAATACTGTGCTGGAGTTTATCCTTTTGGTCAGTATTAACCATGTATATTCATAGCATTCTTTAAGTAACTAGTAGATATTATCTTTTCAAGTGAAGTGCCCAGCATTATATGGCATGACATAGAAGAAAAAGATTTAGCAGAAGCAAAGCTGAGAAGCTGGCACAGAGAAGGGTCTGGAATCAGAGAAAAGACAACACTTCACACTTCTCAGGTGCTGCTTTCCTGTAGTTGATTCAAGGCTTGTTTCCTGCAATGAAACTACTAAGAAAATGCTTTTTGCGTTACCAAAATCTAAAAAACAAATGAAGTGAAGCCAAGAATACTTCTGAAGTGGAGTCCTGCTTTTAAGTTAGCAGTTTTAATTCAGCATCATTTTTTTCAGCAAGTGCTTGAAATATTTCTCCATGATTTGGTGTGCAACTGTGTAGATACAGAACTATGTAACACTTCTGTATTCCTCTGGAGTTTCCCCTCATGTATTGTTTCTTCATTTCCTCTTTGTTTATAAAAGCATTCTGTGCTTGTATAGATTTATAGTATTTCCTTTAAACCTTTCTAGTAGTTAAAACAGACTTTGGTCTTGTGCTCATCTCTGTGCAAACCACTTCTTGTGGCACTGAGGAGGTGAAAACATTCTTCTTTCTTTTCACTCATGCTGTGGAATGAGAATTAGCAATGTTGAGGTAATCACTGTCTTTGTGCTCCATTTATTGCTGCCTTCAGTCTTGCATTTCCTCCAGCTTGGAAGCCTGTGAGAGGTTTGTATGTACATATGCTGTGGGAGAATTAATTTTGTCTCCAAAACGCTGGTCCTCTCAACAAACTTTCATGTTCAGCATCTGTTGTGATGCCTCATCTGAATGTTGCAGTGCTGTACAGGGGTCTCACTGGATGTCAGATGAAGGTCACTTTTAATGTACTGAAGTATCAGGACTTTGTAAGGTGGTTGCTTGGCCCTGGTCACTCCTGTAATGCAGTCAAAGCAAATTCACTTGGAGTTGTTGTATTTCTTGGTATTCAGTCATACTTGCTAGACAGAATCTTTCTTTTGTCAGCATGTACAAAGTTGAACTCTTAGATGTTCTCAGAAGCTGTCTTTGATTGCATTTATGCTCGTTTTTACATGTCAAGACTGCCATGATTTGCTGAACCTGTCTGAGCCGTCGTGAGTCTCCGGTCCATTTCAGTGTCAGATTAGGTTGTGTTACTGTCTGGTACCAAAATGATCTTGAAGGATTCTGTAAATACTTAGCCTTTCATTCCAGAAATTGAGAGGAGTCTGTTCCATCCGTAAGTTTTCCCCAGTCTTCAGTCATTCTGATTTCTTGATTCCTTGTTCTAACATGATTTTAATTTCCTTCTGTGTTTGTTCTTCCCCTGGGAAATTAATCTGAGTCCTGACATGTGTTCTCTATCTTCTTTGTTGAATCTGTGAGGCAAAGAATTGATGTTGTTCTTAGCCGTGGCTATACCTCCTGCCAATAAACTGTACTTTTTGCTGCTTTAAGGCATTGTCTTCTGCTGGTTCTTGCTTGTGTACCTAAAAATGAACAAAAACTGCCACTCTCCAAAAAAGTGAAGTTTTATTTGTTGGGTTTTCTTGTTTTTCTTGTGCTCTCTTCAGTCTTCTCTGAGTGTTCCACTTCTCTGCTGTGGCCTGATCCATCCAACTCTCTCCAAAGGCTGATTGACCCTCTCATTCCATGTGCACCTTTTCTTTCCTGTGCGAAGTGTGAAGGAGTCTGCTCTCCTAGACTCATTTTCTGATGTGACACTGATTTGTTCTGTTACTTTGGGCAAGTCACTTAATCTCACTGGTGCGGTTTATCCACTATAAAATAAGTCTAATAATCCTTGCCCGCTTTGCTGAGCCCTGAATCTTGTTTGCCTTCTTTACGTGTGCAGTCCTAAGGGTATTATACAGCTTCAATTATTAATGTTTGGAAAGTGCTTTGAGATCTTTGGATGGAAATCCCTGTATAATCATATTTAGCACTTAGCATTTCACAGCACAGTGCAGACGCTACGTAATCCTCAGAATACTCCTGTGAGACAGAATTACCTGTCAATACAATTATTATCCTCACTTTACTGGATAGTGAGGCAGAAGGATTAGGACCTAATCCTGCTTCTCTTCAAATAAATGGGAGTTCTTCTCTTGACTCCAGCAGGAGCTGGAAGAAGTCTTCTGTGACACATCAAATTTTGAGCTCAATCTGGGATGCCAACTCACACTCAACCTCATGGACTCTTCTTCATCTTGGTAGCACAGAGCTTGATATTTCCTGGTCATGTTGTCTAGACTTTCTTAAATGATTAATTTTTAATCTTCCTCTTTACTGTTCTGTTTTGGATATCTTCTATATTTATCGTTTTAATCTTCCTCTTTACTGTTCTGTTTTGGATATCTCCTATATTTCTTTTTTAATATCTTTCCAGGTCCCAACATATTTACTTTCTGATGCTGCATGTAACCCTGGGATATGCATCATCCATTAATTTTTCCACATCACTTATGCAATTCTCTTCCTTCACTGATTTATCCAGTCCAGTTCTTTCCTTCTTTTTAACAACTTTATTTTTCTGCTGGACATGTTATTGCCAACTTTACTGTCTACTGGAACACTGCTTTTACATAATTGACCTTATCGGATTCCTACTCAAGAGAAACTTTAGACCAGTTTTCTTGTTGTGAATATTGTATATAGTGCTTTATCATGGATATAATAATTTCATGGCTGTGATAACGCTAACCTGCCCTTTATTTCTCCCAGTTATTTTGGTCTGTTCCAATATTAGACGAAGTAGACCTGCCTTATACTGTGGACACTCAGGATCCACAGTCTTCCCCTTGAAATGCTAACCAAAGCATTGCTTTAAAAAGAGACTGCAAGAGCAAGTCTTTAAAATCTGAATAAAAATTATTTTAAGAAATCTCTTATGTGAAGGAGGATTTGGATGAAAGACCACAATAAGTTAGTTCTTCACAGAAATAAGTTAAGTTTTAGAATTCCTCAAATAAGAAAAATCAGTTTTGCATAGTTCAAACACTCAAGAGAAGAATTTCCTCTGTAATATCAGATAGTGACAGGATCACTAAAATGGGCAGAATCTGTCTCAATATATTGAGACAAAATAATTTCTTCTGTCACATTGATGCTTCTCCATGTGTTGGCCTGTGTTGTTCAATGGACCATTGGGATACACTGTTGCTCAACATACTTAAAGATGTTGCCATCCATACTGATTTGTTTCTGAATACACTCTCACAATTTTTAATGAAGAGACTGTTGATGAGCCTGATACTGGTGTCCGTGGAAGAGCATTCAAGGCTGGGCCTTGGCCACAGCTGCTGTTGGTCACTCACCTTTCTTCAGCTGAGGAGCTTTGGAAGACCATTGAATCATTTCAATGATCATCAAGTCCAACTGTTAACCCAGCACTGCCAAGTCTTCCAATCAGCCACATCCCTTAACACCACATCTACCCATCTTTTAAGTACCTCTGGGGATGGTGAGTCAACCACTTCCTTGGGCAGCCTATTCCCATGCTTAATAATCCTTTTGGTGTAGAAATTTTTCCTAATGTTCAATCTAAACCTCCACTGGTGCAACTTGAGGCTATTTTCTCTTGTCCTATTGCTTGTTACTTGGGAGAGGAGACCAACCCCCACCTCTCTACAACCTTCTTCCTTTTTTCATACCACCTCTGGACAGTGCTGGAGAAGGCATTTGGGCAGAAGGCAGGTGTATGTATGACCATTGGCTCTCAGGGGCCAATGATACGTAGCATCATGTTTCTAGCAATTTCTTTGCTTGAAACAGCTATTATTGAGCATTAAAGGTAAAATAAATTCTAAAGGTAAACAGAGATTTGTAGTAACGTGGCCATGACCTATAAAGCAACAATGTGACATTAATTTTTAAGGATCATATATTCCCATATGCTGTCATTGTGGAGCAAGTAACACGACTGGAAGCGGGCCTGTGCATTCTGAGAATGCATTTACAGTTTAACATGCTGTTACAAATGTAAGGAGGCTCCCTCTCTCTCCCTCTAATTTTTTTTTCACCAGCTTGACAGTTTTTCAAACATATTCACTGTCAGCCCTAACAACCTGTCAACAACTGCCATTATGTGAAAATTGCAAAGACTTGCTTGAGCGCTGTGAAAACTGACAGACATGCCACAAGGATAAGTTCCTCAGAAACAGAGGGCTAAAACTTTTGAAAGGTGCTCCAGCCCTTCCAAGGCAAAATGAACAGTCAGATATCAGGGGAAAAAAACATACACTTGTCACATCTGATATCTATTTCTTTTCCCCTCAAATTGAGGTGTATGTGAAAGAATAAAACATAGATTAGGACAAACCGTGCAACTTACTGGAGTTGGTGCAATTTTCCTTCACTGTCAAGCATATATGCACGAAAGGCCAAATTTATCCTCTGTGTCAATCCACCATCTGTGGGGTTAGTAAAACTCCTGTACATGGATAAAATGCACTCTTGTAGGAGATCTTCTATAAATATGCTTTTTTCCTATGTGGCTTACTGTAATTAAGGTTATTTTTTTAATGTTCACTGGAATATCATGCTCAGAAGTGATCCTGCCATGTGCTGAGCACCTTATCAGGCTCCTTGTCTTATTCTTTATGGAAGTGTTAAACAGCTGTGGTTCTGCTGACACCCATGAATTTACCAGCTTCTGGAAGTGGTGTAATGGAGAGCATCTATGTTTCCATGGAAATCAAATGCTCCAATCAGGTTTGTGGGGGAAGAATAAATGAGGATGATGCTTAGTTGTACAGGACAGTGTTAGGGTATGTCCACTAAGTACACTTGTGCATTGTGTGTGAGAAACAACACGTAGTCAGTGATATCTTCAGGAATTCTGCTCTCTGAACATCTCAGTGAAAGGTGGCACCTGAATTCTTTAGTAAAGCCAGTTAATGTCACTGGGAGATGTAATTCCTGGTAGGACACGGCTGGGGTGTGTTCTGGGGCTTGGGCACGGCTTCTGTGTTTATCCGTGCTTGTCTTCAGCTCTCAGCGGTGCCTTTGCAAGGCCCCTTTCTGTGGCAGAGATGAGTAACTTGGGGGATGCACAGGGCGGGTGTGGAGCTGAGCATCACACCATGTTGGAAATGTCTCATTTTCTTCAAATATTCCAGGAGACAAACTTTGAAAAACCCTTTTAAAATATGCTTACTAATAATTATCCAATAGCAATTCAATTTGCCTATTATCAAACTGAGTAAGAAGAGAAACCTCTCTTGTATTTCTTTTTTTTTTAAAGAGCTTTTCACTGGAAGATGATTAATTCCCCATTAACCTTAAGCTCAGAGTTATGACATACAGTGTACTGTGGTCCTCTAAAGCAGTATTCCCTGTAGGGGAAAACACCATGAGTGGCCTAAAATAACACAACTCTGTAAGAAGAAGAGGTTTTATACTTCTGTTTTAATGTCTTCTATTATGTCTTTGTTCCCCATGTTCTTTTTCATTTGCAAGTATAAAACTAAGTAATATTCATACTGTACACTTTTCAGGTAAATTTTCTTTACAAAACATTTTAAGCATTTAACAACACTTACCGTAAATGGTGTTTAAGATAATTCTTTTTTTTCTTTTTGTAACCCATTGTGTTCATTTTCTATATAGGCTCTTTCCCACTAGTTCTATTTTTGTTACTGTTGTTAGCTGGTTTTATACTTCTGAGTTACACAAGGAAAGGGTATCCTTTGATTTAATGTTTATCTGGTGGTCTAATCTTGGGTCACAGATGAGCTTAAATTAAAGCTTTGGTGGTATTTATCTAATTGAGGCTAAGTTGTGGCAGCCTGTTAGGAGACTGTGGGGAGATCTGAAAAAACAACTTGAGATGGTCATCTAATCCTCTGGTTGCAAGGGGTTACCTTCTGTCTTTTCCCTTGATTTCATTGTTGTTCTTAAGATGGAGATTGCTCAGGTAATACAGTTAGCTGAAATAGGATCTGGTTTTTATTAAGCGGGAGGCTGCCTGTGTATTTTGAGTGTCTTTCAGTACATGTGGGAATATGTAAGGTTATAAATCACAGAAAGAAAACACTGTAGCGCTTCAATAAAACATCCTGCTCTAGAGTGTCTGGGACAGAGAACATGAGCCTTTCACTACTTCCATGGAACATAATAAGTCACTCAGAAGACAAAGTGCTTGTAATTTCTTGTTCTAATGCCTAACATTCCTGGGCAGGATTCCCATCCAGGGCTACTACCTAAAGGCAGAGGACCTGAGACTTCAGAGTGATCTCCCTCTTCTGGAAAGTTCTCAGGTTGAAATTCAAGCGTTGCCCTGGATCAGGAACATTCTTGATCTTGCCGTTCAGCATCATGGAAAGTGACTGTAAATATGTAAAAAAGGTTCCTTGACCATTGTATGATCAATTCAAAGTACTTTCCTTCTAATCTGTTTCTCTTTCTGACCAATTTATGTGGTGTGGTATTCATGTGGACTCCTCGATCCACAAGAAAAAAATGCCATAAAACTTTTAGAATTCTTGTAAATTAACTACAGGGTACCAAGACCTGGCTTGGGCCAGAAAAGAACTCGTACGCATTTGCTACAAGGACTTTCATTTGCTGAGGACGGGTTTCAGGTGTCCATCTTCACACATCTATGAAGAAATATTGATTCCAAGGATTCCAGAGACATTTGATGGTTTCAGGGAGGAAGGCTCATGTTTTTTTCATCCACCACCATTCCAGTTCATCTTTTTTAAGCCCCGCTGTGACTCTGGAGTTCAGGCACCAAGCGTTACTTGTCTGCCTCAGCCAGTCACTTTTGACATCGAGTGTACTTGATCTGGGGCTGGTAGTTTACTTCAAACATTGTTCATATGAATGGGTCTGGCAGCCGGGAGACTGCAAAAAAAAAAAAGTGCATGAACAGTTGTTTTCTGTCTTCAAAACAGATCCATTGTACTGTTTCTGCTGCCTGTTTTGAAGAGTCTTGACTTTGAAGCTGGAGAGAAATCATTATCCAAGTTGCATTCATTTAGAGCTGAGGCCAGTGGTCTCGTAAGTGATCACTCACGTTAGCCTTATGAACCTTCTCCATGGATGGGTGAGAAGAATATTGCCTTATTGTAAGATAATCTAAATAAATAAAGAAAAAAACCTCTGCAATGTGAATGCACACAGTATATTACAAGTATTTCTGCATTATGCATCCCGACTCCTATCAGTTGATCATAGATCGCAACTGTTCTCTCTTGACCCCCTTTAGCTTGTGACATGCTCTGCTATCATTCCCTCATTCTCCTAATATTTTCACTATTGAAAATACTATAATTTTCCTTTTCTCGTTGTCAGGCAATTGGTCATTTTTGTCCTGTCTTTGAGCTATGTTGGGTTTTGTTTTGGGTTTGACAGCTCATGTTTATTTGCTTTTTAAATTTACGCGGCAGGTCTTTCTCTAACACTCAAATCTCACCTAAAGCTTTTTCCTAAGGGTCTAAAAACGCCTTTCAAAAAAGGTAAATCTGGTTGTCTCTGTTTAACCCAGGGAAAACTGCGACACTGAGATGAGTGCTTTGCTTAGAGAGAGAAAGCAGATCAGTGGAAGCACAGGCACAGAACAGGCAAGTGTAGTGTTATTCAGCCATGGCTCGGGACCATTACATCTTGATAATTCTACCCTTCTGGGATTTAAATGGAGCGATTCAGTACTAGAGGTCAAAGTGACACTAAATTTGGGTGGACAGTCAGGGCAAGAGGGTAAGACCAGCGCAGCAGTGGAAGGGCATGAAGTGGACAGGATGTGGTGGTGGTAATTCAGTGCAGATTCACACAACAGCACGGGGAGATTTATAGGAGTGTGTTCAAAAGAGAAAAGTGGGTATGATAAATTGGATAAGTCAATGACAATTTGTGAAATTACGCTTTTGTGTCATAGTGTCAGTAATTCCCTCTTGCTATATTTGGTTGATTTTTCCAGTAGCAGTAAGGGGGATCGAATGGTGACCAACCCACATTTCTGAATTGCTAATTTAGGAAAGTAAGAAGGGAATTGGGCTGCAGTGTGGGAATCATCCCGGATAAAGGTCAGTTCTCTATTCTTTTAGCTAAAGGTACTTGAGCTTTTTAGAAAAAGTTAGCTAATAATTTTCTTAGTGTGTAAGAAGCCCTGATAAAATTGTGTTAATGAGAGAAAGCAGAAGAAAATCTAGCACATCAAATGAGTGATTGCAGGCAGTTGTAGTTTTGCATGGTACTGCAGGCCAGAACACGTGGGGGTCCTGGTCCCAGCACCCCTTCCCTCTGTGTGTATCGAGGCAAGGTCTCATCTGGAGTTAAGGGGTCAGATTCAGCCTGTCTGGACTGAGGACTGTATGTGGAGTAGTGTGAATGCGTGCCTTAGGGTGCCATACTGCTCTGTCAGTCTCTTAAATGTAAGTGGTTTTGGGGTAAAATCAATGGAGGTACTGATTCTGAAATAATAAACGCTCTTCACGCTCAGTTTTGTTGATTGCCTATCGTACCTCTCATCTGGGAGGAAAACTCTGCATGGGATTCTGGTTTTGATTTATTTCTTTTATGGGTTATTAAACTGTGTGGAAGTTCAGTTATTTTTTTAAACAAACCAGCCAAAAAAAAGTATCGTAATGCAAAAGATTTATTTTTTTAAACAAACCAGCCAAAAAAAAATTTATCATAATGCAAAAGTCTCTCCCCTGAGGAGTTTTAGATTCTGTATCAGCCAGATACAAACCATTGGCATCAAAAGCAAGATGCCCTGGAGACACCTAGATGGTCAGAGAAAGGAAAAGTTGGATATTTTGATGAAAGAGGAGGGAATGGATTTTGGTTTAGAAAAGCTTTGCAGGGTGTTGGTGGAACATCTCAGACAAGTTAAGGCAGAGGTGATGTGCAGCCCGTTTCTGGCTGCTGCTGCGTGTGGAGACAACTACTAATCTTGTGGAGGAATTGCCTTGGTTTCGGTATCTCCCAGTGACGAGTCTCTGAAGAAACAGTCTGGGGTTTATGCTGTTGTACTAACAGTTTTTGACTCACTATATGAAGTCCTTTAAATTATGCATGAGATGTGCATTTTGCCCAGTTTGAACTGTCCACACTAATGGAAGCACTAATGTTAGATAAATGGTATCTATGAGCTAATGTGATTTTTACCTGGCAAGCGATGCCTGTCAGAGGGAAAACACAGGGAACCTAACTCCATAGCCATGTTGTGAAAAAGGGTGATGGTGTGTACATAGAGGGGGAACTTGTAGTGTGCTGGAAAACAAATAACTACAGGCCACTCTCAGACAAGTAAACAAATAATGTGAAGAGCCATATCCTAATTTGTTTGATTAATGGATGCATAACTATCGGAGTGTAATGTAGGTAGAGGTAAGCTTTGTCTAGTTCAAACTATGGTACAGTGCCAAGAAATGAAGTCTTGGAGTCTCCTACCCTGAGAGCAAGCAGGAGACAGGGTCTGACTGAGCCCAGGAGACCTCAGCACTCAAAGATGCTTATTTATATGCCATACAAAATAGGACTTTTTTTTCCAGGCTTTGAGGGACTCTGCTGGCTCAGCCCATATGGCGAATGGCAGCCTTTCGTTTATGAACAACCACAACAAAAAAGTATTCCAATGCTCAGAAGCATATTGGGCAGCGAGGCCGTAGGAGGAAGCCCAATATGCTGTTAAACAGCTGTCTGGACCCCTCTTTACAGGAGAGTGATGAGATTAAGAGCGGTTTTGCTTTTCCTCTAGACATTTGCCGTTTCAGGGTTTCCACAGACAGCTCAAAATCTGCTGTGTGGTTTGACAGACTACTCCATTTTGCTCTGTGTGGCTGTGAATGTTTTGGGGCTGTTTTTATCTTGCCTTTTTTCCTTGTGCACATGACCTGTGAGGTCCCTGTGTGAAACCAGTTGTGTTTCTCATGCTGGGCCACTCAGCAAACTGAAAAAGCACGTCTGGGAACTCTTAAGACTTGCAGAAGCTCATGTGCCGTCCTTCCCTTCTGTTACTGCAAGGATTTCACGTGGAGGGAGCAGCAAACTGAAAAAGCACGTCTGGGAACTCTGAAGACTTGCAAAAACTCATGTGCTGTCCTTCCCTTCTGTTACTGCAAGGATTTCACGTGGAGGGAACAGAATCAGAAGAGCAAGAGGTGGCTTAAACTGTTTTCTGACCTCTCTCTGCTTTGAACAGAATCAGAAGAGCAAGAGGTGGCTTATACTGTTTTCTGACCTCTCTGCTTCCCTCTTCCAAGCAGGTCTGAGTGAATGGGACAGGGCAGAGAGAGAGGGATTTTTTTATAGGTGTCTGCTGTGTTCTGGAGGCTGTTCTCACCTGTAGTTTGGATAAGTTTATGGATTGAGAAATTGGGGCTTTCTCCCAGTTTTCAGGCTGGTCCCAAAGGCAGGTGTTGATTTTGCAGAAGTCTGGGGACCACAGATATTTGCTCTGGCTGAAGTGATTGGGAGTGTTGTTATTTGTACTGATAGAGACAGGACTGTTGTTCTAGTTACTCTGTGTGTAGTTATGGTTGGTTGTATAAAATACTATTGCTAATCCTATACAGTAAAAGCTATAGTTCATTCACCAATAACTTTGATGTAAAGAAACCTTTTTGTCATTGTTTGGAGAATTTTAGTAGGGTTTTGTATTTATTAGATTTCATCTTGAACCACTCAAGTTAGAAGCGTATTTCACTGGTAAAGTAAAACTGAAATTCTCAGCTGTAGGAGGACTGCAGGAGCTAAAGCTTTAAGAATCATCCTGGATGGCTTAATCCCTGCAACAGGTATGGGAATTATTGGGGAAGTCCTTTGTGTATCTGTTTGCTTCGTTCCATCTCTCTTCCTGCTGTTTAGTAACATCAGTATTGACTTCTGTGCTTTGTTGTTAGAAAAGTCTTAATTTGATGGAGTATTTTAATAAACAGAATCCTTAAAAATACAGACTTCATGCACAATGAAGTGTTCTCATGTCCTGACATTGAGAAGCCTGTGGCTGTATCAACCAGTGATAAAAGCCCTGTCCCTACTGTGTACTTCCCCAGTTGGACCAGTTTTTCTAAATGCATTGATCTTTTTTTTTGTTCTTTTATATTGGTCTTGAATTTATGAGCTATTTCTTGAGGGTTTTGTGGGGCTTTTTTCTCTCTCCCCCCCCCTTCTTTTTTCCTTCTGTGTGTCTGCTTCTAACAGGAGAGAAATGATTCTCAGAAAAGTGGTAACTTTGATTACTTGATTTTCATAGATTTCCAGCTGCTGAACTGATGTCAGTTGCTCTTCCCTTATCTGCCAAAGCTGTAGCCCTGTTGTAGAAAGCCACCAAATTTGTCAGGCATGATTTGCCCTTAGTAAAGCTATGTTGGCTGATCACGTCCTTATTTTTCATGTGCCTCGGCATAGTTTCCAGGAGGATCTGCTCCATGATATTGCTGGGCACAGAGGTGAGACCCGACTGGCCTGTAGTACCCATCTCTTCCTTTTTTTCCTTTCTAAAAATGGGGGTTATGTTTCCCTTTTTCCAGTTGGTGGGAACTTCTCAAATGTGATGGACAGTGGTTTAGCAACTTCACTCACCAGTTCCCTCAGGACCCACGGATGTATCTCATCAGGTCCTGTGGATTTGTCCACCTTCGGGTTCCTCAGATCATCTTGAACCTGATCTGCTACGGTGGGTGGTTCAGTCCCTGCCTTTGCCTTCTGTGAGTTGGGTGGTATGAAGACCAAGGCAAAAAAGTCTTTCAGTACTTTAATATTAAATTAAGCCAGCCTTTAGAAATATATAACGGTCTAAGTATCAGCTTTTAGTGTTATTGTGTAGCTAATCAAGACCTCTAAAGACAATTTCTAAAACAACATTCTCTTTTTAGGGGTAAAAATGGCAAAGCAAACGAAAATAGTTTTTATTTTCTAAGTATCTTTGGACTGTAAAAAGCAGGACTCCAAAGGGAGATTGCAAAGGTCATGGAAACAGTTAAACCACAGTTTAAGACAGCAGTCGTGCTCTCTTCATTCTGTTTTTCTAACCTTGTATTTGCACTTATTTTTTCAGCTGCTTTGTTTTAGAATCCCTGAGATAAATAATAAGAGGTGTAGTAATATCCCTGCTGTTAAACCAGCATCAGGAAATAACCTGTGTGTGCCCAGTTCTTTCCGTGTTGAGAATCCCAGGCTCAGAGGACAGCAAGATTATACAGCTCTGTTGCTCATAACAGCAGTTTGTACTTGTACGCACCTAGAAAGCTGGAATCCACATCTGAGATGAGATCCTGTTCGGGCCTGAAAACAAGATATTTTTCCCCTCCTTTGGGACTCTGCAATTTAAGTGAAGAAAACAAATGCAAACTCCTCTGTGGTAGAAGACAGTTTTGGAGGTTGCACTGTTTTTTATAAATATCAGTGGACAGACCTGAGTTTAAATAATTTTTTTAACTACTTGCATTTTTGCCAGGCTCTCGTAGTGTAAAAAGGGAAGAGAGAGAACTGTTGTTAACAGCAGCAAACCGAAATAAATTGCTGCCGTGCTGTGGGGCAATACATCCTATCGGGTTCTTGCAGTAGATTCTTGAGAAGGTGGAGAGAAGTAAAATCCTCTATGATTTGAATAAACTTTGGGACCAGGCAGATCATGGACTCGTGGAGTTCCCTGTAGATTGTTGTACAGCTCTAGGAGGGTGTAGGGGATGCTCTGTCACCACCCGTGAGGACAAAGTCCCTACTACAAGGAAGTTAAAGCATCTTTGTTTTGGTCAAGACCATGTATGATGAACAGGCTGTGCAGGTGAAGCTAACCATGTATGAATGGGTAGTTGGGAAGAAAAAGGTGGAATTTGCCAGGAAGGCAGAAACATATTGAATTTCTGGGGCAAAAGCATGAAGTGATTGTGAAAAAATAGATTCTTCTGGGTTTGACTTGTGCATGCCTCAGGACTGAGCTTTCAGAAGGGATTTAGGTAAGACTTAAAGTCTACAGGCCAGTTCAGGAGAGGCTTTCCATGCACCTGCTCAGTGCAGGGAATATGGGAAGACAAAGTTGACGTTATTTGGCACATGATAAACAGGAGCGATGTGAGAAGTAGGAATCAATGAAGTTTTGCAAATATTGCAATGAACAGTTGAGTGGCTACTGGCAGCGTTGCTAATGGGCCTGGAGAACATAAAGCGATTCTGCAGCCAGTGTTCTGTAGCTCTGGTAATCAAGGAATGCCAAACATTAGAAATGAAAAGTCCTATCAGTTCATCTCCCCCTATAAAGGGATGCCTCCTTTATTATGTATGATAGTAATTAGCTTGCTTGCAAAGGGAGGGAATATGAAACAGAAAAGATTTAAAATAGTGATGGAGAGCCCAGAGCTGGGAGGATGAGACTGCAACAGAGGATTATCAGGACTGAGAGCAATGGGTTTAGTGCTTTCCACCTCCAAAATGTTGCGTAGATATTAACCAATTAATTTGCACAAATGAGCCATGAAAACGATCAGTGGCTTTGAAGTCCAAACACAGTGAAATCATGTTTTAGATTTAGCACTTAATGTTCCCAGTCTTATGGCTTAGGAGAGAGAGAGGGTTTGAACTTTCCGAGGGCTTCTGGCTCCAGGTGAGTACCCAAGACCACCGTTCTGTTGCCCAGGGGTTTATGGCTTGGAGGCTCCTGGCAGAGATCCTGTCCCAGGCAAGGGCTGCCTACTCCGACCCATAACATACACCGTACAATTTCACTAGTGATTCCTTTTAAAGTTCTGTTACTCATGGTTAAACCGAAGTACAGATTTTCAAAAGAAAGTTTTGGTTTCAGTATTCTAAACCATCATTAATTTGCCACCTTACTTTAAAATTTATTCCAATAATTAGTTAGCTTTCCTCCCACTCCCTCCTTTTAAGTGAAGAGATAGTAAATGAGCGATCTTTAAAGACTGAGATAATTGTTCCTTTTTATATGGATATAGAGTTGGGTTTTGTTGCATCTCTGCTGATTGTCTTGTAAGGCTAGAAATATAAATACCACATTCTTGAACTTTTTCCAAATCTCTTTTATACAATGCAGAAACATTCTCTGTGCTCCCAGCATTTTTGAAATTATTTTTTGGGTGGTTATGCTGTGGCTTATGCAGCAAATAACAGGTGTGTGTGTTTTCAATTCTGGGATTTGCTCTTGGAGAAAAATAATTAACACTGGCAGGAGTTTGATTGCATTAATTCACAAAAAGAAACACCCAAACGATAAATCCATAGTGGGAGAACTGCCCATATGTTACAGTTTGGCTTAACATGGATGAGGCATTAAATAAACTAAGTCTGAAAAATAAAAACCTTATCAGCTTTATTAGCGTTGAACTCTGTGGCTTCCACTGGGGCTGACACACTTAATTAAAGATGCTCTGGTCTAATTAGGTTGCACATCAAAAATACAAATACAAGTTGGGTTTTTTTAAAGACCTGTCTGAGTTCCAATTCCCAATGTTGTGAATATTTATTTTATTCAGTTTGCCTCCACCTATACCGAGTGTTGTTGGGTTTAGCTAACACAAAAACACAGGGATTGTAGCGTTTAAATTCCTTCCCCTGAACATGGCTGGCTCAGATCCTGAATGTCTATATATCCGAGGAAGACAAGTGTGGGCAAGGGAGAAAGACGACTTTATTTTGAATTTTAAATCCTTATCTGATTCTATTTGACCGGCTTAATTCTATTGGTGACTAGCTCATGAAGAAATCCATTGCCTTCATTTGTTTTACTACCTATGGGATTGATTCCCCTGTGGGTCCAGTCCAACCTCTGCTGAGGTCAATGAGAAGACAGCCATCGATTTGACAGAAGATGGTTCAGAATCAATGGGAATGCTGTGTGTCAAAATGGAGGAGTCTTCCTTCCTTCTTCTGCCTCCTTGCTTTAAAAACTGAATTTTTCTCCTATCAAATAGGAAAAGATCTACCGTACTCTGTGGTGTGTTCCCATGATTTTCTCTCCATGGGCATGGTTGAGCATGGAAGGCTTTGATTCAGCCCCTCTAGTTCCTATATATGGTTCTTTTTTCAGATTAGTGTTTTTGGGAAGTTTTTTTAATTCTTTTGTAATTTGTAATTTTTCTTATTGCACGTTGCAGCCGCTTCTCACATCAGCAGTTTTGTATGCTCTTACTTTCAGGAAAATAGGTCCAAACTTAACTTTCCATCTACGAGCAGTAATTTTCACTCCTGTTGGTGGCATTTGGGCAATTCCAAATCACTGTGAACAAAATGCTTCTGTTCCTAATGGCTCTCTGACCAGGTAATTATAGCTCAGCCAAACACGTGTTGGCTGGAGACGGGTATAAAATGAGAGCATTTCTAAACCTTTTCATTAATGGGAAATGCAAGCCCATCCATAGCTTTTTAGAATCCATCATTGATTTCTGGTGCTGTTTTGGTAGCTCTAAATCTCAAGTGACACCCAGACCTCCCTCAGTGATAGAAGAAGGTCGAGACCTGTGGCTCAAGCTGATTTTACTCAGTTTGCATAAACCTGCACATATGTGTTGGAAAATGGACACCTAGGAAGAGATGGTTGGCCACAGTTTTACGTCTGGCCTCATTAACAACTGTGAACATGGTAATGTTTCCCAAATATGATCCTTGTCACATCCTATTGCGGACTACTTTTGCTTTTCCATATTCAGTATTAACTTTCATTTTTCTTAGTGACCGGAAAGCTCGCAAACTATCCGCCTTGTGCAGTTTGCTGTAGCAGGGTTAGTTACTGGATTAGGATTTTGGAACCATTTAAGACTTTTCTTGGAGAAAAGAGACAGACAATTCTGATTTATTAAGAGTGACTTAGTGTTAAATGGAGTGCAACTCAAATGGCAGGCTGCCTTGAGCTATTTTGGCTTTGTTTCCTGCTTTGCTCATTGTATGTGTGTATTTGTGTGTGTACATCCATACAAATTCAAATGGCACCCCAGAGCTGAGGAAAGCAATGCTCAACCCACGATCTACCTAGAGACAGCTAAGTACTCTAAGTAGACGTGATGTCTCAGTGGTTGACTTATTCTTTTTAATCATTTCTGCTGAACAAATCTACAGTAATGATACAAATCCACAAGTTGGTCTCATATCCTGTGCGTAATGGAGAGGAATTCCAGGATCTGCATTCTCCATGATCTGCTTGAGCAAGGACATAAATACAGCTGTGGTGGGTGCTCGGAGGCAGCAGTGAGCAGAGGAGGGATGGGTTCCTAGGAGGATCATTCCTGCTGAGACACTGGTTAGATACGTCCAGCTCTGGCCCAGATACAGCAACCCTGAGGAGCAGCAAAGGTTTGTGTGGGGTAGGTTGTGGGACCTGCCAATGTGTTCTCCCCGTTGCTGCTGCCAAGACCCTCTTTGCTTGTAGACCAGGCTCCTAATTTTGTGTTTCTCACACAGCATACACAGAATGTCATGCATCTGTAATCTGCGGCGTGATTTGCTGCTTTCTCTCCCTGCACTGCTTTCTTCAGGCTCTTGAGGGAGGAAAGGTTTGATGCATAAATTGTGAGCCACGACAGAAAACCGTGGCCTTGTATGTTTTACTGTTAGTATCAGCCACCTCAGGATGGAGTGGCAGCTTTATCAGGGAATATCCAGCAATTTTTTTCAGATGAAGTTAGACATTTAGGAATAGATGCACCCCTTTTTACTTTCTGAACATACATTTTGTTATGACACCTTACGGAGCTCATTTTAAACCCTGCTTCAGGGCAAAAATATTTATGGCACACTTTAAATAAAACATATTATGTGTTTTGTACAAACATATGTATCATTGTCCCCCTAGCTGGAGCTGATATAATTTCTGACACCAAGTGCTGTGCCTCATGCAAAATTCATGACATGTCATTGCATAAGAATGAATGTGTTCTTTTAAAATACAGGCATTCCAGCCTGATAACCGCTTAGTTTTCAGTTTCAGGAACCAAAATCTTTCCTTGCTGTGACTGTTTGAGTGAAACACTGTGTCAGTGACTGGCAGCCTCAGATTCTAGGTGGTGGGTTGATCGTGGTTTTCTCCTGCAGATGGTCTTTATGCTTAAGTCAACGGTATTTGTGGGTCTATAGTCAACATGAATCATCCCTTGGAGTAGCAGAAGGGCAGGTCAGTGAGTACTTGATTAAAGCATAATTCTAAAAAGGAAATATTAGTTAAAAATTAGAGATTGGAAAGTCAAGAACAAAAGGGTTTAAAATAAAGATGCTGTTATTAAATTGTCCTGGGCAGCTGTGCTGTTGGCAGGGTGTGCACGCAACTCCGTGGTGGTTCTTGAAGGTTCCTGGCACATGGCTTTCCCCTGGGGACAGTGGCTTCCCCCGTGGCTGAGGTGAGGTCTGGGTGGCACTGTAGGGCAGACGTGGTGATTCCTAAGACTGTGTTTTGTAGCACATTGAAGGCCTGGTGCTGTGACAGCCACTGCCCCTTAAAGCCACGCTGGGATGTTGATGAAACATGGCAAAGCCTATTGAGCCCTATTAGTTACAAAGGTTCAAGAGTGTTGTCTCTTATATTAGCACTAACATCATCTTCTTGTGCAGAAAATCACTGCTCTGACACACCTGGCTCCATCTCCCTGCCATTAAACCCATTAATACAACAAATGGTATTTTATAATAAATACGTGTCACTTTCATGATTTTAACTAGTCTTTTGATTTGTTTCCTATTTTATGTTGTTTAGACAGACTGATTTAGACAGTTAAAAATCCACTTAAGCATGATACATTGTGGCTGCCTGACAGACAATAACATTGATATATATGACTAGAAGAATCTCTAATTAGATTTTGGCAGCACTGTCACAGTCAGGGAAAGTTTCCCCAAGTACTCCATTGAAATGATATTTTATGCAACCTCATGTAACAAAGGCCATTTTTAATTAAGTAGATTCCCTCAAAAGGATGTTAAATTTAATGTCTTTTTTTCAGTGGCCTTTGCCCTTGCATTATCTGCCTTCTCAAATATTTTTGGTAGCATGACTACTAAGTGTATGTTAAAAAAGGTACATACAGCAGATAAAAATAGGTTAAAGTTCTAACTGAAACTTGCCCTGAATGCTATATGTGAAATTAGTTGTAGGCATAGAAGCATAGTCATTTGATAAATTATTATTGTTACTTATATAGTCAAGCAAAAATGTAGTTTAGAAGCAGAAAATGATTATGTGATTGCATAATAATATTCTGTAAATCTCAGCTTTTATGAACACTTCAATGTAAGTAGAGAACAGAAGAGACTGTTAGGCAAATGGGAAACCTATTTCCAGTAACATCTACCTAAACTGCTTCAGGTTAGTTTTGGAGCCAGAGAGAGGCCTCTCAGGGGTCTCTGGATACTGGTGCGATATAAATGTGAAACCAGAAGCAGGTACCTCTGTGCTGCTGTTAATGGAGATGGACATCATCTTACCTTCTCCAAAGCTGCAGTGAGCTGGGTGTTAAAATCCGCATCGCTTGGCTTATGCTTGCTATGGTGGCTGCATGGGGAAGGTATAAAAGGGACAATTAGATTTCTTTTTCCTGATCTGGGCTGCTGCTCAGGTTTCATCAGGACTGCAGAGAGCAGATGAGAGTGCAGGATCTGGAGTGCTGACCTGGGAACATTGAACCACCCACTGGCATACGAGTTAAGCATCCATAGGGAAAGCTTTTATTTACAACTTGGAGAAAAGCAACCAATAAATGTAGTATTCCCACATCCCAGCATTTAATGAGTAAAGACCCATTTTTTCCTACACCCATATTAAGAAATCTCTACTGATACTCATTGAGTTGTGTGTGTGCATCGCTATAGTTCAAAGAGAAAAAGGAGTTGAGAGGAATGGTACCTTGGGAAGGGCCAGAATGTCCAGAGTATGTTGAATGTTTTCCAATCCCATCTATTCCAGTGAGAGCAGAGCATTTTTTTGATCCTAAAGAGACGAATCCTCTAATTAGCAAAACGAGGGCCGTTGGACACTCATTGATGTCTGTAGCAATTTTGCTATTAACTGCAAGAAGTGCACAATTTGACCTAGTCCACTCAGGCCATCTATACGTATCACTAAGGAGGTCACTCAGTGGCTTTGCCCATACAAGGAGGTTAGTGTGGTAATTTCAAGTGTGAAGGCTGAATATATCACACTCATGTCCTATGGGGGCACGTGTGGTGCCCTTTAAAGCAGGAGTTAGGCTACGGCTTATTTTCATACAAAAATAATACCCGTGAAAACACAAGTGGGAATCTGCTGTTCCCATTCCTCTGTATTAATTCCAAAAGTGAATGGCAACTGGAACATTTGAGAAGACTTACTCCTCTCCCGTGCCAGCGAGAAGTTTTGTACAAAACTATCCTTCACGTGTATTTTTGAGGAAAAGGAATGTAGTAAACTGAAAAGCATATTAATTTCTTTGCAGAAAGAAGTTCTATGGACCTTGTCATGTGGTGTGATCAACTGAACTCGAATACTAAACACCCCAGAAGTGCAAGAAAAAGGTAATGGCTTCATTTTGGGGATGGGTTTTTTGTTTGTTTGGGGTGTTTTCCCCCCACATGTTAGTATTAGCTTTTCCTAGTCACAAATTTATTTGCAGGGATTATAGCTCGTGAGTTCTCATATTTTTGAATGCACACATGTTAGTATTAGCTTTTCCTAGTCACAGATTTATTTGCAGGGATTATAGCTCGTGACTTCTCGTTTTTTTTGAATGCTTTTTGGGCTTTATACTAGTATTGGTGAGATTTTCTCAGTAACTTTGGAGAAGGTAAGTTTACTTACTTCTGCTCTACCCTGTGATTTGTGAGGAGGACTTGGTGAAGATCAGCTTGTAACACCCAAGCAGAGAGAACCTTGTGTGAGCTTTCAGAGAGGACACTCGGCACCTCCTGGCTTAGCGCTGTCGTGGTACGCCTTGGCAGGAAGAAATACACCCTCCAGTGCAGGTTTGGGTGACCGTTTCTGGGATGTTCAGCTGATGTTCTAGTCACTCCTCACTATCTCCTCCTTCAGCTCTAAATTTATATGCTTAGGCATTTAGGTCTTTTTTTAGGACAGGAGCTTATTTTTCATCAATAATCCTAATTTGCCTTAAACAGTAGGTCTGATATCTTCTCTGCTGATGATAAAGATTGGAGGCTGTTAGCACTGGTACTATTTATATTGTGTTAATGGGTTTTAACCCTTTCACTGAGCAGTGCTGATGGTTTAAAATAATGACTAGGCAATAAATTTTTAGCAGGACAGGTGTACAAATAGTATCAAAAAAAGAGTACTGCTCAGGGTCAGGCTATGAAAAGAATGGTGTCCCAGATTATAGTGTTTCATACTGGTAAGACCTGATGACACATGGTTTTAGCTTTAGCCACCAAGACTTATTTGCTATCATTAACAAGATCCACACGTATCTAATACTCGGACCTGAGTCATCGTCACCTCAACTTCTGTTTTCAAAACTATTCATCTAAGAGAGGATTGTCCTTACTGACCAGTGGGTACCAAAGCTGCACCCAGAAAAATCCTGGTCTTGCATTCCGCTGCAGTCCTCTGCCATTTCCAAAACCTCCATGAGACTCCTGGAATTCCTATCATGACTGTACCAGATGTGGAAAATGGGAAGACAATTAATTAATCAATCCTGACTTTACTATAAGATAGCACAGCTAACTTGTGCTATTTGACCACAATGTCCTACTGTTATACTGAGTATTGAGTTATTTGATAGTGATGTTTGTTTCCACCAATGGAGACATTTTTCATAAATATTTTTTCACTTGAAAATTATAAAACAAACCGAAGTGTTTAATTTTCCATTGTTTCTGTTCTCAGCTCCACATAGTCAGTTTTGTTTTTACCATTTAAAAAATGTTCACACTTAACCAGCTCTGATAATCACACTGCAGCATCTACTTTCAACACATCCCACTAAGATATTTTTCAATAAATAAATAAAGTATATAGAGCAGAAAGTGGAGAGTGGGTAAGTTTAAATCAAATGTAAAAAGTCACATTGAAATCATGATTTAAAATACAAGCAAAAAGGTGCATCCTTCTGACCTAAGTGGTTCATCACCCGTTTAAATCATTAACTAAACTTCAGTAAAATTTCTGTAAGTGGAGAATACTCTGCTGGTTTTTACCAAGTTCATGCTTCATGAATGTGGAAGAACCAGCAGCATTTGGTTGTTCAGCAGATACAGGTTTTGAATTCTGTAGTCAAACGGGAGCTGTTACATCTTTGCTAACGACAGCTTTCAATATGGTACAATCAAAACACGGTATGCTTTTCCTGAAGATAGCAGTGTCCTTGTAAGGGTTGTATGTGTGAATGGTGATCTCAAATACCTGGATTGCACAGACTTTTTTCCCTCAGGACACACTTGGCTTGTGAGATAATACATACAGTAGCTCAGGATGGAATAAAACACTTACCAGCTGTCAAATGTAGGATTCACCACCCTGTGTCCTAGTGTGGATTTATGCCACCTGATTTAGAGAAGCAATTAAAAATTCTCGAGCCGGCAGTCAAATAGTTTTATTCTGTAGTTAGTTGTTGTGGTGTCAGGGATAGTCCACCAGTAGAAAAGATGTCAGTTTGGCAAAATAAGTAGTTTACCTCTTGGAAGCTGTAGAACTTGAATATTCTTCTAGATAGCTTTTTTGTTTGCTTTATTATTGTTGTACACTAGTGAGCACCACCTGACCGGTGTCTGATTTGGTTATAATGTTTTCTTTCTTCTGGTTAAACTGTAGAGATAAGTCAGTGTTCAGTCCAAGGTCTTGGATTTTAAATCAAGAGCTAGCTCTTCATTCATCAATTTACACCAAAATGACAAACCACGAGATGAAAAAGGACGGTAACACAAGGGTCTTTGTCAGCAAATATGGACATACTTTAAATTGTAGCTTTCTGAAGAGTACTTGGCTGTTACAGAATACCTGCTACTCAGTAATTCAAAACACTTGACAAATAATTGTATTTTAAGCTTCTTAGCATTCTTGTGCACCAAGGAAATATTACTTTCCCATCTTGCAAATGGGTATATGGAAGAGCAGAACGTGGAAATGGCTGAGGAGCTTTATCGGTCTGGAGGGTATCCCTGTAGCAGGCAGCTGGTGCACAGGACATGTGCCAGGATGTTTACATTTCCACCAGAAAAAGATGTAAAGACCCTGATTCCTCAGCTTCATTTTGTTATTTACCTTCAAGCAAGGATGTGACTGACTGGAAGCATTGCTGATGAGCAAGACAGGTCTGTTCTAAGCAACTTGAGGTAGAAAGACGCAGCCGAGAAAATAAGAGATGCTTGAAATGATCTTAGTGTCCTTAATTATCCTTTCCCATTACAGATGATGTATTTTTTAATTATTATTATTTTCAGAAGAAAATTATCTTTAGGGGAAATCAGAAGGAAGAGAAAGAACAGGGACAGGGTCCAGCTGCTTTTCTCCATAGAGAAGTGTCTTGGGGTAGGGTTAGGGGTGACAAGAAGAAAAAAGGCCTATGCTTATGGCTGGCAAATGTTGCCACTGTGGTGGTCAGTGGATGTTTTCCACATGTGTACGTGAGGACAGCAAGGATCCTCGAGCTTGTTTTTCTCCTGTGTGCAGCACAGCACGTTGGCCTAGATTTTATTGCTGTGACCTGAACTCATCTTTGTACCATAGGGGAAATACTTGCAGTGCTTTACAGATCTCGGAGACAGTCTCATTTTCTCAGCACAGAGCTAATATATCAAGCTAATTTACTGCTGTGGTGTGTTGCAAAGCCTATATAATATTGAGTAAACATTGTTGGCTTATACATTAACTGTAACTAAAACCCTGTGCAAACTTTATTCTGGCTTCGGGATTTTCCTGGAAGGAGTGACTGAGAAAAGGAGGATAGAGGGTTTTTTTCCTGTATTTTTTTCTTCTCTGCATTGAGGAAACTTTACTCTTAAACTTGGCAGTTCTGCTAATTTTAGGTCAGGTGGCAGGCATGGTTAGGAGCTTTCTGTGTGGATCTCTCAATTGACTCCCGTTCTTTGTCAGGATCCCTCAGCAGTGTCTAATCGTGTTTCTTTTTCCTGTTTGGTGTGCAAATATAACTGAATAAAATAATCTAGATGACTGTCTGCTTTCAAAACTTAGTAGAACAGCTATGCCTTTGTGTGACTAAGGATTATAATGTTTTGAATGATCTAAAAATGGAAACCAAATATTTAGTTCTTTGAATTTATGTGGGACTCTTTATCTGAGGAGTCTAATGTGCTTTACCAGCAGGAATTAATTAGAAAATAAAGGACTCGTGTAAGGAATATCCTTTAAGAAGGTGGCAGGATACCACCAAGATGCTTTATTTGGTGAAAAGAATTAGCAGTATCCAGTCTATCAGAAGGGGTGGTAGAAACACCATCGCTTTGGAAATTTGAGAGCGGAGCGGTTGCTCTTGTGGAAGGTGTCCCCAAGGGAACCTGTCCTAGAAAGGTGTGGGCAAAAGCATTTTTCTGTGTGCAATCCTTATGAACTTTTTTTCCCCAGAGTGTACATTTCTATTAATTACAGTAACCATATGTTCTAGTTTTACTGGGACTTTCCCAGTTTCTCGTGTGATACTGTCCCAGTGTCCTGGGAGCATGAAATAACATTAATCAAAAAATGTAAGGGCTTTATTTGTATGCAGGGCACGTTGCTCTGCTGAGTAAAATTCATTCTGGCTTAAATGTGAACAAACTTTCCAGTGGATGAGTGTTAATCTTATTGAACAGTGTTAAGAACGAAAAGCAAAACAGCATCAGAGCTGTTGTTTCGCTCAAAGTGAATATTCATGTCACTTATTTGGTGTTTCATGATAAACTCAGTTGGTGCATTACTGGAAAAAATTCTCTCCCATGAGAAAGAACCAAATGTCACCACTGAGATTCTGACAATAGGGACATCAATGTTTATTCTTGAAAAATAATCCCAAGTGTCTTCTGCAGGAATCTGGCAACCCCACAATGAGTTATGAAAAAGCATCCCATTCTTCTGTTTCTAGAATCAAATAGCTTTTAATCCCTCTAGATTTCTACTACGTGGGGACAAAATTTTGGTGGAAGGGAATACTCACAAACTTTCCCTCTCAACTTACGTGCCTTTATTAGGATTTTACTTACTGCTTTATTAGGAATTACTACGTCCTTTATTAGAAATTTACTGCTGCTGAGGCCTGATTGGCAAGTGTCACAGTCTGTATGGACTCTAATGCTTTTTGAGTTCGCTACGTAACAAAAGATCATTTCTCACTGTTTTTCTTGCACTAGTAGGGAGGGAGGGAAGCAGCCTCTGGATTGTTTCCCATTTGTTCTTCAAAGACAACCAATTGAATCGTGGTTTGGTTTTGCTTTGTTTTGTGTTTTATCAAGTACAGTCAAGAGCTTTCATGGAGGATGGGGTAGCAGATTACACGGAATCTCATTTTTAATTTATTTTGAGATATGAGGTAGACTTGGACTTGAATTTTGGTATATTTTGTATGCTACTTAATTTCCTGATTGAGCCTGGAGGTTAGAGGTCTACAGTGGATTCAGAGTCTATTCCGTTCTTGCCTAAACCAGGGAGAAGTGGACACTATAAGCCTAATCTAAGCCCCAGTGAGGGCAATGGAAAGACTGCCATTGACTTGGGGTTTGGATCAGGCACATCCTAGAGATCCTGTTTTCATATATGTAAGCGAAATCCTGGAAGAGAAATATCTGTTACTTTGAGATTTCATTACAAACTCTGAATTCATACCAGTCTTCAATGGGTTGAAAAGGGCCTTTGAGAAACAAAGTTGGGCAGTGATGGAACCAGAGCGTAACCTGCATGTTCTTCTCCCTGTCCATGAGTTCACTCATTCAGGCACTGTTCTTCTCATCATTTTATGATCAGCTAGCAACCTTTTTCAATGCCAATTGGATTTTTCAGATAAAGCCACTAATTTCGATTGTACAATAGAAATCAGCTTTCAATGGTATTTCAATTAACCTTGCTATTAAAGAAATTGCTTTTTGCCAATACTCAATGGTTGGTTGACATTCAGAAAACACATGATTCCTTTAATACAATCTGTATTGAAAGAGCAAGGCTACGTTGCTTGGTTGGTGCCAATGCATTTCAGAGCAATGGGGAGAGTTTAAGAAATCCTACATATCTTCCTTGATACAGATTATAAGTGACCTATAGGAAGTCAGTGGCAGCAGGAAAATTATTATATGGATGAACAGATGAAAAAAACATTTTAAGGACAGATCCTGAGATTTTTTGTCCCAGCAGGAAGAAGACTTTGAAGGGTACTGGTGCTGGATTTTGCTACCAGAGGATGGCTTTTGTAATCACACTGTAAATTCTAATCATGCCTTACCATGAGAGACACTTGGAACATACTGAATTATGGGGTTGCAGGCTTGAGATGGTTACTTCACTGTGCCCATCTTTGTATTTAGCATAGCATGAATCAGTGTTGGTTTTTAAGTAGGTGTTTTGTTTAGCGAAATATTGAATAATTAAGGCTAAACTGCCCAAAATGCCCAAGTTCTGCTGTTTCAATGGCTTTTCCTGTGGTCATTTTAAGTACCCATATTTGCTTTTGAACAAAAGTAAGCACACAGGGCCCAATGTTGGGCATTAACACACGTGAGCCTGTATTTGTGCAACAAGGTTCAGTCTGTGGATGACACTACAAAGATTGCATGGATGGGAATGGAAAAGTGCATATGGGAATCACACACATCTTGTCTATGAACTTGTTCACGCAGGAATCTTATAATCTGCCTCCAGACATTGTTCAAGGGATTTCCAGTTGGCATCTGGCTGAGTGGAGTTTATCAGTTGTGTTCAAAGCAGCACAACCTGCTTTTAAAATTTCTTTGTTTTCAGAGTCAAACCTTTCAAGGGATTTCCAGTTGGCATCTGGCTGAATAGAGTTTATCAGTTGTGTTCAAAGCAGCCCAACCTGCTTTTAAAATGTCTTTGTTTTCAGACAGAGTCAAACTCTCTGCCTTCCATTTGCTTCTCTATTCCTGAAGACCCCAAATGTTAAAAACATCCCAGTCAGAAGAAGTGGGCTTTTCTCCTTGTTACGTCTTTAATTGAAATCTGAGCCAAATGACTCTGCCAGTGTTTGAGAACTTGAATTAACTGAGAAGTAAAGACCAGTCTGAAATTACAGCAGATGATAGAGCACTAAATAAGAATATAATAAAATAATAAAAAAGAGACAGCCAAGTTGTCAGCAGCATAACAGTATTTTAGATAATCCCCTCTGGGCCATTTTCTTAACAGCAACCAGTTGTGTTTATCTGAAGATTAGTGCAGAGACTTTTGATTTTACAGTGCTTGTTCCCCATTTGCTTTAAAAAAAAATATTTATATGCTTATATATATATTGCTTAGTATTCCATGTGAGGCAAATAATACCACATTGCTTTAGGTTTTACTGGCAATGCGTTTAATGTTTGGGATGGAGTCTGTAGTAAAGAGAAAGCAAAATTATTTGGTCCTGGAGGCTGTTTAAATGAGGATTAGAGCCAAGTGTTTGGGTCCCAGGAAATTGGCCAAGCCTGGATACTCACAATGTCAACTTGCACATACAGTACAGAGTTTAATATTTTATCATGAGTCCTCCTTTTTTTTTTTTTTTTAAGAAGCTGTTTGCCATTTCAGCTCTGCTCACAAGACAAGAAATCAGCTGAATCAGTTAAAAATAAAAATCTTCCTTTGGCTCCACGTGACAGCAGAGTTTTGCCCAAATAGGAGTACAGATCTACTGCACTGGAAAGAGGGAGACAGGGAATTGTAAGAATATGGCTTTCCCAACCCTGCCCGGTCCTGTGCCAAAAAGGAGGAAAGGATTTGCCAGCGATTGCAAACAGAGGCTTGGGTTTCTGCTTGCTTTTGGGAGAATTCTCTCATTTTAAGAAATGCTTGAATAAAAATGTTAGAAACGAGCTGTCAAAAAGGATTATTAATTTTGCATCTGATTTAACCCTGTTTGAACAGGAAAGCTGCATTAAAACAATAGAAATCCTGAAATAAGAGTGGCTTTATCTCAACTCCTTTACTGGATCAAATCCGTGATCAATTGGAAACAGGTGTAAGTTAAAATGAAGCAGGAGTGTTCACACTGAGATTGGCCCTGGTTTAATTAAATTGATTTTCAGATCAATTTAAATTGAGCTGATGCAATTTGCCCTGTTATTTAAATTAGGCCTGCAGGAGTAGTCTTGGAATGAGGGACTGTATACAATATGAGTAAGAGTATCTGAATCAGGACCATTATTATTATTTACGGGAATCTACTTTTCAATGAATTATTTTTTTCAAATTAGGGGGTAGCAGCCATAATAGGCCACTGGTGTTGGCTCCATTGATAATTATACCATTTTTCTCCTTTTCATAATTGTCCTAGTGTGAACTGTGCTATTTTAGCAGAAAGTGTTAATTATTTTATCAACAATTGGCAGACCCTGCTTCAATTTACTGGTTTCCCTTTAACCAAAACAAAGATTACAGGCCCTATTCCATAGCTCAGCTGCTGAATCTTTACTAAGAAACTTGGGAACCCCTTTCTCGTGAAACACTGTGTAAAGCTTTAAGCACTCTTTGAAGCTGAGTTGTATTAAATGATAGACAAAAAAAGCCCTCTGAAGAATTGGTGCTTAATTACAACTTAATTAGCATAATTATGCATGCTAATAGCATCTCAAATGAATAGCAGTTGTCAGGAGGTTGGGACCATCTGTAAGAGTGTCGGATTAATACATCATTTTTTATTTCTAACAACGCTGTAACTCTTTCCCTGAAAGTGATTTTCATTAATCAAGTTCATTTTTATTATATAGAAAATTTGGCATTTTTCATTATGGGCCATTATCCGTTTCCCCATGCAGTCCTAATACAATACTAATGAGACCCCATGTGGCTACTCCACACTGACAATGGTAGTACAGGTGTATTATTATAATTGTTACAAACAGCACATTGTACCTCAGCACTAGTAGACTTCTAATCTCAAGATATCAGGGTTTCCACTTGGCACCTTCCCTTGGGTCCAGTACAATTTCCAGAGCTTTATGAAAAACATACATGTTTGTGGTTATGAGGAAGCAGATTTAAAGAGATAGAAGCGTGTTTGTTTTAGAGCCGGAAAACTTCAAAGTTCACTAAGCTGCTTTGGAGATTTTTTTTTTTTTTTCCCTTTACTAGCTCTGCTAAGCTTTGAGCTTAGAAGAAATTGCTTGTTCCAAAGAGCTGCTGAGGGGGACGGGGATGATGCAGTGGATACTCTAAAAGCACTGGTATTTACTTAAGATTTTTTTGTGTGTGTGTGTATGACCAAATTCCAGGAGTATTAATCACTAAAATTTGGATTAAAAAAAGGGTGGTGGAAAACTCATGCTGAATGTCTGCGGAAGAGATGTATTTAGCCAAAGTAGCCAGGTTCTAGTGGTACCCAGCATGTACGTGCACATGGAAAGTGGCTTTTGGAAGTGTAGAACATCCATTGCATGTAACGAGTTGGCCGGGCTCTGCTGTCAGACAGGCTACTGGAAATCCAGAGCGCCATGATTTAAGTCTATGGACTTAGTTCAGATTTACAGAGCAGGGGCTTAGTGCATAGCTGACCTTAGTGCTTGTGTTTTAGCTTTAACTAATTGGTTAATGTTTGCTTTGTAGAGTCAAAAAGCTCTGTGTAAGCTCCAAGGATTATTTTTATTTAGTGGCATGTTGGTATATTCGTGCCTAATGTTTGTATTTGATTTTATTTCTCTGAATGCACTGTGTTCTTTTTTCAGATGAGACTTTCCCAAGGGATTTTTTTTCTCTTAGTTTCCCTAAATAGCCTTCTGCAAACTAAAGGCCTTCCAGTAAATTCTGATTTCCTTTGGTGGCCTGACTATAGAATGAATGGAGCAGTTTTGGAAATGCATTTTTAAGGAGAGGGAGTGAAAGGGAGAGGAGAGGAGGACAATCAACAAAGCTGCTGTGCCTGTATTTATCAGGCTGCCAGTGGGAGCTGCACGGTTCAGACTGCACTTCTAATCAACCCTAAACAAAAGAACATTGAAAATAGCTCAACTGACACAGTCCTCATCATAACTCAGGACTCGGTGGCAGGCACCAGTAAATCCTGCTCTCTTGTTGTTGTTCCTGAATATATTTGTGCATATAAACCCCTCTCCAACATCTACTGGGGTTTGGCATCTCCATGGAACAGCCCCATCAACTTTTCCCCCACTGTTCAATCAATCTAGACTGGAGACAAATGCCCTGTGGCTTAGGAACAGGTGGAGGTTGAGAAAATAGGGCCTGGCCAGGACCGAATGAAGATTGCATGTAAATTAGCAGCATTAATATGTAAAACAAAAGCTCAGCAGAGACTGTTTGTCCTGGTGTACAGCTACTCAAAGCATGATATGGACCCCAGAAAAAACAGCAGCACCTCGAGATTAAACCTCCCTCCCAGCGTCTAATGTGCTTCAATGTCATTTTACAGTGAAAATCCAACATAAATAGGCAAGGCGATATTTAAATAGGAACTGGAAATTATTAGGACAGTACCACAATTTGTGTCTCCCACTGGTCTGCTCCGTAATCTCCTCTTCAGAGTCCCAGGCAGGGCAGGGACCATGCTGTGTGGTTCAGGCTGACTGCATGGTGTACAGTCCTGTGATTTGGAAGGGACCAGCACAGCCTCTGTAGCTCTCGTTATCTGGGGTGCCTGGTTATTAAGTTAGCCTGGTAACTGCTAATTTGTTACTTCAAAAATTGAGAGAGATTAATCCATGCGTGAACACCCAGAAAGACACTGCCGGTGGCCACAGTGAGGTCGACTTTAAGCAAGGCAAAATCTGAGTCTGCTCAGAATTTCCCCCCACCAGCAGGTAGGTAAGCGTGGGGATGTGACAGCTCACTCTGTCCTGGGCACGTGTGCTCGGTGCTGGACATCTTTTGTTGAGGGATTTTAGAGAAGGCTTATTTGTATTGCCTTGGATAATGTTTTCTGATGTCATTAAGCATCTACTGGAGAACTAAGAATAGAACTTCAAAGTAATGTCACCTGTATCATTTGCATTCAGATTTTCTAGAGAGAAACACTAACAGTTGCTGCAGCCCTTGGATTCTGTAAGTTCCATTTAACTCTAAACTCCCTGAGCGAGGCAAAAGGTGAAGCTGCTTAAAAACCAACCAACCAAACCTCCCCCAAAATATCAAAATTTTAAGAAGCTATTAAAAATCAACAAATGCATTTCCTTCCTTTGCTTTGTTTGTCCTCAGTATTAGATTTAATCATGCATTTCGGTAGAAGAGGAGGATGCATATCAAATTTTTAAGTATAATTGCTCCAATTTGACTGCTCTGTGCTCAAAGCCTTCAGCTCCAGTTCTGTCTTCTGTAGATTTTAAATGCTGTGCATCCCTGGAGCCTCTCGCAGGTCACTCTCAGATGCTCAGCACCTGACCAGGCAACAAAGCCAGAATTATTGCAACACAACCTGAAATACACTTTATTAAGTTAAACAGTGCATCTGTGGCTTTCCAAATGCAGTTTTTGTTATTGCAAAAAATAGTAATACATAATATGCGGGAAACACTATGTTATGGCTGCTATAACCTACAGAGGACGGCAGCCGTGCTGCAGAGGTGGTGGAGCTTGTCTGGGGAGCAATGTGCACGCTGAAGTGCTGTGGCCCAACTGGCCCAGCATCTGTCCTTGATCTGGGGTGTCATGTGGAGGTGGCCTCAGAGGAGCTGTGGCACCTTGTGCCATTTTGTCACTGCAAGGGAGCAGGAGATGTTGCCCGTTCTGGCTGGGAGGATCTCAATGACAGTGCCGAGGAACTTGGCTGTATCTTAGGGACATGTGACTTGTCTTATTTATCAGTTGCAGTGATTTTTTTAAATTTATTTCCCCCCCCCAATGTCTTAGTCCTCTAAAAGATAATCCCGGAAGTTTGTCTCTCCCCTCTTTCTGTGGTTCCTCCTAACCGTTTGTTCTACAGCAAAATGCAGAGGGATTAATTTTCACTGGTAGCACGAAATTTCACATTGAGGGAAAAGCAAACAAAAAAATAAGAAGCCTGATGCTAGTGAAATCTTAAATGGCAAAACACCACTCTGCCTATGCCTGGGGAAGGGAGCAGCTTGCTCTGTTGTCATCTCTTCATGTTGCTTGAATTCTTGAATATTTTTTTCTGTATATAAAACCCAGGGTATGGAGTCAGTATGGCAGAGAACGGGTGCAATGATCCAACTGTAATAAAGCACTGGCGCAGGGGAGCTGGTTATTAGCGTACATGAAAAGAATCACAGGGTGGAGGTCATAAGTGGAAGCAAAATATGTGCTGCAGATGGCTCTCTGTTGACATTGCTATGGACAGATTATGCTTTCCAGAGATAAAAGAGTAATCATAAACTGGGTGTCCTGCCAGGAGAGTATATATACTTGAGTAATAGGCTTGGACTATGGGGTTAGTCTCCAAGTTCATATTAAGCATGTATTTTCAAGAAATTTGTGGATTCTCAGATTCAGTATTTAGTTCATCATCAAAAGAGCTGTAGGCCATGAAGCTTGGGCCTGAATCCAAACTTTTGCCAGATTTGGAAACTAGTGTTTCCCTTTCAAGCTGGAGTTGTGTTGATGGTGATGATCCGTAAAAAAAGCAAGAAATGAAGCTCCCAAGACCCATCCGTTGTGCTTTTGAGTGTGTTTCTGCACTGTCTGATGTGTGGGCACCTCATAGTGAAGTGCTGATACGTCGGTGTGGCTGGGCACCAGGCTAGTAGTGCAAGAGGAGCACTGAAAGTGTGTAAATGTGCTCTTCTAAGCTGGAAACATGATCTTCTAGTTGTGGGCCCAAGAGGAGAACTTCCCAGGCAAAGGGATTGGTAACACCTTTTCCCTGTTCCACTACTTTCTGTTTCAGTATCTGTGCTGAGCTTTTCTTGTGTTAGGGTTTTGACTAGAAGAGTCCCTAAAATGTGGCTTTTGGGCTAAAACCCACTGTATGATGTCCTATACAATATTTGTCTGGCAATAGTGGTGGGATTTTGCCAACAGATCCCTAATATTTCCTTGGAGGTCAGAAACATGTTGCTGAAGTCTTTGAGTGTATCTGAAAGGGTTCTCCCCAGCTGGGGGAAAGCACACTTGTTGGGCTTTAATAACAGACCTGTTAGTTGTATGGTTAACAACATTCTTATTAATGCATAAAACTTCCATTGTTTCTTAATTTACTTGAAAGGGTTGTTTAGGCCCTTAATTGCCCTATAACAATATAGTGATAGTAAGTTAGATTTCAATCAACATACTCATGAATTGCCAGTATTTTAGCAATAAATTGCTAGCTAATAAACTTGTAACTTCCTTTGTAAATGCCAGCTAAAGGCCTAAACATTCCTCGCAGAGTTAATTGCACATTTAGTGCTCATGTAATTTTGAATTAATTACATGCCAAATGGATTTATGTTGTATGTACTTAATAAACCTTGATAAGTGCCCTTTTAACAATCAGTTGGTATTTAGGATCCTCTTTGTGTAAAAAGAGTGACTTATGACACTGGGTCATGATGTTTCCACCACGTGCTCCCGTGCTGCCTGTAGTGCCTGCTGGTTTCTGTGGGATTCAGGACTGGGAGCTGCAGGATTAAAATGTGCACAGATGCCAAACCAGTGGAGGTTTGGGAAGACTTGCTGTATCCCAGCTTGATCCCATAGTCAGGAGATAGAGTCTATATAGGCTTCCATGAGCCAGAGCCCACTGGAGTGAGCAGAAGGGTCAGTGCTGGTTTTATTTTAGGTTTGGGCTGTATTGGAAATGTAGAACAACTCTGGCAGTGACACGTGGTACTGCAGCAATGGTAAGGACCAGCAGCAAAAAAGAGCAGCACCCAATGCCCTGCTGAAATGGAAGAGAAAATCCCTACCAGAGTGCTCCTTCGACAGCCTTTCGTAAAGTACTGTTTTGTCAGCCTCAGATTAGTAATCTATAAGGAAATCTACCTTCCTTCCCAGCTACATATTTAATGTGAAATTTCCAAAAGCTTTAAACTGTCAATGCCAGTAGTGCAGATCTACATTAGAAACACAAGAAGCATCTTTAGCTAAACAGGTAAACTAACTTTCCATCCAGTAAATTACTCCCAGGAGTTGATTTTTTTTAAGTTCTTTTACAATGTTGGGCCTAAAGAAGTTCAATCAAACCCTTGTCTATGTGTTATCCCACAGTTCTGGGAGCTTTATTTTGTTTTTGACATGCCAGGAGCAGTGTGTAATGTGCTTGACCTCGTGGCTTTACCCATATATATGCATTCAGGGTTTTTTATCTGAGTAACAGCAACCCACCCCTGAAAGATTTTGCAACCTTTCACACGCAACTGGTAACCTAAAGGCTGCAGGCTCTTAAAAATTTAATTATTGACCTTTATTCACTTCCTCTCTCCTCTGCAGGTAACACATCGTTTAGTACATTTTAATATGTAGTGAGTGCTCAGGTCAGGGAGATACCCTTGTCAGGTTGTAGTGATGTTTGAGTGTTCATGTGACAGGAATTCCCCTTCAGACTAGCGCACCGAATAGCAGGCTTTTGCCCTCTTTACGTAGAGATAAAGGCTGAGCGACTTGGGAATAGAGAGGCAGGTCAGGGTGAAGAGAAAAGGGCAACAATAAAATGAAAAAGCAGTTCCTTAGGGCCCGAAGTGGAGTTCTACATAAAACAGCATTGTATAAGTTCTTCCAGTGCTGTGGAAATGTCTGATTTCCCTTGTTGTCAGGAGGTCGGGAAGGCAGGTTTACAAGCAGCAGAGAACTGATGCAGCACTATTACTAAAGATGTTATTTTCTTTTTTTGTCCCGGTGAACGCCACCCAGATAAACTGTGACGCTGGCAGACCTGAGGTATCCAAATAACCAAGGCATCCCGAAAAGTTTCATCCCTTCCTTTGCTGGAAGGTTGCTGGAATCACTTAAGTTTTACTGACATTAAACTGGAAAAATAGTTGCTGTGTTTTGAAGGGGATCCACATTAGACCATGAGATACTGGTGACTGTGGGATTAAGCAGCGGCGTTACCACGTAGCAGTTGTCAGGGTGGGATAACAGACCGTGCCAGAGTGAAACAAGGGTGGTAGAAACTGCTAAAATCAATGATCACTTGTTAATGCCTGTTGCAGAACAAAGCCAGGATCTCAGGCATTGAATTTTGAGTTGAAAAACTCTGTTTACATGTGAAACTCCAGCAGATATGAGTGGGAGAAGAGACCGCATCTTAATGATCTCAAAGCATATGTTTTTTATGAAAGGGAGAAATTGGGCTTAGGCTTCTGTCAGATACAGTCTCCATTACAGCTCCAAGCTCAAACTCACGACGAGGATTGATTTTGCTTGCGCTGTACAACATGGAGAAGCAGATGTATCACATATATTAATGAGCAGTTCTGCCCATCAGGGAAGCAATATTGCCAACCCCAAATGCTCAAAGAACAGAAGATTGAATGACAACAGTAATAATAAATGTAGAGTTCTGTTTCACTCGCGCATTTCAAAGCACCTTCCTTTTTTCCCCTCTGAGTCCCTGTACCCAAGTGAGCTAGAAATTATGATTCTCTGGAGTTGAGGAGTTGTCTTTAATTAAATGCTACCTCTTCCGAGATGTGTGACAGAGTTGCAAAACTGACGTGTTCTAGCTTTAGTGCTTTTTAGGCGTTTTCCTAGAGGCTTGTTGTATATTCCACCCAATTAAAGTTTATCAGTTAAAAACCACTGTAGGCTAATCTTCAGGACCTTTTCCTCACCTGCTCACCAGGGAGGGCAGGAGGACTTACCTGTCTGCGTATCTCTGTTAAATACCTGGTGGAAAGCTGCTCAGCAGTCTCTCCCTACAGCTGGTATTTTCCTCTGGATGATGCCTCTCATTGAACATTGACCAGAGAGTGTTCCTCATCAGAAACCCTCTTCTTACTGCAGCTTCCAAAGAGGTAGGGTGGTGGTCCTGTAGCTGTGATGTCTGTACACTGTAAAATGTGTGGTTTAACCTGTGTGCTGTAGAGGCTTGTTTGTACAGCTCTTCTTTGCTGCTCTTGCCAGCCTCAGTTTTAGCTTTTTGGTTTAGTGTGGTCATATGGGGAGGGTCTTCTAACACTTAAGTCATTGAGGTTTGGGACACAGTGAAGTCCTTCCTAAAGAATTTTTTCACCCTTTCCAAAAGTTTCTTTTTTCTAAAGAGAAAAATTTATCTCATAGTTTCAGATGAGGGGAAAAAAAGTTGAAAAATCCTACTTATGGATTTTTTAAAAATTAAATGGTTCTTGTATAAATGCTCAAGTTTTTTTTGACATTTTCAAAGTAAAGCTGACTTCCTGGGGTGGCTTTGGTTAGTATAAAAACCAAACTGAAAAAAATCTCACCCTAAAACTCCTGTGCTAGAAGAGAAAGTTACATAAAAGGGCCAGATATTTTCTGTTGTCCCCAAGTAAATTATTTTCTCTTTGTTTGTTTCATTCTGAAAAGTGAATCTCCCCAGAACTAATGCAGTGACAAAGGTCAAAGAATAAACTAGCACAGAGGGAAATTCAGGGAGAGAATAAAAAATGTGGGACGGGCAGTGAGGTGAGGAGATAAACAGAGCTGTTCCCTGGACGGCAAAGGTTTCTCACAGTTAGGGACGGGCAGTGAGGTGAGGAGATAAACAGAGCTGTTCCCTGGACGGCAAAGGTTTCTCAAAATTAGTTTCTCTTGTGTTAGTTGTGCTGGGCTTACGCATAGACGTTTAAAGAAAACCCTCTCAAACAAAAACACACAAGTCTGGACACTGGAGGAATTTGCAAGTTGTATTATTGTGTTAGTTGTGCTGGGCTTACGCATAGAGGTTTAAAGAAAACCCTACTAAATAAACAAGAACACACAAAATTCTGGACACTGGAGGAATTTGCGAGTTGTATTCATTATGTAAAGATGAGAAAATGTGTGCCAGGTCCTAAAATGTAGAAATTTTTTGTTGAACATGCAAATACTTAAATACATTGTTACCTGGAAGAAAATGCGAGTACTCACCTCCTCACAGAACTGAAGGTTTTGAACCACACTAAACTCATTCAGCGCTGGCTTGTTGCCCTCCTTTACCTGAACCCCAAATGGAAGTTTTGAAATTTCCAGGTTACCTTCCAAACTGCTTTTTTCCTCAGTGGTTCTTTTTGTAACTAAGCTCAATGCTTTTGTTTTGCTACCTGGGCAGGGTCTGAAGGACTCGCTCTTTGGCTGGGCCCATCTGTCACAAGGGTTTTCTTTTCAGAAGGTCAAATTCTGCAGCGTTGATGGAGCTGTGCGTGGTGTCTCCTCGGTAATTAATATAGATGAATTTGCTGTAAGAAAAAGGAGGAGACAAATCCCTTTCCAGCAGCACTTCTTTGGGCAGGATCATGTGTTAGAGCATCATACACGTGACCGTGCAGTGGCCTGGCCTGTCTGTCCCCATCCCGAGCAGATCTAGGCTGTGTCTCACCTTCCCCATCAGCCCAGAAGCAGTTTGGGGGAATGGAGGTCTCCGAGCCACTTGGCAAACAGACTGAGGTGACTTCAGGTGCTGGGCTGGAATTCAGGGACCTTGGATGGTTTTGCCATTTCTAGGCTTAATCACTGCACCCCATATATCAACTAAGTACCTGTTCTGTCCTTGAAAGCCATGAGAAACCTGTCAGAGCAAGAGTCCCAAAGAGCTTGGATTTACCATGTAATTTTCCTTCGCTCAATGGCCTAGAACAGCAAGGGATATCACTTCACAAAAGCAGAGTTAAAATTAACAATGCAGCGTGCTGCCCGAGAATTGCAAAGGCTAGACAGGGGCCCAGCTGCAACTCCTTATGCTACTCGAAGGATTTCTGTGTGTAAGTTGGGTTACTCACATCATTAAGCATTTGCAGGAACGTTCTCCATCCTTATACCTCATCAGCCTTTATAATCTTGTTAGCTCTGACCCCTGGCACTCTGCTTGGTGTTCAGGTGGCAGGCTCGGTAATTTATCCCATGCAGGCACTTCATGACCCACTTGTGTGATGTTCCAACTTTCCTGTGCTTGGTGCATGCAGTTGCACACAGCAAAATGGCCAAAAGGTGAAAAAAACATAAATTTGTTGTGTGCTGGATTCCTTCTGCCTCTTGCAGCCAGAGCCAGACTGAGAGGAGCTGAGGACTCTGGTGGGATCTCCAGGTGCTCTTAGAGGCAGGCTTCTCATGCCAAAGTGAAAGCTTACTGCTAGGTCAGAGAGGACTAGAGTGTTCTTTTCTGTATCATTTTGGAGGATTTTAGGAAAGTTTGTTCCATTTACTATTTCTAACACACTCGTGTCTGTACTTCTTTTGAGTGTATTTCAGGCCAAACAGAATTGCTATGTATCTTAATTAGAGGATGGAAATAACCAGCAGCTCCATCTTCCGTGGAAATTTCTCATGCAGAACAAAGGCAGATTATAACCTCATGTACTTATTTTCTTGTCGTTGCAAACTGCACAGCTTTTTTGACTCAAAAATCACCATTTGGAGAAGGTCTGAGGAAAACTAGGGTTTCAGATGGTTTCCCTTTATTCATACTTATAAAGTTTAGCGCTATAAAATAAGGCTGGAATTTTTCAGTTATAATTTTCAGTTTCAATTATAACCAGTGACGTGGAACTTTGAATTTTCAGAATTTAGAGTTTTTATTTTATTTGTTTTATTGCCTATTTGCTTTTACTATTTTTTCAGTTTTTCTTTTTATCATGGTGTCCTAAAGCCTTGTTCGTCACTCTTTTTAGTGGGCATCTGTTGCATCCCTTCCCGGTGCCTTCTATTTTGGGGCCTATTTCTCAAAATTTGACAGATGACATGAGCGTCAAGGTTAAGTGCCTTCAAGGTTTGTGCAAACAGATGTGTGGGTGCACTCAGCTCTCACTAGACGCAGGAGAATCCACTTGGGAGCTTCCATTGGAGACCCAGGGGAGGGTAGAAGTAACCGCCTCAAGTTCCAGTGCTTCCAGGATGACTTGACTGAAAACATTCCTTTTGATTCTGTGATTTTTCCAAAGCTTATTTTGTGAGAAAGTTTTGTGTGGCCTAAGAAAGAAATGAAATAGAAAAATAAGCCCCAAACCTTTTGAAACTATCATTTAGTTTTGCACAAAGATTGGTAATTCAGAAGTTAAAAATATTGGGAAGAAAAAACACTGAGAAAGTTTTGTGTGGCCTAAGAAAGAAATCAAATAGAAAAATAAACTCCGAACCTTTTTCAAACTATCATTTAGTTTTGCACAAGCATTGGTAATTGAGAAGTTTAAAATTGTGGAAAAGTTTGGAAAGGTGAAAATTAGTTGTAGCTATGGAAGGTAGAAAGCACTCAAAAATATTTGGCACTTTTTTTGTTTCATTTTGGTAGTTGTAGCTATGGAAGGTAGAAAGCACTCCAAAATATTTGGCACTTTTTTTTGATTTTGGTTTTGTTTTTTTTTTAATTTGTAACTGGCTGTAGCTTAGCTGCATCTCCTGGCTGAACAGTGTGCAGCCCAAATGGTCATACATGCTCCCTACCTTCCCAACTTTTTGAGCAAAGCATCTGCATGGACACGCCATTGATTCCCCAAGCAACAACCCACAAAACTCACAAAAACTTCCCACACAGGTGAATTTTGAATCTTTTTTTCCCCAGTACTCTCCCTCTCTCTGTCATCAGCCAAAGCACACTTTGATCTTGTAATTGTGGAGCTTCCTGGGAGTCCCCTTGTCCTCTTCTGAAACAGAAGATGAGGGTGAGCCATGGAGTCAAGCCTGAACTCCATCTTCAACATCTGGAAGAATTCAGCAGCAGATACAGTCATGAGGCCTTCACCACCACCCACAGAAAGGGAGTGTTTCCCCTGTGGTCCTGGCCCTTCATAACTGACATCTCTGTGTCATGGCTCTGACAAAACTCCCAGAGACAAACACCCCGGCTCTTGATTCCAGAAAGTCAGGGTAAATAAACCTGGTGTTTTGAGTCCTTGTCTCAAGGAGTTGTCAATAATGCCCACTTGTTCTTGAGCCTGTCAAATGCACTGATAAATTTGGGTGAAGACATCTCCACGTCTTTTTTTTAAAAGCCAGCAAAGTCCCCTTATTTACTGTTCCTTCAGCTCCATCTTCATCGTAATATAACACAGCCTTGTTGGACTCAAGCCTAGTCAAGGGTATGTTTGTTTTTAGAGAGAGCTTTTGAGTTGTTAGGAATTTTCCTATTGCTAGAACAGAAAGATTCATTTTTATTCCCAGCCTTCATGTCAGCATGATCCTGCCAGGTAACTTCTCGTGCCTCAGTTTCTCTCCGTAGACAGTGCAGGTAAGAACATCAGCCCACCTCAGCAGTCCAACTGGGCCCAGTGTAACACACCAGCAGAGGTGCCTTTCTCCTTCTCAAATGTGGTGCTTCCCTCTCCGGGGGCTTTGCTGCCAACAGGAGCTTGAGCACACCAGATAAAGGTGCTCCCTTTCTAAAGAAGGGGAAGTATCATTATTGACTACCATTGTTATTGGCTCTAAATTAGCTATCTTCCCTTGCTAGCATATGTTCAGAATGATGCAAGATTCCACTGTAATGAATGGGATTAATTAGAAGAACAGGATATACCATAATTGATTAATATAGTTAATAGTGGTTTATTTCTGTCATATGTGGCAAGGCCAGAATGGGAGAGGAGAAATGATGGACTCTTTGAAAGCAAGATGAGATTTAAAGCCAATACCTTGAAATAAAGGCAGTCCCCGTGGTGCTACTGGATGTCACTCCCGGGTACCACAGGCAGAGCCGTGGTGACCGTCCACTCTGATGTCTTGGAGCAGACATTAGGTATTACAATACAGTGCTACAGAAGTTTCTGCCTTTTTTTTTTTTTTCTGGTGGCAAATGGTTTTTCTGGTTTGCTGAGAAAGGGAAAACTTAATTCATATTCACTGCAGACAGCTTCTTCCTCTGCTTTTGACATTTAACCCTATGCTAAGGGGCCCCGAGCCCGCTAAACCTACAGCCCCCGCCGGTAGCACTAACGCATCGTATCAAAATTCTTGACTTTGAGCGACCAGGGATTAAACTGAAACAAAAGTTGGAGAGAATGAGTTTCTCACCATCTCTCCCCTTCCATTACATTCAAGCCACACTTCCTGCATCCGCTATAAATATTTAAAGCAGCAGTAGCCAACGTTTAAAGATTGGGACGGAAGCAGAAATCTTAACCGTGTCTGCGCCTTCCCCGGCAGCGTGCGGCAGCCCCTCCACCAGAGGTCATGTGCATTCTTAATGAGGTCGTCTACCCTCCGCTTGCACGGGAAGCAATTTGAAACTAGAGTGAGAGTTTTAATTGCTGACCGTGGTTTATAGCCTTGGATGAGTTGGAGAAAGCTTTATAATGGTGCACATCCAGGCTTATCGAAGCAATCGCGGGCAATCGCGGTTATCGAAGAGGTTGTAATTAGTAAAAAGGTTGGAAAAACGCGTCTATCCCAAGCGTCTTTCAATCTGAAATTTACTTTTATCTCTGTTTTGGGTGCCTGCTACTTCTGGAGTGACACTTTAAAAAAAAAAAATTTACTTTTATCTCTGTTTTGGGTGCCTGCTGTTTCTGGAGTGACACTTTAAAAAAACCAACACACAAACAGGGAGAGAGAAAATACTAGGAAGCCAAGAAATTAGTCTAAGGATAAATGCGTAACAAATCCAAGTGTTTAAAAACATGAGGTTCCCGATTAATGTTCCCAAACTGATTTACTTTCCCCCCATTTTGGAACCAAATGCCTCTCTTCCTCCTCCTATACCATGTTAGCTATTTTCTGAGATGTTATTTTGGGCACAAGGATTTTGCTGAGGAATTTAAGAAGTCTGTGTCCTCTCCTTTAATTTCTCAACAGCCAATTTAGAGGCAACAGGACTTCTAATTATGTGTATATCGTGGCACTGGTTTAGATTAATGTACCAACCTGTCTTCCACACACACTGAAGCTCAACAGCCAATTTAGAGGCAACAGGACTTTTATGTGTATATCATGGCACTGGTTTAGACTAATATAACAACCTGTCTTCCACATGCACTGACATACTCCCACAGACAAACATGACAGCCCTGTTAAAGTGTTACCTATTTTTCTCTTTACTTGATGTTTTGGGATTTGGTCATTTGAATGTCTTCTCCTGAAAAGTGGAAATTCTGCAGTGCTGCTCTTTTCTTCTTATTCCTAATCAATGGTTGGGCAGGGAGGAGAGGAGCGTACAGTGAAGAGGAGCGTGTGTATTGTAAAAGAATTTTCCTTGTGCATGTGAGAGGAAGTAGAGAGGAAACTACTGTTTTTAGAAGTTTTTGCCTCCTGTTTATTACTCCACTTAGAATTGAAAGCATTTTGTTTGAGTTCCGGCTCCATGGTATGTGAGGTATGAAATGGGACTTTTCATGCTGAGAGAATGATAACAGCCTGGACTTTCAGGTCTGTGGGTTCATAATCCAGATCCTTGTATGAAAGACAGCTGGTATTGCACTTTTCATCCACACCACATAACTGAATGGGTGGCTTATTTACTTTTAAGTGGGTCTAAAGTTTCCCTTGGGTCTTGGAAGGGCTCACATTTGGACAGTGTGCAGTGTCAAGGTCTTGAAGACTGGTCAACATGAGGTCTTGCTCTTGGAAGACTGCATTGACTTGTATGGTGAGCAAGCTCGTCACTCCGATTTTATTCTGGATAAAGAGGCATCTGTAGTAACTCAGTGCAGCCTGAGAGAGGCTCCTTAGGACTTTTGAAGATGACATTTGATTTGCAGCCAGAATAACAGAGTTCCACCTAGACAATACACAAGATTTTTTTACTAAAACTCTCTTTGGGAAAAGATGGTATCATAAGTGATTTGAAGCATTTCCTGGGGCATTTAGTAACATCTTTAAGAACCTGATTTAACCCCCTGAGAGGTCAATGGGAAATTTTCTTCTGACTTCAGGGTGCTTAAACAAAGCATTTATTTTCCGTTCTTTAAAAACAAAATCTCCCTGACTATTGTTTGTATTATTCTTCCTTCTTTTGTTTTCTACCGCTGAACTCCTCTCTGGTATTAGTCTTTTAATCTCCATGGTAAAAAAGAACAGAAAAAAAAAAATTTGCTGATAAGTGGAGAGTGGACAGCGGATACATCAGCTCCGTGATTACCCTACTATATTTGGACATTGAAACTGAGAAGTTGCTGCCAATTGCAGCCGGTCCATGGGGACCAGTGAATTCTGTCAATGAATGTTGTTCGATTGCTTTCTTTTTTTTTACTAGTGGCTGTCGCTATCTTTTTGGACCTACTAACACCCAGGTCGATACCTGAAAGGATACAGAGGTTTCCTCTGCTTCTCAAGTTGGTAGCAGAGGTTATATGTTATAAATCATAAATCATATGCCATTATGTGATGAACCCAGATCATAATCTAAAGGAGACGTACAGCTGGTGTTCTTTTTTCAGCTGCCCTACCTGGATTAATTATAGTATATTTCTAATCGATGCTTTTCTTCAAAAAGAAAAGCTGTGAAATAACTCCCCTTAGAACAATGTTTGACCCTTAGTCCTCAGTTGTCTTTTTGCAGGGGAATGTAAATGGGGTGGCAGAGCTGGGCTGCAGAGAAACCTTCAGGGCGGCCAAAGCTGCAGAATCCATCTCTGATTTTGGAGGATTCATCTGAATTATTTCGTGACATCCTGATCTGAGGGTTTGGTTAGGCCACCTATAAAGCCAGGTGTATTTAATTCAGGTCAGAATTTCTTAAAAGTTCAGGACTATTTCTGCACACACACACTCACAAACCCGCCCAACAAGCTGCTTGTGCACAATTCTGTGGACAAAGCAGATTGAATTAAACCTGAGTCCTTTCATGCTGTCTGGTACCAGGAGTTAATGAACTGTTGCCTGCAATGCTTAGTGCTGTGTGTAATCACTCACAAATTGTAGAAACAACTGATTTCAGGGAGTTCATGGCAATTATGAAACGCTCGTAATGGCAGGAGTGTACTAAAGCAATGCTTAGTGCTGTGTGTAATCACTCACAAATTGTAGAAACAACTGATTTCAGGGAGTTCATGGCAATTATGAAACGCTCGTAATGGCAGGAGCCATTACGTAATTACAAAATAAAAAAGACATTCTTTTTTCTCAAACGAAACCCAGCAGTGAAGTGGCTGAGGTTGCAGGGAGAAAATGATACCCTCTTCTCTGACAAAGTACTAAATATGTCTCAAAAAAAAATAATCAGTAGTTATTCCTTTGCACGAAATGTTAATCTTAAAAGTTTGGAGGCAATATTGTGTGTCTCAGTGTTGAAGGAATTGATGGTTTCAGCTCAGCTGATGGCATATCACAGTATGAACCTGGCACTGGGCACGGGTGTGGGGGAAGCGGTGTGTTAATTTCCGTCCCTTTATGAATCAATCGATAAACAAACTGTAATGTCACTATAAATCTTAAAAAAATTGCCTGCTAAGAAAATGTGAACGTTTCTATGCAGTTCCTGCTTTTGGGAGCTTGGGTAAAGGATAGCCCTGAGATGCTCGAAGTCTGAATGCTGAGGTTAAATCAGCAACGTAATCAGTCAGACCGGCTTCGCCTTCAACATGCAAAATTAATATCGCCGTAGGATCTCTCCGTCTCAGCCCCGGTGCACGCTGCCTCAGAAGAGGTGGCGAGGCAGCACACGCTACCTGAGCTCTGCTCTGCCCTCTCTGCTTCTGTTTGATGCAGATTTATCACGCTAACAGCCTAAATCTTCCTAAGCTACAGAGAGCTTTTAAGACAATTATGCTGCAGTGTCCCCTTTCTGCGAGAGTCACAGGCGTAATCTCACTAAGCAGCAGTGGAAGAGCGAGTTGGGTAATTAATCTGCAGTCTTTGCCTTTCATTCATAATGACTTACTCGTTTAAGAAAATGTAATGCATCTCCTAGGTGGCTTGTCTCCTAAATGTAAATCCTTGATATGTGTATTTTTGATCTGTATATTTTTCCTTGTGATTACAGATAACTACACCTGTGCTCGTAGGCCTGGGGGGAGCTGAATGTGTGATAGTGTGTACTCAGTGTTTCCAGCCTGGGATCAGAACTGCTTTATGCAATCATGGGTGAGGTGCTCAGCAGCCTCCTGATGTGCTGAAGTTTGCAGAGCCCGGGGAGAAGGGATATATGGGGACTTGTAGCTCGATGGGAAAAGCTCGGGCAAAAAAAATCTTCTCTCTTTCCCTGTTCCTCACCAACTGGAGCACGTTAGTGTGTGTTCAGCCCCAGCCTGGAGGAGATGTTGTCACCTGCAGTTTTAAACATGGTTTTCTGTCAGTGGAGATGTGGGGAAAAGATATTATGGTGTTTGATTATCACTCTTAACCCAGGGCTGCTGCTTCGCAGTTGGTTGACACGTTGCAAAGCTTCTCTCTTCCTGCCTACCTGGGCTGTAAAGCTGAGTGCAACATCCTGCCACTTAACAGGACTTCATTTTCTCCTGCCAAGAGAGGAAATACTGCCTGAAATAAACAGGTATGGAGATCCCACACACAAGACAACATGCTTTTGTTTCAATCAACTATATCAGAAGAATTAATTTGTGAATTAATTCATACTGGGTTAAGAGGAGATAAGCTAAAAACACTGATCTCTTGGTAAATCTCTGTCAACCTGATCTGGGGACTCGTAACCTATCTGTTGTTAGAAAAATCAGTAAGAAAAAGGAAAGAGTTCACAGGAACTGAGAGGATCTGTGCCTCTGCTGTTTGTGTAGGCAAGTTCTCCACATGACTGCTGACCTTCTGTTGGCAGCTCTGGTTTTGTTCTGTTTTTCAGAGGTATTGGGGAAGAGCTCAGCTGCATTAAGTGCTAGTGGAGCTATGGCAGTTTCTAGTAGCTGATGGTCTGATGCTCCCAGGTTTTAGAGTGGACTGTTTCATATTAATTTTAACAATAAGCTGTATTGAAGAGCTTTTTCTTCCGGTAGCACTTAGAGAAAGGAAGAGAGAAAAGGGAGAAAAGTATTTCTATCCTTCAACTAAATTTATTTGGTATGCTTATAGACAGGATCAGAAGATGAAACTGGGGCAAGAAAAATGTTCGGTATATTTTAAGGTAATTTTTAAAAGAAAAAAAAAGAAAACTTACTGAAATTCCCCATTTTATTCCTCTTTTTTCTTGAAATTGCAGCAGGTCCTGATCATTTACAATGTTGGCAGCTCCAAGAGTCACTTAATGTTTTCAAGGCTGCGTGTATCCAAACCACCACTAATAATTTTTAGTAGACTTCCTGTGAAAATGTGATCACTAAAGAAAAAAAAATCACGTTGTCTTGGGCCTATACCATATAAAACTGTGTTTTTAATACACTAAAAGTGTCGGATTAGCTGATGGCTGCTGAAACCCCGGCCAGCCCGGGTAGGGGCTGCAGAGCTGTGAGATGTTACCTGAGGGGGGTTGGGTGCTGTACTGGGGTGTAGGGGCTACACTGGCTGGTGGGATAGACATCGGTGGGTGCAGATACACACTTGAAAGGTGTTTTTTGTCCCTTTCTGGGGACTCACTCCTGCCTGGCTGGTGCTGTGGAGCAGGGTGTGCAGGGGCGAAGGGACTGGAGCCCTGCCTCCGAGGTGTGGGTGCACTTGCAGCAGGGCTGAGGTCAGAGCAGAAGAATGCTGCCCTAATTATGGCTGCAGGCAAGGGCTGAGCATAATGGGAATCAGGGTCTGGCTCAGCCAAAGATTTCCTGTATGATCCTGGTCAAGTCACTTAATTACTTTTGCCTCATTTCTCAGTTGTACAGTGTATATCCTAAGGCTTCAGTTACCTGCCTTGTCTATTTAAATCAAACTCCCTTTGAAGCCAGGGCTGTACAATGAGACTATACTGTTAATTGGAGTCTCTGGGTGATAGTGTAATTGCGTGTAGTGTAATAACAACATTTCCCTGCAATTTGCATCAGCTTTGCCACTGAATCAGGCCTCTGCAACGCTCACGGTTTGGTAGTGCTCCTGTTGAATATCAGTGCACAAAACTTAATGCTGGCCCATTAAATGTGGGCTAATCTCCCTCAAGAGACTTATCACTGAGTTCACTGGAGTCAAAGGCAGGCCTTTTACTTATTTATTATTTTCCGGGGCTGGGATTTCCCCCCTCCATCCCTTCTTGTGCTGGAGGAACGGAGGGGGAGGTCTGCTACCGTGTCCGTGTGCCGTGTCCTGCATCCCGGGCTGCAGATGCTGTGCCTGGTCCAGCCTGGGCACTAATTGTCCCTCTCAGTTCCACGCTGTTCTTCTGGTTCAGGGTCTGTGGACCTGAGCTCACACGGAGGGAACCAGCTCCTCTACGTAAAGCTCCGAGGTAAGAAGTTTAGAAAAAGTTAAACCAATTCTTGGCTTTTCCCTTTAAGAGTTAGTGTCGTTTTCATAAACCTTCTTGCAAAATAAATAAATAAACAAGTCAAGTTTCATTTTGATTGTAAAAGAAACAAGCAGAACACAGAATTAGCAAACTAACCTTTGCCATACAATTTCAGTGACATTTTGAGCAGCGTTTCAGGATTTGGGATGAACTGTCCTGACAGAAATTGCTATTTTGTAACCGTAAATACTGCTGAAATCCAAGCTTATGTAAATATTTTTAAATGGGAGGAACATAGGCAATGTGTAATGCAGATTCTGGTGGAGATTGGATCCGCTGGTGGAACTCGCCCAGCTGTGATGGGGACTACAGTAATTGGGACTGAAGTGAATGGTTAAGAATGGATTGTTTTCATAATTTTGGGTGGTAGCGTGCGGTAAGGGAGAAATCCAACCCTGTGTAAAGGGCCTGTACCAATGCCATGAATCTCATATATCCCGCTTAAACCCCTCAGAATGGGGCTTAAATGGGAAATTAATCAAAGAAATCAATACAAGGTCAAATGTGTTTGTTTACCCCCAGAGTAGGCAAGAGTGAAAAATTCATTTGCAGTGTAAGTATCTGAAGTTGAGTGGGTTTTGCTGACTTTCAGGATGAATTTGGCTGGGAACCCAAGTGAATGATGAGTGGACACAGATTAAGAAAGTTTTCAATTTTTTTTTTATGGTTTTTGAGCAAAAGCCTCCATTTTTTCCCAACATTATAAATGTGTAGAAGGAGCATTCAGATTTAAAATTGTTTTTATTTTTCAAAACGGGAATATTTAATCCATCAGAGCAGCCACAGAATTCTTCATATTTAAATAGATTTTAAGCACTTATTTGTATTTTTTACTCACTTCAAAAGCAAAAGGTGGAGCATTTTATTATGGAAGAGGACCTGGAGAATGAGACAAGTTTCTGACTGTTGTGAAATGCCCCATCTCAGTCTGGATACATTCTGGGTAGATTCTTGGCTGTCGCCTGACATCTTGTTCTTCACCCATTTAAATCAGCAGAGAAAACTCTCACAATCTTTGATGGTGGGTGAACGGTTTAACTTTGAAAATAGTGTACTGCAGTTGAATGTGGAAAAGGTGGGACCTAAAGCTGCAGATAATCTGCAGTTGCCATTAATCTATGAATTGCCTACATACATCCTTGCCACCTCGCAAGAACATTTATAGTAAAGGCTCTTCCATCTCTGTGTGTGTGCATATGTGTGTGTGTGTGCATAAAATATACATGTAGAAGTAAAGAGTTTGCCAGGTGCACCTTCTATTAATAGTAAGAGAGGCTGTACTGCTCCAGCACAGCCTCCCCCTGCTTTAGGTAAAGGAATGGGAGATACTCCCTATAGAATGGGCTAAATCATACCAAGGGTATTCACTAATGAAAGTGAAATTGTAAGTGAATATGAATTTAACTGAATGCATAATTCAGTAAAAGAGCTGTGCAGTTCTCTGTCTTAAATGTTTATAGGCACATATACATAGACATGTATCTAGACAGCGTCACGGATTTAATTGCAGTGGTGGCTTCCGAAAACGAAGCCACGTGCAGAGGGAAAGGAGCGGGCATTTGTTGCTGACTCTGAACTTTGGTTTATGAGGTTCCTGTTACAGTCAATGGAGGGAGGTCAGTGCCACCAGAGGATAAATCACAGTGCCTGAACAAGTCAGGCTGTTAAATTTTTTCCTAGCAGCTATATTAGGTGGTGAAAATATTCTCTGAATTTGAGACATGCTAACATTGGTCCTATTTTTATCTGCATCATCTGGAAAGGTAGGATCTGTCTGCTGTAGGATGAGACAGACACATGGCAATACTTTCATCTGCTAAGTTCACTAAAACCCTGACTTGACTGAACAAAGTGCTTTAATAAGTGTGATGGGTTTTGGAATCTGTAGCCTGGAATTATTCCTTCTCTCCTTTTCAGTTAATCTAATGTGTCTAATAAATTAACAAGTAAAAGGATACCTTAATGCCAAACAAGGAGCAATTGTTTCGTGCAGTCCATTGACATCTGTAGGTGCTTTTGATGTTGTTGGGAGTTTTGCTCTTGAAGAGGGCCAGAATTTCTTCTGAGGAGACTGTTCCCACAAACAAAGACAACTTGCATGAGTAAGAGTATCTGAACTGGTCTGTGTGTCTTTAGGTCTCCTCTCAGTGCTATTTGAATGTCCCAAGAAGTAAAATAAATGCCACTGATGCATTTGTGTCCTTTTCAATTTGTTTAACACAATACAATAGTTTCCACTTCAATTGTGTGATTTATGTTGCCATAATGCACAACTGGTGCTTTGACATGCTGCAGAAGAGAATTTGTTGGACACGGTAATACTGATAGAAAAATGTTCTCTCTATTTGGATGTCATGACTATATTCTTTTTCAAGTGAAAATTCTAGTGTCACATACAAATGTTACCTTTTCCCCTGATTATCTTGTACAAAGCTAATAGTTTTGGAATAGATACAGATTTTTAATGCAATGCTATGGTTCTGGTTTATAGAAAAATGGATCAATTACCAAGGCAGGCTTCAAAGAGGGAGACTGCCCTAAGTTATAAATGGCTCAGTCCCTTAATTCTGTCATAATCCTATTTGATATATAGTTCTCAGTGCTGCTGAATCCTTTTAGGGCTCTTTGATCAAGTGAGTACTTTCAAATGTGATGCCTCCTGTCATCTAACCCCCTAAAAATAACACAACTTGCCATTTAATTTCTGGAAACATTCATTTTCCCTGCTCTTTTTTTTATTTTTTTTGAAGTAGAGAAAACAAAAAAATTAACTTTCATATTAGCTAATTTAAGGAGAGAAAGAAGGACTACCAGAAACAAAACTTAAAAATTTATTTATCAAAGGGCCACTCTAGTATTCCTGTTTAGGCTGGTGGCCCGAGCTCTAGGAGAGACAGCACCAGTGCACTGATTACTGATGCATCAGCCATTAGATGTTCTAGGCTTCACTGAGGACTTAATTAATTGAGAATATCAGATGTATGAGAGATGCCAGAATATCACAGAAAGCTTCTGTTTTCAGAAGTAACAAACGATTTGGCATTTATTTGGGGACACCTTACTGGATGCCTTGAAATTCAACTCCAAGGAGCAAATCTCTGTACAGTGCCTCGGGTCTGGCTTTTTTCAGCATCCTGATGAGTCTTTTCCAGTTCAGGTCATGGGACTCATTAGATGTGCATGTTTGACATAGATCCTTTTCTACCTCCCCATTTTTAAAAGAACACCAGGAAATTGTACAGTTACTAAGCCTGAGTTAATATTTTTTACATTATGGTGAAGTGATGCCAGAACTCCTGCTTTTCTGTTGGGCACTGTAACTGCTAGTCAAAATCCAGCTCTGTAAGGAAGAAAAGTATTCATGCAAATGGAAGGTTTAATATTTGGCATATGAGATGGTCTTTGTTTTCCTTCTCCTTTGCAAACGTTGCCACTAAGTTACATTCAGCACTGGTGTTCTTTCTTTCTGTAACCGATACGCACCCAGGTGAGCAGATCCATCGACGTAACAAAGATGGCTCAGGAGAGTGAGGGATTGTAGGATCAAATTGTCCAGCTTTGTGCAAGGTTTTCAGCTCTTCTAGTTGGAAATTTGCAGCTCCTGGTGCTACACTTGGCAATTTCCTGTAGCAGAAGCTTGGTCTGGGGCATCAATCCCAGGAAGAAAATGTAACTCGTCCCCATGGGAATGGCTAGCTCAGCACCTCCTTTTTTGCCCAGTCACTCATGTCTTCCAAGAGATCATTTTTACCCTAGAAAGGGCAAACCCTGGAGGAGTGTGCTTGAGGTGAGTCTTGCAAACCTCTCACCAATGTGGAGTGTGTTTGAACTTGGTACTGGTGGAAGCGATGGAGCTGTGGGCTCTGTGGGGAGCTGGGGCTGACACCCTGCACACCCAGCAAGGGTAGCCTGCAGGATTTGGCTTCTTTTCTATCTTTCCACATCAGCTCAAAAGCCAGTCTCCTTTTGGCTTTCTAACACATGACTGTGACCTGTGTTCCCACAGAAGTTTCCCTTTGAAAGGTAAAGAGGATAGGTTAAAGCTTCAGTTTCATTTTAAATACTCTTAAAAGGTAGATTAAATGTCCATATCTGTCCCTTAGAGCAATTAGATTCGCGTACAGCCTTCCAATGAAGTGATGGTGGCACAACAGCCAACTGCCGTCATGGTGGAACTAGACTGGCTTGTAAAAAGGGCTACACAACGATGCAGCTGCCTGTAACTGTAGAGGATTGGATCCTTTCTCCCATGGAAATAGATTATCCCAACCAATCCTATGTTCCTGTTTCAGACCTGCTCTCCCTCAGCATTTAACAAGTAGAACAGACCATCCCAGACATAGTTCCAACCTGTTCAGATGTTATTCTGCTTCTGCCTACAGGTTATTGTATGTTCAGCTGGAAACCTGAGCTTTTTGAACTCCTGAACCACCATCTGCTCGATCTATACAGTCTGTTTATCAAAGGGTTTAAGTGCACTGTAAGGTCCAAACCCTTTTATGGAGCCCTGCCAGCTGAAATGAAATATTAGTTGCTGTATATTTTGAAAAACTGTCGCTTTGTAGGCCAAAAGAGCTTGGAGATCCCAGCTGGTAATCAAAGAGCAGTGTCACATTTTTCATGGTTAGGGGCTCCATTGGTCTCCAGATTCTTTAAAAACCTGATGAATTAGCCAATCAAATTTAGATCTGAATTAAATCCAAAACTCCATCACTGAAGACCTGTATCACCAACAATAACAACCACTGCAAAATCTCAAACCTCATGAAATTAAACACAGAAAAGCGTCTGTGCAGGATCTTTAGCTTCATGTTCAATAAATCCCTCTTTAGAAAACAAAAGCTAAGTCCAAGTGTGATCCTGCAAGTGCTTCTTCCAGGGCAGAGATGTCCTAGTCTGTCACCATCAAGATGGGAAGGGGTTTGCTATTGATTTCTAGGGGTTAAATGCCAGGGCTCCTCTCATTTCCCCCAGTCTGCATGGCAGATCGCTGTGGACAAGAGAGAAAGCAGGCTTTAGGAGGCTTCAGTCCTTGGCCCCGTAATGCAATTAGTGATAATTAAGTCTGATTCTGCACCTTACTCAGCGCTCTGGCTAATCCTGTTAAGGCTACACTCTGAGATGTTCTGTGCTACGGGAATGGATTGCTGAGACATTCAGCGCTCTGGCTAATCCTGTTAAGGCTACGCTCTGAGATGTTCTGTGCTACAGGAATGGATTGCTGAGACTTAAACCTGACCTAGCATCAAGTGAGAAACTTACTCTTTTAGACCTTCTATCGCTCCAGATCTTGTGCTGGCAGCGTGGTGGCTTTCCCCACCTCCGGTCTCACAGGAGCCACATGCAACTGGTCTGAGGATGGGTGAGGCAGGCAGGATCTGAGAGCTAGAACACCATGTAGCTGAGGTGAGCACCTTTGGAAGGTGCTTTCTCCACAGAATCACAGAATGATCTGGGGTTGGAAGGGATCTCTGGAGATCATCTAGTCCAACCCCCCTGCTAGAGCAGGTCAACCTAGAGTAGGTTGCACAGGAACGTGTCTAGCATCATTCTGGTTTGATAGGCCACATGGCCTGAAGCAGGCATCTCATGGTGGTTCCTGGGAGGTGAGGATTGGAGCAAACAAGGGAAATTGTAGCTCTGTCACATTTTCCCATAGGCTGCTTCTGGCAATGAACTCCTGAGCTGGCCCAAGTGGTGCCTCCTGCTGCTGTGCTCAGCCCCGCTGACCCCGGTGTCACTCCTGGCACTTGGCAGGACCTTCTGCGAGATCAGGCCCTGGGGTTCGGAAGGAGGGGGCAGGGGAGGTGGGATTACTCCCGAGACAAGCTCTGAGCACGCAGCTGTCCCAGCTGAGACACTTGCCAGCCTTCGAAAATAAACCCACTCAAGCCACTCTTTTCTGATCAAAGAATGAAGTGGCTTAAGCTGGATAAAGCCTGTGTTGGTGACAGACTTCACTGCCGGGGCCAGCTTGTGCGTTCCCTTCATTTAGCAATGGCTTTTAAGGATTTTGATTTAATTCTTTGGATCTTAAACACAAGCAGAAAATTCTTATAGTTAATCATACATTTTTCCTTTTAATTATGGAGTTTGGCAGCTTTAAAATAGAATGCCATCTCTGCAGCGTTTCCTGTAAAATGTTCTATTAAAATGTATTGTTCTGTCTTGCGTTCCCTTTTCCCTGCAGCTGAGTTGAGCACAGGGCAGCTAAAGAGACCACAACAGAGAGCAGTTTCCTCGTTACTTTTCAAGGAGAAATTGTTTGGAGTGAATGTATAACCTCCAGAGCCCCGGAACACATCTGATTTCCCCTCACCTCTGCTGTGTCTCGTCCCATGACATGAGACTATCGATAATATATGTATCTTCTTACTGTACCGCTCGGTACATTCTCCGTAGGTGGATCTGGTTAGAAAGCACTTGAAGTTTCCTTACACATCTCCACTTCCCCAAGGGATCAATGTCTTGATGGATCACATTCAAACACGTTCAACATCTCACGGAGGGTGTGTGAAAGGACAACAGAATCGCTTTCACTCTATCCATATCCATTTCCTACTGCACTCCCTGTTTTACAACTATTGGCATGCCCAGAGGGAGCGGCGCTTTTCAAGGTCACAGGAGGTGGAAAATAGCTGCTCTCAAGGTACAGAAACTTTGGAATCGGGATAGCAAAGGCATGACCTTTTTCTAACTCCAAGGAGAAGTTGGTGGGGTATGTTGGTGGTGGCAGCGTGTCTGGGTGTACAGCGGGGCTGCGCTGCTCTGGGGATTTTGTAGCCTTGGCAAATAAGGTGAAGTGCTTATTTTTGCATTTTCAGGCTAAGGATAATTTTCCAAGTTTCTTGACTTTGCATTACGGGAGTGAAGGAGAATAAGATGCCAGCGTTATTGCATTTCACCCTCACTTTACAGTGGGATCTCTACATATGCCTTATAGAAGTGCAGCACAGTTTTATACACTATACACTTGCTGTTAAAATAAGTAAAGTTGTTCATGGGTATTAAACTGGAGATTCTGACAGAGCACAGCCTGGGAGTGTCCAGCAGTTAACAGTCACTTGCAAGATGAGTTTTTACTGTGACTCTTGTGGGGGTGGGAATTAAACCTGAGTCTTCCACATCCCAGATGAGAGCTCTTGCTATTTGGTTTTAGAGAAAGAAAGGGAGAAGCTCATCACTTCCTTGCAGCCTTGAGATGGAACGTCAAGTTCCCATGAATCTGTCTTTAGCAGGATCTCTCCCAAAATGGTCTATTTTGAATCTGCCAAAAGGACCATTTGTCAGTGTTAATGCATTTGAGAGTGAACACAGAGGAGGCAAGTGCATGCAGCATCCCACGAGGCATCCAATTACTGCTGAAACGTTGTACCACAGATTTTTCTATTTTTTTTCTTTTTTTTGATAGAAAACATCATGTATGGAATTTTCTGAGAGGAAATTTCATTATTGTACAAAAAAATATTCATCCTCCATTGGAGAAAGCAAATGAAGTATTTTGTTTCCACTTGGACTTCTCGAGGTTGTGGTTTTTAGAATCAGATTATGTTTTGGGTCCTGTTGACGTGTAATCGGTTTCTATGGGAGTTGTAGTTTTTCTAGCACTGCATGTACCAGAGCACCCAACTTCATCATCATCCTGAAGCCAACCTTAATATTCCACAATCTTTAGCTGAACTAGTGCTTGTGTGGCAGGAACCTGCTGTCAGCTGAGTAAGGGGGATCTTTAACTCCATCGAGTGCCCAGAAAGGCCGTATTAAACAGGGAACAGCTGATTTTCCTCTGCAAAGACACACAGATTTCATAGCCTTGTAAAAGCAGGAACCAGATGTATATTTTAATGAAATTTAATGAATTCGGTATTGGGCTGCCAGCAAGGGAGGGAAGCAGAGATGATAGGAACTGAAGTGAGGTATTTATTCATTTCTCTGCAGAATTTATTGAGTCAAAACCAAGAAATATTTAAACTGAGTTTTTCAAAGGGATGGAGGTTCCCAGCTCCCACTGACAGTCGGGAGCTGCGGGGCATACTCTCTCTTGATTTTTCTGGAAAATCTAAGTGGCCTCAGTGGAGTTTTTTTTCCCCTACTCTTTTTTTGTCCTTGAAGTGCTGTGAAATGTGTGTGGTGCGTGTACGTGACGGGTAAATCTTTCTTCCCTGAGAAAGGTGGTTTAGTTAATGTATAGCATCGTGCATAACACTCTTGAAGTGCCAGTCCTAGAGCATCTCAGATGATTCCTTAACTTTAGAAACTTGCCAGACTTGTTTATTTTACTCATTTTACCAACTGGAAAACCGAGAGACAGAATAAACATAAAATATATGTAGTCACACAGCTGCATCAGGTGGTTACGCTGGATTTCCCAATAGATTTGGTTTTTTCATGTGTTCTGTTAGCGTTGGCTCAAATTTATTTTGTAGCTGTGATAGCATTCCCATCAGCACGTGACTTGGATGATGGTAGGTTCCGTACAGATTAATAAAGAAGTGGTGTTTCTGTAAAGGCTTTTTAGCCTGAGAAAATCCCTGCATTCTGTGTGTAAGGACAGCTCTTTAAACTCAGCCTGCCTCTTCTTGTGGAGAAGGGGGCATTTCCACACATACTGCTTTGCCCAACTTACTTTTTCACTTTGCAAGTGATATTTTGTAAATATTTGTCAATTTGCCCATGTTTGTGCCTCTTGCAGCCTTGAACAAAGCTTGTTAGTGTTGGTGAACATATCTGTCCTTCTTGGCATCTTTCCATTTCATTCTTAGGATTCCATATGTTTTTAACATTCTAAAAATAAATTCTTCATATTGCTGGTAATTCTGCTTGACCCTTGTATCCTTTTACCTCTCTTATCAGTTTTCTACAATTCTTAGTTTCTCATTTTTATCTGTAGTTCTCAGTTCTCTTCCTCTTCCCCCCCAATTTGTTATCCATTTTATTTATACATAGTTAGCATTGATAAATGGCTGCTTTTCCTTCTCCCACCATTTTACTCACTCACTCCTCCTTTCTTAATTGGGTTCTTCTGAGCTAATTAGTAATGCTTTCAGTATCAATCACAACTTTCTGTTTACAATCTTTGTACTATTGTAAGTGGCAAGGCTGATTTAGCCAAGAACTGCACAAAAGCAGCCAAATGCAGGGCAACTGAAGGGCCAGGACAGAAAGAAATCTAAAGATGTCCTTTACATTTGACTCGACTCTGACTCCCTCCGAATGCCCGAGGATGGTGACTGACAAATTTCCACTTGTCCTTAGGTTGACTGAGGTGGATATAAATAAACCACGACATGTGACCCAGCAAGGAGTGCGAGGGCTTGAAATCCCATCCCAAATAATCAATCCCACTGCAATTTCCTAAGTAAGATTGGAGAAGGGATAAGAGTCAGCTGTACTGAGCAGCAGTGATTAGCCTCATTTACCCTGCCCTGCCTGGGGATGGCGAGGCTGTGTGATTGTGGAAGGGATGAGCTGGGCAAAAGCCTTGGAGGGAAGGGATGGAACGAAGGTCTGGGTTTGTTTCTAGGGAACAGAAAGCAGTTGGCCATGAACTGTGCAACTCTAGAGTTTCTGTGCAAACTGCTACTTGTTCATCACCTCCTCAGTGTGGAAATGTTGTGAATGGAAGGGGCAGCTCCTTACTCAGGAATTTACTATTTTTTTTATATTTTCTGCCATATTCTTGCAATAGCCATGTTTTTTCCCATTGTCAAATGGAGACCTGGGTGTTTCTATGTTGAGTTCTTGCAAGCAGAATGAAAAGCACTCTTAGGTTAGACAGAGTCTAAGAGAAGCAGGGTGAACCCATCCCAATCTCTGGGCTGCTGCTGGCTCCCCTTGTAGAAGAGTAAGGTGTGCTTTGGGTTGAGAGCCAGGCCCATGCTGGGGGACGTGGCAGTGGAGTAGAAGGTGTGTTTCTCACTGCAAATGAGTTCCCCTGGCAGCACGACGTGGGGGTGTGTGCCCACTGCTGAGCTGGGCTGTGCCTGGCTCCAGCTCACTCTGTCAGGCTTTGCTTTTCTGAGCACTTCAAATCAATACAAATTAATAAAAAGAAACCCAACAGCCCATAAACAACATTAGCTACGGAGCTGTTAAAATGCAAGCAGTCAAACTATATTTAATCCACTTTCTCACATTAATGCTGGGCAAGGGTGCATATTTAAAATGCTACCATTACATTTGTAACAGATGTTGCTCAAAGAAAACAATAAATGTTTCTGATGGAGAGTTGTTTTGAGGAGGCTTCTTTGGGGTCTGTGCTGGCACGTGGCTCTTCGGGCCACCTTTTGAGTTGTCAAAAATGGACTGAGTTTCATTATTGCTCTGAGATCTATTTGTTCCCAACTCAGCCTCTGTCTGGCTTCAAGATGGCATCTTTGTAGTTCTCTGAAGTTCACCAGGGATGTCCATGCTTCTCACAAAATGACACTGTTTAATTCTAAATGATATATCCGTGTCCTTTGGAAGTGTATCCTCTTGTAGGGTTCATTTCAGTACAGTCCCTACTTCTAGTGTTATAGCTTCTGCCTTCCTTTGTGTGTCAGACTTGTCTGGTCTGACATAATTGTCCAGTTTTAATTATTTTGTGAGTTCTGGCATAATGTGACACAGTGCTGATGTATCTCCTTTCTACTTCATTCCTGTAGAGATGTGGAATGATCCTCCCTCCAGCAATAAGACTTGGCCCGGTCACTCAAGTTCCAGGAGCTTCGGAAAGCACAAGTCTCTCTATGCCTCAGTTGCAGCATCAAAAAAGTAAGTCAAAACATGGGGTTCCTTTGAAACATGTGAAAGAAGTGCTACGTTTTGGTGTAGACACACAGTGGAGCATCTGCTCTGCAGCCTCAGTGTCAGAGGGCTGGAAATGCTCAGGGTAGGAAGGGTATGGCAATACTTCAGACACCTCTGCAGAGAGCTTCCACGAACACTATGCTTTGATGCAGGATGCCCACAACCTGGTTACTGTGTCCTACTTCAACCCTAGAGTCTCAAAGGAGCCTAAAACCAGCATCTTGACTGGTTAGGACCTCCCTGCACAGAAGAGCTGTGTAGAGAGGAGGGAGAAGCTGAGAACACCTATTAGACCAGCAGGTTTGGGGCTTTCTTTTGGTTGAAGCAGAGACCAGACTTTCTCCTCAACAGCCTATGTTTCAGGAGAACATCCTTCTGCTTCAGGTAGATAGACATGTGCCTGTTTAGATCTCTCTTCTTGCTCTAATACGTGTGTGTGTGTGAGTTATATACATGTATATACACCTCTATACCATAACCACCCACCGCTCTTCCTATTGAAATGTTTTTTAAACATTTGTGATTATACAGCATCTTGTAAAGAATTAAGAAGTTCATAATTATTTATAAAGTTAATACTTATAATGAAATGGTTGCACTTTGATGTCTGTATATGTTTTCTAAGCTAGGATGACCTATATTGTAGAGGTATTATGTATACTAGGTGATGCAGGGATTGGCTTGGGAATTACCCATGTTTAATGAACACTAAAATTAGAATTTGACTGAAATCCACATAAATGGCTCGACAGCAAGTTCGACTGCCCCTGGGGAGCTGTGGGCAGCTCAAATTTACCCACAGGCATTTTTGAAAATGTTTTTTTTGAATCAGCATAGTGTGCTTTTTGGAGCAGAGAGTGCAGCTTGCACTTTAAACTCCCTTCTCTTCACCTTGTCCCCCATTTTGGTGTTGAAAAGCCCTCCGCAGAGAACAGAGCGTGAAGAGTGTTGCAGGTCTAATATGTGCTACACTGATGCTTTTTTGCAGTGCTTGCCATGGGAAGCCTTCTGCTTTCCCTTCTCGGTGGCCTCCTTACTTGGTCTCTTGCTGCTTTGAATTTCCAAATATTTGGTCTCTTCTCTGGGTATGCGTACTTTGGATAGTGCGAAACCTGGTCTAGCTGGTTTATATCTTGCTGCCCACCACACTGCAGCACTAAAAGATGCAAGAACAGTCAATCTGAGCTTTCAGAGATGAGGGCTTTTTTTGGTTTCATGCTAGAGGCTCATTCTTTAACTCTGGGGAAAGATTAATCTACCTGCTGTACCTTTCTTTTACCATAGGAAAGGGCTTAATTATCCTTTAGGAGCACCTGTTTATATGGTGACTGTTACCAGTCACCGAAGGGAAAATGTTTTCAGAAAGAATAATATAAAGTACATCCCCTAAGCACAGGCCTGGGAAAAAAGGCAAGTTCTTACTTGTCTTCCATCAGCCCAAAACTGGAGTCAAGAAATACCTTATTTCTATCCAGGAAGGATGAGCAGAAGGAAGCAGTCCTTTGCTCCTCTGGCTTTGTCCCAGTAGGTAACTGGTGACACTGAGCTGTGCCACGGCCATGGCGTTGGGGTGTTGGGGTTGTCAGTGCCAAGAGAACAGACCCCTTGGCTATTGCAGCCGGGCAGGGGTGGTTAGAGCTCGTGGCCTGTTTAATTCACACTCCAGTTGTGCAAGTGGAAAAATACTGCAATTATCATTGTCGCCCACAGTCAGTGTGAGAATTCTTCGTAAGATTCAAGGAGAAAATTGCTAATTTAAGAAGCCAGTGTTCTTCCAGAGAAAACCTTCGGGATAATGAATATCCCAAATCACAAGGGGAATACATCATTTTATTGGTGGGTTTGTCTGCAGGACTTTGTATCTCCTTTTAGGATGTACCTTTAAGGAAGCTCTAGGTAAAGTGGAAAATTGTAGCACTGTTTTTGAGCTGTTTTATTGGGGTTTGTGACATGACAGGGCTGTAAAGAAGTCAATCGACCAGTACCTTGTTAATTGTCATACTTTGGTTTGGGGGTTTTTGCAGATTTTTTGCAGCTTTATGCTCCTAAGCCTGAACTGTAGCCTAGCCTTTTAAAAGTTAAGTCTACCTTGTTGCTATTCTTTTCTTTTTCTTTCTTTCTTTTTTTCCCCCCAATTTTGTCTTCTCTCATAGCTGTAGGATGTTGGCTTGGCTGCAAACAGACAAGCCCTTTTATTTCTTTTGACTGCTTCTGCAAAGCTTGATGGGGAATTTACATAATCAATGAGGTAACCCTGTCACCCCAAACATGGAGTCTTTAAAGAGAATAGTTTTATGCAAATTAGATATTGATGGTGTAATGATTAATTGGCCCCAAGCCTTTGTTAATATGCAATTGTTGTAGTGTAACTTGCATTTGTAATTATTTTGGTTTGGTTGTTCAAACAAGTGGTGGGCACTTAATTGCTTGCAGCAATTGAAGAGACAGATATCAGAGAGAAAACCAAAGGGCTGGTTAAGGTGTTATCTATAACGTTAGATTTCCTTTGTGTGTGTTGTGTTACAACGGCCCGATTCTTAGGTGATTAAAAATCAGCGCAACTCTCGTGGAGGATTTAGAACTATTCGGGCTTCCAGCAGCTGAGGATGGGATTTGAAACGTTCCCAAAGTTTTAATGGAGTATTTTTAGGTGAAATGCAATGCATATTCGTAAATTGCATCCGAGAAAGACATGTTCATTATACTCCATCTAAGGCCATAATCTGTAAAAGATCCATAGTCCTATCTTAGAGATACCACCATACATCTGAAAAAAAAGTTACTGTAGTGAAGGAAGTCTCTCGGTTTACACTGGCCCAGAAAACCTAATCCCCAGTCTTTATTCTCTCTAAGATTGCACATATATTTAAAGTACAATATATAATTTTAAACTCTATATTATTTATCCCTAAGAGTGTTTGTAGGATAAATAAAAAATTTGCATGATAAAGCAGAGGAGCAATTCAGAGATGTTGTGGTCTCCTCGGTAAATTTGAATTTAAGCAGGTATTGTTATGCATTTACAGAAACGTACATTGAGAGAACTTTCTTTAAGTATTATACCAATACCCCAGAACAGTTATAAAAATTTAAGCTTCATAAACTGCTTAACTTGTGTTTTCTTAATACTCTGTAGTTTAAAGAAGCTGAAATGTTTTATTATTACTATTCTTTAAAATCATGTTCTCTTCAACTTCTCCACCAAGTTTCAAGCAGATGCTTATGAGCAAGTTACAGAACAAACCCCAAAAGAAATGTGTCTCAGTGGAAATGTGGACACAATATTTCCTATGGTGATAAGGTGCACACAACTCCAGTGCACATTTGTAATTAAAATGAGAGCACCTCACCTACCTGGAACACAAGATGTGAGGATGGCAGCTCTGTCATCCATCTTTGGTTATATTTCATCAGAACAAGACTATTGTCTGTGCTTAAGATACTCACGGGGACTACAGTCATTATGAAAACAAACCCTCACATATTGCTTTCTGCTAAAAGGGTAGTGACAGGTTTTCATGTAAAATCAATCTCAAGATTAAACAAAAGGAATCATTACAATAAAAGAAGAAAGATAATTTAAATAAGTGATTACGTGAAGGTGGTAGAGAAAAATGATCCTTTCTGTTCACGCTCTTCAGTGGCTTTATGGGAAATAATGTGCAGTGTGTGGTCAACTTGTTTAAAATGCCAGTGTCATCTCCCTGAGGCAGGCTGGTCGTGGCTTTCTTTTTGTCACTGTAGCTATTAAAAACCTTAGATAGCCCGGAGAGCTAATGAAGATGAGATTATTGTGAAGTTAATTGTGGGAAAGACCCACGATGGTAACGAAAGGGACAGAGCTGGGAGTGGGAACTAAATTCCAACTGCAATTTGGTTTTTTCCTTTATTTACAAAATCACAAACTAAAGTGGCCAGTTGCACTGTTGTTTTCGTTGCATCCTGCTGCCCCGTGGAGTGAGGAGCACTGGTTGCTGAGCACTTTGTGCTGCTCGAGGGACCCAGACCCCATGGTCAGTGTGGAGGATCGCAGCGCAGGGGCAGCAGGTCTGGCCTCTGAATTGCTGGGACCCGGGTGTGCTGCTGCCGGGGGAGCCCTTTTAGTGAGTTCATTATCATTTCCCTGGTAGGTAGAAATCCAAAATAACTCATTTCCTCCATGTTCCAAGGAGAAGTGGGAGGAACGGCAGCTCAGGCAATGGATATGACAGTATCGGCATATGTAGAGCAGATTATTTAGGTTTTTCCCTTAGAGACATTCTCCTCAGGGCTGCCTTTCAGAAACAAAACAGTGTGAAAATGTGTGTTCTGTGCTAAGATTTTGCCGTATCCCTGTGCGTTCTCGTGCAACAGTGAAACACGGGATTCTGTAAGAAAGTTACCTACTGGGCCAAATCCAAAGGTGGCATCTATGGTATTGCAAATTGTATGTTGGTAGGAGTGTGCAAGGGACTCTAAATCAGTGGAGCTTGAAGCAGCTCTAACCAGAGACCTATTTTGATATAAACTTCCACACTCTTAGTAGCTGCTTTTTCAATTCCTCCCCAGCAGTCTCCACTGCACAATGTGTGGAGTTTGGGAGTCCTTCTGGCTTAAGCTGTCTCCAAAGCTGGTAACTTCCCTGGCCAAACACCTCACCTGGGGGGCCACCCCTGGGAACTGGTGTCAGCCCACGTCCTTCACCACCCCCAAAGGGCTCGAGGAGTATTTGCTTTGGCAGGAAGCTTTTGGGGGCAGGAGAACCCAGTCCTTAAACTGCAATGCGGGTTCTGCTGGTAATACAGAAGGTGGACACATCAGCCTGGGTTCTGTCTGCAATAATTTTCTCTGGCTGGGGAGAAAAAAAAATGTAACTGGATCCATTATGGTGAACACGGAGTGGGAGACTAAGCATTTAGTTTCTGATGGATGACTGTGGAGATGTGATAAATGTTAGAATGGTTGCGGCAGTAATGATTGTATGTTGTCCAAGAGGTTGCATTAATTTAATTAGATTTGTACTGGAGTCTGAGATGACCTGCCTCTGCACAGTGTCTTAAGCAGCCAACACGCACAGGAGGTGTACAAGGGGGGGGGACTGTCTTTTTTTACTTCATAGACAATAAATTCTAGATCAAAGCAAAAACAAGCAATGATATGTGTAATTTTTTAACAGAAACTCTATAAATATTCAGTGCTGCTGTTTGGCAACATTAAGAAATCACTGAAAAATGCAGTCATTGCTAAATGTGTTCATTTGAGAGGTTTGCTGTTACAAATGTGAATCTTCAAAGGCCGTGAAACTTAACAATAGCTTTTCAGTATTAGACAGAGAGTTAATTATAACATCTATCACACAAGCAAGGTAACGAAACCAAATCCGTGCACCTCTTTAGTTTTCGGCTCGTTGAGTGAACGCTGTCAGGAGGAATTTGCCTCGGTGCACGTGCCTGGTGATGTTATCAAAGGGTCTGGGGGCGGGGGGGGGCACATTAATACTGTTGAGAGGCCTGAGCCAGCGCCCTGGGATTGGCAGAGACAGTGACAGAGGTGACCACGGCAGGTCCTGACAGTTTGAATGCGGAATTATATAGTGCCATGACAAAGTGTTCAGTTTATTTAGAGTGGGGAAGGCGACGGGCAGGAGACAAAGGAGAATGCAAGGAAAAGGTTAAGTTCCCGAAATTTTAATTGAGCTCTGAGTGACTGTTTTTGAATAATTGGTTGTGTCAAAACGTAATGATTACCGGCTTGGGAAGCTGCAGCCTTTCACCCTTAGGTCAGTGGCTCAAATCTGGACTGTGCTGGTTGTAATGACTGAAGCTCGATAGCAGCTAATGTGAAATGAATGGCTGATCTCTGCCCAGCCTCTGCTGGGTGAGCACCTGCATCGCCAGCATCAGCAAAGGCAGCATCGAGGAGTCATCTCCTCCTTTTTATGTAAGTTCCCTGCTGTGAGTTGGTTGTCTGGTACATGAGACCTTACACTATTGCTCCAGGAGCTTTATTAATGTGGTGGAAAGATGAGAACTTTGCTTTTCAGTGTTTCCTGCCTGGTGACTTTTCTGTGCGTTGGGCGAAACCTTAGCAATCCTTCAGTAGCTGTAAGGACCCTTCACAGCACTAACAGGGCTATCAGCAACCCGGGCACCAGTATTAATCACCGAGGATTATTCTCTAGGGTCTGGGCACAGTCATTTTGCTCCATATTTAAGAATATTTTTGATTCTTCATCTTCCAGAACAGGGAAATAAAACTAATAGCCATTGCACAGACGTTAATCCCCACTATCACTCCCCTACCTGTGTCATGAGCCGTTCTTTCTGCTGCTGGAAGAAAAGGTCCATCACTGAAGTCTCCCAGAACACAGTGAATATTTCTGAATATGCCTGGCCCTGTATATGCCTGGCCCTGAGCTATTCCTGCTGAAAACATGCTGTTCCTAAGGGAATGGGAACTTGGAAAAGGGATTTGCTGGGATGCCTCAGTAGATCAAAGCAATCCAGCAATTCCCCATCCGCAGTGTATGTTCCTGGGAACAAGCAGCAGGTGAAAAGTTTGTTTGGGCATCCCAGAATAAATTGTAGAAATGTAGATCTAGGCTGACAGGGCATTTTCTGTGAATACAAGTTGGCCTTTTCATGGGTGCTAAAATGACTATATCTTGTTGGCACCTTTGAAAAATTCCAGATCTTCCAGACAGGCAGCCCAGATGAGAAAGACTCAGAAACTTGGAAGCTGCTGATGATTGTTTCCAAAGAAACCAGCTCAGCTGAGCTTTAGCAGCTTAAGGCCATTCCTGACTTGTGTGTCTGGGGAGAAATACCCTTCCTGCTGTGGTTTTGTCATCGATTTCAAAACCAAAGGAGGCTTCTCCACTGACTCAGCAGGCCTGGAGAGGACTTTGAATCAGTATGAATTTCATGAGTTCCTGAAGTCTTTTTTGTTATTACCTGAGTTACTTGGTGGCGAGTCACTTTATACTCTTCGGTGAGAATCCAGGAGGGTGTAAAAATGCATGTTCTCCTATTTCCTATTCCGTTGTGTTACCCAAACAGCTGGATCTTCATGCAGACTCTCGGGGGAATGGCGAAGGTTATGAACCAAGCTGTTTGACTGGTTTGTGGGCCCTCTCCAGACACATTCCAGCTGAGAGCGCTGGCATTTGAATGAGAGAAGGTCTTGACATCTTAATTCTGGACTAGCAGGTATCACTCCCCATGCAAATATAATTTCTTAGAGCGTGAGCAAGTAACATATGTCCAGCCCCTGCACTGTGGAAGCCCAAAGGAATGGGCAACTGAAGTCCAAAAGCCAAACATATTTCCTGATTAATTGGGCCCTTGAGGCTTTTGGGTGACATTAAAGAATCTGCCAGTCATTTTCCCCCCTCTCACCTCTTCTTTTAGATAGTAAGTAATAAAATAACATAAAATCTGCTTTCAAGACCTAGTTACAATGAGGTACTTCAGTCCAGATGCTTTGTACCTTCTGTGAGACCTCATCCTGTAAGGGGCAGGGATTGTATCTTGAATGCCTACTTCAGCTGCAGAGCTCAGCTGCTGCTCTTCCAGCCAGGGGTACTGGGTTGCACAGTTCCCACCATATTCTGGAGCTGATGGAAGGAGGAGATAGCTTTGAGGATAAAAGGTTGGAATTAGAAAGGGAGCCATTTTCTAAAGACAGAAAATACCCACAGATTTAAGATGTTAGTGGAGTGTTAAAAAGGTGTGATTCTAACCCTCTTTTGCTCACTTCATGGGGAGCAGCCTTGGGATGTAAGTGCCTTGACACTCAGAGGTCAGGGGGAGCACCAGAGCAGACACTCTTATCTCCTCTGGATCTACAATGCCCAGCGTGCATGCAGGGCAGGGTCTGAGCAGCTTCTACCTTAGTCAGCATGTTTGTCTGGTGAGAAAGAAACGGCCCTATCTCCAAGAATGCAAATAACACCATGTTTTTGTCTTTTTCTCACATAATAGATCATTTTCCCTGTGTGGTCTGGCCCAAGAGTGGTGACCGTCTAAGCAACAATTCAGTGTTTTCAGAGAGTTCTATATTTTTGTTTATTTTTAACTAGTAAGGATGTCATCACTGAATACCAGCATCATGTGTGATGAATCTTGCCACCTCCAGCTGTATCTGAGAAGTCCTACTGTGTCATCCTAGCCCTAGAAGAAATTCTTTCTCTTTTATAACTTCCCTAGAGAAATTGCCTGCCTGGGTTCAGCTGCCCATTAGGATTCAGCCCCTGCCTGCTTGGCTTTTCCCCTGCTCCTGGTGAGATGGGAAATCCTGGCAGAACATCAGCAAGGACCATGGTTTCTCTGTTGCCTTTGCCGTGGGATGCAGCGTGTTTTTATACGATGTGTGTAAGGGAGAGTTCCCCCATGGGGAATAACACCGACATGCACCAACGAAGTGACAACCTCCTGGTATCCTTGTAAAATCCCACCCAGTTAAAGGGACCTGGAGAGGAGATATATGGCTATTAAAGTAAAACATAACTGCCTGTCAGGGAAAAGTAGTGACAACATGCACCGAAAGCTCTGCCATCTAATGCCTGTCAGCAGGAGCGGGTAGTTTTTAACATCGTTCATATTCCTCAACGAACGTGCTGGAATTGGCAGAGACAAGGATGGAGTTGACACGGGCAGGTTGTGTCAGCTCGAATCCGGAGGTGAAGCGCGCGCATCCCAAACCCGGTCCTGACAGCTCCATCCAGGAGGGCAGGGGAGGTACCGGCCTGAGCTTCGCCTTCTCCTGAAGAGGCAACAGCCACGTTGAGTAGGAAAAAAAAAGAAAGGGGGCAGGGAGAGAGAAGGAACAACAAAAAACATCGCCTATTATGTTTCATGTCAATGTTGCTGTCATTAGGTAGTCGGAAAGATTTCAAACGGATAAACTCCCCTTTGGGATGGCAGACCGCCTTGGCAGCCAATTTTAGGCCTTGATTTGATTGATAAACTCTTTGTGACAAGGAAGGATAAAAGAGGCCCCTAGTTTGGTACATATAAATAGGAAATTAGCTGGCAAAGTTGTCAAAGATAATTAACTCTCTGATTCTGTGTGTCTATTCAGGTTGACATACTGAAATTATTTAGAAATGCACATGTCAACGCTCTGACAGAATTTGGTGCTGATCAGATAAACAGTTTTTGAGATGCCTGATTGTAAAATGATGTAAGAGCTTAGCTGGTGGTTTTATCATTATGCATTCTCTTAGCAGCAGCAGGTATCAAACGGCAACACCATCCTTTAATGTGCTGGATTCAGAGAGCAGGAGACAAAGTTAAGTGTGCTGCTTCACAGCACTTAGCTCGCTTGTTTTCTTCCTTGCCCCTAGGTTAAAAAAAAAATACTAATAACGTGCTAAATTCCTGGGTGTTCATCTGCTCCTCATCCTTTCCCCGGGCACAATTGGAAGTAAAAAAAGATAAGGGTCTATGAGATAGGAGGTCTGAAAGCCATGGCGTTTTGTTACTTCTTCAGAAGAGATAAGCTGCTCCTGCTGTAATCCCAAACTCAACGACTGGCAAGGTTAGGGAAGTGCAGCAGGAAAAAATCAGTGACTCTGAACAACGTCTTTATAGTGGTTCCTATTAAAGCAATGACAGAGAACAACAAATATATTTAGCATTGCAAACTCAGCATCTTACCCACTGTCCCTTGTTTACATCTTGTCTGGAGTGGTCGGTGTAGCACTAGGGTTGCAGGAAGTGTCTGGAGTGTACCTCCTGAATGGGATTTGATTTCCAAGTCCCGTCAACGTCCTTGGAAAAGTTAAACTCGATGTGTGTGTACGTGTTGTACAGCAGATGTGAAGGCACAGTAGTATTTCAGAGTAACTTGACTTTGATTCCTTCTTGGAGCTTTCCTCCGTCTGAAAGTGTTTTTCAACCTCCAAAACCAGCTGCTCCTTGGCAGTGTGAGGGTCTTGGGCACTGTAACATCTGTCTTGAACATGGGATTGATGGAATAGAACTGGCTGTAGCTTTCCTTAAAGCACTAGGAGCTTTGTGTAGGTTGTGGGCTGTAATGACAGTGCCAGAAAGCACTGTCTCTCCAGTTCTGTGAGTGGGTGCCATGGCAGCATCTCGTCACCTCACCACCTTGCTCTCTGCAAATTGGGATTTTTAAGGCTGCAGAGTCTAAACTGGGTCTGGGCACTGCCTGTCAAAGCTCGCAGCTTTCTGTCACATCCTGAAAGCTGGGAATCAGTCTGGGTTTTTACCCTGGGATCTAACCCCTACATAGTCAGCTTTGCTAGAGTGCTCCCCTCTCAAGAGTCTTGTCTACATTGTGACTGCTTGATTTGGGGCAGGGGGGAACTCGGGAAGGAAGTGGAAAGAAAATTAATAAAGAGTTGGTATGACACACTATTGCATTTACCTAGGGGATAAAGGGGGCAGTGCTACAACCCACTAGAAAAATAGCAGGCTTCTTACATGCAGAGTCTCTGCCTTGCTTTGTCTGAACTGCAAAAAGCTGCCCCCATAACCTGCCTAAGGTGCCGCTGCTCTCTGAAACACTGACCACTCTCTGCCTCCTGCCCTTTTTGTGCCTTTCCAACCTCGGCTTTCCAGGGAACATGGGCACGTGAAATGTCTCTGCCACGCAGAGAGCAAGAGCTGGCACGTTCAAATCAGGACTCTAGTGCCTCTCTGCCAAACCTGCTGTAATATACACAAGCCCTGGCATCGATCGTGCTGTTGATGAGGAGCTTCAGCATCTTCCAAAGACCTACCCCAAAACCCTACCACATACATAACCTCCCACAGGATTCACAAAGGGTAGGCATAGGTTCTCTGCAGCTCAATACTGATGAATGCACCACTGTCCGCTGTGTCAAAATGATAATGGCACATGCATTATTCTTCCTGAGAGCCCTGCAGTTCCTTTTTATCATATTTTGCACTCATTTGTACAATGAACAGTCTCCTGCCTCCCATCACTTACTTACACACCAAGAAGCTTTTTGTCTGTTTATAAATAGGGTCTCACTTGACATAACACAATTCATGATATTATTTCCTCATCCATAAGCATTTCTGTAGTGCTCATTTCTGCATTTACATTCTGCAACTACCTTGTACAAGTAGGCACCCCAGGGGCCAGGAATTGGGCTTTAGCACTAAGATCTTATTTTTCCCTTTTTTTGCTGTTCACCTTAACAAGAGAGTTCAAGAATGATGAAGGTCTGTGGTGGTTAATAAGGGAATGGATGCAGGTACCTATTCTAAGTGCAGGGACAGGCAAGTGCTTTATAAAAAGATATCCTAAACACTGATGTCTTTGCTTTATTATGTTCATCATGTCTAATTCATACCTCCCAGCACACGGCAGTGGGGGTCTGTTCATAAAGGAACTGATACTCTCATGTATAATGCAGCATTATCTAACCTTCCATATAGATCACTGTTTTAGGATGAGTTATCTCAGAGCTGCACGCCCCCGTGTTGCGTGGTATCTACCTTACAATAGGTTTGTAACTTATCACAATTGAAACCAAAGGAGTAAACTGGAAGGAAATGCACTTTTCTCTTGAGTGGTTCTTGTTAGAGCTTAGTTGAAATGTAGCATCTTACAGAGACTCCGTTTATACACAATTTGATGATGAAGGCTCTGCTGCAGGCAACCTGGAAACATGAAATAGGGCTTTAATCATAACACTTCCACTTTTCTCCATTGGGAGCTGTAGGTGTGTGGTGCCTTGGAACAGCAACCTGCTTTTATTTTGATGCCCGATACGGATTTATGTGCCTGGGCTTAGATAGAGAATCATAGAGTAGTTTGAGTTGGAAAGGACCTTTAAAGGTCTTCTAGTCCAACCCCCCTGCAATGAGCGTGGGGATCTTCAGCTAGATCAGGTTGCTCAGAGCCCCATCTGACCTGACCTTGAATGTTTCCAAGGATAGAGCATCTCCCACCTCTCTGGGCAATCGGGGCCAGTGTTTCACCACCCTCAGTGTAAAAAAGTTCCTCTTTCTATCTTGCCTATATCTACTCTCTTTCAGTTTAAAATTGTTACCCTTGTAACAGGCCCTGCTAAAAGGTTTGTCCCTATCTTTCTGGGGACAAACTGGGGGCTCCAGTGCTGCATGCAGTACTGCAGGTAGGGTCCCACCAGAGGGTAGTAGAGGAGCAGAATGAATCATCTCCCTCGACCTGCTGCCCGTGGTTCTTTTGATGTGCCTCAGGATGTGGTTGAGCTTCAAGTGCACATTGTCAGCTCATGCCCAGCTTTTCAGCCACCAGTACTTCCAAGCCCTTCTCAGCAGGGCTGCTCTCATCCCTTCATCCCCCAACCTGTATTCATATCAGGAGCTGCCCAGACCCAGGTGCAGGACCCTGCACTTGGCCTTGTTGACCCTCGTGAGGTTCACGCGGGCCCACTTCTTGAGCTTCTCCAGATCCCTCTGGATGGCATCCCATCCCTCAGGCATGTCAGCTACACCACTCAGCTTGCTGTCATCCTCACCCTCTTGCTGCTCAAGCTGAAATACAGGAAATTTTGTCTAAATATAAGATATTTTTTTTCAGTGTGAGAGTGGTCAAGCAGTGGAGCACGGAGAGTGCATGGAGCCTCCATCCTTTGAGATAATTAAATCTCAGTGGACATGCTCCAGAGCAACCTGCTGTAATTGACCCTGCATGAACAGTGGAATTGGACTAGGCTGTCACCAAAAGTCCCTTCCAACCCCACCATTCTGTGGTCCTGTGAGTATTTCCCATACAATTGGAAATACAACTCGTGGTACGGAGTTGTCTTTTCCACGAAAGACAAACATTCTTCTAAGGAGAAGTGCATAGGTTATTATGTCCTAGAGCAGAAGTAACTTCCTCATAACTTGTTGGCAGATGCTTGACACATCTGTTTGCTTTAGACTTCCACTGAAAAGACATTTCTGTTCCTGCATCACATGTGTCAAATTCGGCTTCTGGGGAAATGTACAGATGTTCACACACAGAGAAGGAAAAAAAACATGCCACAGGAGTATGTCATGGTCGTTGATACATCATGCAACGTATTAATGAGGAAAATATGTTTCCTTTAATTAAAACGTTTTGCTTGCCTAGGCTTAAGATATGTTTTGATTTCAACAGGCCTGTATATGTGTGTGGTTAAATAAACACGTTGGGTGTGTGTGCGCAGCAATGCTCGCACGCTGCTCTTTCCATCCGGTCCTAAGAATCAGCCTCTTGTTGATGGTGAGGAGGTTGTCGCGGGGATTTTTTTTAGGGAACTGCGTGCCAATACTTCTGGTGCTTTCATCTGCTACTTCTTTGAGTGTTTTTTTCTCAGGAAAGTAGTTGGAATACTTAGGGAACAGTCTGAGGCTTCCTAGGGGTCAAAAGTGGCAAGTATCTCAAGTGCTACGTGTGGTGTGAGGGCTGGGAAGCAGTGGAGAAATAACCAGGGTGAGAGAGGTCTCCTGCTCTTCATCAGTTCTTTGTTCTTGTGGAACTTAAAAACCAGTAGCTTAGATTTCCATATGTTGGCCACATGATCGTGGTGTCTGTATATATCCTTCTTCCATTTCCCTGTATTTGATTTCCAGGCAGAATTCTGTATATTTCAAAGGTGTAAATAGCTTTATTTGTAGTGGATTTGGGAGCTCGAATCTTCTCTAACACGGTATCTTAATTTTATTTTTTTTTACCCAGTTGTGGGCCTGACAAACTTCCTACCTGTTTCCCTCCTCTCCTGTAATGACAAGTTTTTTTTTCCATCAAATGGGACAAAATGTGTGGTCTTGAACAATGTGAACAGGCAGTTTCTGATCGTTGTGCTTCTGCAGTCGTGTTGGCATTTGGGGATTTTGTGGGGCCCAAAGAGTTCAAGCTGTGAATAATCCAGTCTTCTTCCAGCCCTACTGAGGTGCTGACTACCTAGAAAACTTGGGGTACCCCTGTGGTGTCTGACTTCAATCTCCTCTGTGCCAGAAGCCTTATAGAATTCTAGGGAAGCTGGTGTCCAGCTCCAGGCTCCAAGGTCAGGATCCAAGCCTGAAACCGCTCCTTGACGTGGCTTGCAGCCATCAGCAAGAGCACACCCCACTACCTGAGATATTATCACTAAATCCCGTTCTCCCCAAAAAAAGAATATTGAGGCATTTCAGGTAACTTGGCATATACATTTCCCTAAATGACTGGCATCACACAGAGGCAACAAAAATCTCAGAGTTCAGGACCCACAGCTGTTCTGCAGCTGCAACAAACATTGAATTTATCATCAGCTTTTGTGATGCAGGGTAAACTATGACAAATCTTGTCTCCCTAGCTAATTAATGAAAGGTCTTGGGAATATCTCAGCTTGAGAAAAGGAATGCAGGAATGGAAAAAGGAAACTACTATGGAATTAATTTTTGTTTTACAGTAGAAGGAAAAAATGAGCCTTAGTGGCAAAGAAAGAATAGAAAATAGATTTTCCAAACTTCTTTTAGAAAACAAAATTACAAAATCAATGGATGAAAGGCAATTCGCGGGATCTACTGATGATTTGGATTTTAGTAATGCACTTGATGTGGTTTCTCATGACATTCCTGCTTGCAAAACAAAGTTTACACTTTGGTTTGGGGATAAACATTGTGTCATAAGGACTACAAACTGGCTGAAGGCTAATTATTAACAGCAGTATATTGTGTTTTGGGGAGGTGTTTACCAGAGGTTGGCACCAAGATGGGATTGATGTTGATTCTTAGCTACCAGAAATGATCTGAGAGAAGGCTGTGCTGATAACATCTTTAGGTGACAGTCACCTGGGAGATGGAGTGGGCAGTGAAGCTCTCCAGATACATCCAAATAGACCTGTAGAAGATGGCCATATGAACAGAAAACAGCACCGTGCCATGCAATCTGGAAAATGAGAAGCTAATACATGAGGAAAACCTCATTCTGAGGGAGGAACTTAGAAGAGCATGCTGCTGACAGAGACCTGAGGTGATAGATAACAGAAAATGAAATATAAGTTTGTGGTGCAATAACACAGCAACAAGAAAGTCCCAGATGGGATGGGAAACTTTTGACCAGAATTATAGTCCTTCTGAGGACAGTATGCTCTGGTTTGGGTGCCTCAAGACTAGACTGTGTGGAAATTCAGAGAAAATCAGCAAGTTTATGTGTATATGTGTGGCTGTGTTTATGTGCATCCAAGTGACAGTGGCTCAGTCTCTGAGAACTGAGGAAACTGAGGGCAAGGACCCGAGGGGTAGAGACTGTGTGCAGGAATGGGAATGGCACAAACACCATGGCATCAGAAAAAAACAACCTGGGGTTTTATTAAGGGGCTGTTAAGAATAATACAACTGAAGCTATCAACTGGAAAAATGAAGTGGGATATTAATGAATGAATGAGGTCATTTAAGCTGGAACACTTTCCCTTGGGTCTTGTCAATTCAGTTTGGGGAACACACTCGGCGCGGTGCCGTGGGGATGCAGCTCTGCCTTTGTGCTGGAGGGTGGGCGAGTTGAGCTGATTTTTAGACTGTGTGAACGAACTTCTCAAGTCTGCAAGATACCACACGTGCTGGGCTTTCACTACTTGAAGTTTTCCACAGAGCAAACCCCGTGTGATCCACAAGTGCGGGGTTGAATTTGTCCCCACCGTTTGGCCTCAACAGGCCGCCTGAGGCCTCACTGGGTTTTGTGCTTCCCCAAATTCCAGCGCCTGCCCTTTTCAAAGGTGTGTGCAGCGGGTGAGTGGTACAGGATGGGGTGGCCCTTCTGCAGGTGGGTGTGCAGGTGGAGGCCCCGTGTGATCACCGCGTGGAGACACGTGGGTCTGTGCAGACAGGGCCGAGGGGGTGCGAACGAGACAGATTAATGTGAATTTGTGCGGTTCGTTGGTTGTGCAGAGCTTGAACAATCAAATCCCTTCAGTTCCCTCCGCTAACTGGATTGCTTATGACAAAATCACAGCTTTTTCTCCGACCCTTTTTAATCTCCATTTTGAAAAAAATTGGAAATGACATGGTAAAGTAAGACCAATTAACATTAACAATTGCAGTTTATTTGCTTCCACTGTTTTACAGCGTGCAGTCTGGTAGAGCAACATGCATTGCTATTTTGGAGACATCAAAATAAATAAGTAAATAAATACATAACCCTGTGGGCTTACAGATTGAGTCAAAGAGCAGGAGATTATTCCTGGCACCGCACTCAGAAAAAATTGTTGCCTTTGAAAACACCAGACATTGACAGTTTTGCATCAGGACAAAATTAGGATGAGGTGAAATCTCTCCATTCACATTGTGCCAATTCAGCAGATGTTTCAGACAGTTCTGGAAGGTAAAAAGAAATGAATAGAGACTGGAAACCAAAAACAACCCCAGATCCCTTGAGACAAAGGTTACTATTTCTCCTGCTATGACTCTCCTTTATTTGTAGTGAGGTAGGGTTATCTAAGCATTTATATTTATATTTTAGTGCTGTGTAGCCCTTTATATAGAAATACGCTTTTATACAGATGCCAAAGCTTTTAACAAAGCGGGTCCGTGTCATTATCTCAATTTTACAGGTAAGGAAACAGAAGCACACAAAGGTGCTAAGACTTGCTGGCAAAGCTCACAGTAAACCCCAGCAGAGCCAAGCACCTGATAGATGATCCTGGGTGTTTGCCTTTGGGCCGTGTCATCTGTCATCTTAATGGTACAAACATTTTGGATTTAGTCACACTGGAAAAGCAGAGGGCTTAGGAAAAAAAAAAAACCAACACTCCTGAAATTTGCCAACTAAAATCCAAACATCTAATTTAAAAACTTCTAAGAAATAAATGTGGTGTTATTGTTCTCTGCGAGAGAAATGCTCTCAATTAGAGCTGTATAAATGTTAAGCTATGCCCACCCTCATTCCACAAATTAAAACCAGCTACACTTGAGAGAAGCTACTAAGAAGAGTTAGTCAGTAAAAATACCAGTGATTATTCTAACATCTCATATTCTTTTACCAAAACAAAATAACATAAGCTTGGAGACTGACTGACTTCTATCATAAACATTAACATGCTGTGCTTGGACCTCTCGAGATCTGTCGAAAACCAAAATGTTTTGTCTCCACGTGGGTTTCTGCAAATGGATTTTCCATGCGTCTTTTTTGTTATTACCTGAGTTACTTGGTGGCGAGTCACTTTATACTCTTCGGTGAGAATCCAGGAGGGTGTAAAAATGCATGTTCTCCTATTTCCTATTCCGTTGTGTTACCCAAACAGCTGGATCTTCATGCAGACTCTCGGGGGAATGGCGAAGGTTATGAACCAAGCTGTTCGACTGGTTTGTGGGCCCTCTCCAGACACATTCCAGCTGAGAGCGCTGGCATTTGAATGAGAGAAGGTCTTGACATCTTAATTCTGGACTAGCAGGTATCACTCCCCATGCAAATATAATTTCTTAGAGCGTGAGCAAGTAACATATGTCCAGCCCCTGCACTGTGGAAGCCCAAAGGAATGGGCAACTGAAGTCCAAAAGCCAAACATATTTCCTGATTAATTGGGCCCTTGAGGCTTTTGGGTGACATTAAAGAATCTGCCAGTCATTTTCCCCCCTCTCACCTCTTCTTTTAGATAGTAAGTAATAAAATAACATAAAATCTGCTTTCAAGACCTAGTTACAATGAGGTACTTCAGTCCAGATGCTTTGTACCTTCTGTGAGACCTCATCCTGTAAGGGGCAGGGATTGTATCTTGAATGCCTACTTCAGCTGCAGAGCTCAGCTGCTGCTCTTCCAGCCAGGGGTACTGGGTTGCACAGTTCCCACCATATTCTGGAGCTGATGGAAGGAGGAGATAGCTTTGAGGATAAAAGGTTGGAATTAGAAAGGGAGCCATTTTCTAAAGACAGAAAATACCCACAGATTTAAGATGTTAGTGGAGTGTTAAAAAGGTGTGATTCTAACCCTCTTTTGCTCACTTCATGGGGAGCAGCCTTGGGATGTAAGTGCCTTGACACTCAGAGGTCAGGGGGAGCACCAGAGCAGACACTCTTATCTCCTCTGGATCTACAATGCCCAGCGTGCATGCAGGGCAGGGTCTGAGCAGCTTCTACCTTAGTCAGCATGTTTGTCTGGTGAGAAAGAAACGGCCCTATCTCCAAGAATGCAAATAACACCATGTTTTTGTCTTTTTCTCACATAATAGATCATTTTCCCTGTGTGGTCTGGCCCAAGAGTGGTGACCGTCTAAGCAACAATTCAGTGTTTTCAGAGAGTTCTATATTTTTGTTTATTTTTAACTAGTAAGGATGTCATCACTGAATACCAGCATCATGTGTGATGAATCTTGCCACCTCCAGCTGTATCTGAGAAGTCCTACTGTGTCATCCTAGCCCTAGAAGAAATTCTTTCTCTTTTATAACTTCCCTAGAGAAATTGCCTGCCTGGGTTCAGCTGCCCATTAGGATTCAGCCCCTGCCTGCTTGGCTTTTCCCCTGCTCCTGGTGAGATGGGAAATCCTGGCAGAACATCAGCAAGGACCATGGTTTCTCTGTTGCCTTTGCCGTGGGATGCAGCGTGTTTTTATACGATGTGTGTAAGGGAGAGTTCCCCCATGGGGAATAACACCGACATGCACCAACGAAGTGACAACCTCCTGGTATCCTTGTAAAATCCCACCCAGTTAAAGGGACCTGGAGAGGAGATATATGGCTATTAAAGTAAAACATAACTGCCTGTCAGGGAAAAGTAGTGACAACATGCACCGAAAGCTCTGCCATCTAATGCCTGTCAGCAGGAGCGGGTAGTTTTTAACATCGTTCATATTCCTCAACGAACGTGCTGGAATTGGCAGAGACAAGGATGGAGTTGACACGGGCAGGTTGTGTCAGCTCGAATCCGGAGGTGAAGCGCGCGCATCCCAAACCCGGTCCTGACAGCTCCATCCAGGAGGGCAGGGGAGGTACCGGCCTGAGCTTCGCCTTCTCCTGAAGAGGCAACAGCCACGTTGAGTAGGAAAAAAAAAGAAAGGGGGCAGGGAGAGAGAAGGAACAACAAAAAACATCGCCTATTATGTTTCATGTCAATGTTGCTGTCATTAGGTAGTCGGAAAGATTTCAAACGGATAAACTCCCCTTTGGGATGGCAGACCGCCTTGGCAGCCAATTTTAGGCCTTGATTTGATTGATAAACTCTTTGTGACAAGGAAGGATAAAAGAGGCCCCTAGTTTGGTACATATAAATAGGAAATTAGCTGGCAAAGTTGTCAAAGATAATTAACTCTCTGATTCTGTGTGTCTATTCAGGTTGACATACTGAAATTATTTAGAAATGCACATGTCAACGCTCTGACAGAATTTGGTGCTGATCAGATAAACAGTTTTTGAGATGCCTGATTGTAAAATGATGTAAGAGCTTAGCTGGTGGTTTTATCATTATGCATTCTCTTAGCAGCAGCAGGTATCAAACGGCAACACCATCCTTTAATGTGCTGGATTCAGAGAGCAGGAGACAAAGTTAAGTGTGCTGCTTCACAGCACTTAGCTCGCTTGTTTTCTTCCTTGCCCCTAGGTTAAAAAAAAAATACTAATAACGTGCTAAATTCCTGGGTGTTCATCTGCTCCTCATCCTTTCCCCGGGCACAATTGGAAGTAAAAAAAGATAAGGGTCTATGAGATAGGAGGTCTGAAAGCCATGGCGTTTTGTTACTTCTTCAGAAGAGATAAGCTGCTCCTGCTGTAATCCCAAACTCAACGACTGGCAAGGTTAGGGAAGTGCAGCAGGAAAAAATCAGTGACTCTGAACAACGTCTTTATAGTGGTTCCTATTAAAGCAATGACAGAGAACAACAAATATATTTAGCATTGCAAACTCAGCATCTTACCCACTGTCCCTTGTTTACATCTTGTCTGGAGTGGTCGGTGTAGCACTAGGGTTGCAGGAAGTGTCTGGAGTGTACCTCCTGAATGGGATTTGATTTCCAAGTCCCGTCAACGTCCTTGGAAAAGTTAAACTCGATGTGTGTGTACGTGTTGTACAGCAGATGTGAAGGCACAGTAGTATTTCAGAGTAACTTGACTTTGATTCCTTCTTGGAGCTTTCCTCCGTCTGAAAGTGTTTTTCAACCTCCAAAACCAGCTGCTCCTTGGCAGTGTGAGGGTCTTGGGCACTGTAACATCTGTCTTGAACATGGGATTGATGGAATAGAACTGGCTGTAGCTTTCCTTAAAGCACTAGGAGCTTTGTGTAGGTTGTGGGCTGTAATGACAGTGCCAGAAAGCACTGTCTCTCCAGTTCTGTGAGTGGGTGCCATGGCAGCATCTCGTCACCTCACCACCTTGCTCTCTGCAAATTGGGATTTTTAAGGCTGCAGAGTCTAAACTGGGTCTGGGCACTGCCTGTCAAAGCTCGCAGCTTTCTGTCACATCCTGAAAGCTGGGAATCAGTCTGGGTTTTTACCCTGGGATCTAACCCCTACATAGTCAGCTTTGCTAGAGTGCTCCCCTCTCAAGAGTCTTGTCTACATTGTGACTGCTTGATTTGGGGCAGGGGGGAACTCGGGAAGGAAGTGGAAAGAAAATTAATAAAGAGTTGGTATGACACACTATTGCATTTACCTAGGGGATAAAGGGGGCAGTGCTACAACCCACTAGAAAAATAGCAGGCTTCTTACATGCAGAGTCTCTGCCTTGCTTTGTCTGAACTGCAAAAAGCTGCCCCCATAACCTGCCTAAGGTGCCGCTGCTCTCTGAAACACTGACCACTCTCTGCCTCCTGCCCTTTTTGTGCCTTTCCAACCTCGGCTTTCCAGGGAACATGGGCACGTGAAATGTCTCTGCCACGCAGAGAGCAAGAGCTGGCACGTTCAAATCAGGACTCTAGTGCCTCTCTGCCAAACCTGCTGTAATATACACAAGCCCTGGCATCGATCGTGCTGTTGATGAGGAGCTTCAGCATCTTCCAAAGACCTACCCCAAAACCCTACCACATACATAACCTCCCACAGGATTCACAAAGGGTAGGCATAGGTTCTCTGCAGCTCAATACTGATGAATGCACCACTGTCCGCTGTGTCAAAATGATAATGGCACATGCATTATTCTTCCTGAGAGCCCTGCAGTTCCTTTTTATCATATTTTGCACTCATTTGTACAATGAACAGTCTCCTGCCTCCCATCACTTACTTACACACCAAGAAGCTTTTTGTCTGTTTATAAATAGGGTCTCACTTGACATAACACAATTCATGATATTATTTCCTCATCCATAAGCATTTCTGTAGTGCTCATTTCTGCATTTACATTCTGCAACTACCTTGTACAAGTAGGCACCCCAGGGGCCAGGAATTGGGCTTTAGCACTAAGATCTTATTTTTCCCTTTTTTTGCTGTTCACCTTAACAAGAGAGTTCAAGAATGATGAAGGTCTGTGGTGGTTAATAAGGGAATGGATGCAGGTACCTATTCTAAGTGCAGGGACAGGCAAGTGCTTTATAAAAAGATATCCTAAACACTGATGTCTTTGCTTTATTATGTTCATCATGTCTAATTCATACCTCCCAGCACACGGCAGTGGGGGTCTGTTCATAAAGGAACTGATACTCTCATGTATAATGCAGCATTATCTAACCTTCCATATAGATCACTGTTTTAGGATGAGTTATCTCAGAGCTGCACGCCCCCGTGTTGCATGGTACCTACCTTACAATAGGTTTGTAACTTATCACAATTGAAACCAAAGGAGTAAACTGGAAGGAAATGCACTTTTCTCTTGAGTGGTTCTTGTTAGAGCTTAGTTGAAATGTAGCATCTTACAGAGACTCCGTTTATACACAATTTGATGATGAAGGCTCTGCTGCAGGCAACCTGGAAACATGAAATAGGGCTTTAATCATAACACTTCCACTTTTCTCCATTGGGAGCTGTAGGTGTGTGGTGCCTTGGAACAGCAACCTGCTTTTATTTTGATGCCCGATACGGATTTATGTGCCTGGGCTTAGATAGAGAATCATAGAGTAGTTTGAGTTGGAAAGGACCTTTAAAGGTCTTCTAGTCCAACCCCCCTGCAATGAGCGTGGGGATCTTCAGCTAGATCAGGTTGCTCAGAGCCCCATCTGACCTGACCTTGAATGTTTCCAAGGATAGAGCATCTCCCACCTCTCTGGGCAATCGGGGCCAGTGTTTCACCCCCCTCAGTGTAAAAAAGTTCCTCTTTCTATCTTGCCTATATCTACTCTCTTTCAGTTTAAAATTGTTACCCTTGTAACAGGCCCTGCTAAAAGGTTTGTCCCTATCTTTCTGGGGACAAACTGGGGGCTCCAGTGCTGCATGCAGTACTGCAGGTAGGGTCCCACCAGAGGGTAGTAGAGGAGCAGAATGAATCATCTCCCTCGACCTGCTGCCCGTGGTTCTTTTGATGTGCCTCAGGATGTGGTTGAGCTTCAAGTGCACATTGTCAGCTCATGCCCAGCTTTTCAGCCACCAGTACTTCCAAGCCCTTCTCAGCAGGGCTGCTCTCATCCCTTCATCCCCCAACCTGTATTCATATCAGGAGCTGCCCAGACCCAGGTGCAGGACCCTGCACTTGGCCTTGTTGAACCTCGTGAGGTTCACGCGGGCCCACTTCTTGAGCTTGTCCAGATCCCTCTGGATGGCATCCCATCCCTCAGGCATGTCAGCTACACCACTCAGCTTGCTGTCATCCTCACCCTCTTGCTGCTCAAGCTGAAATACAGGAAATTTTGTCTAAATATAAGATATTTTTTTTCAGTGTGAGAGTGGTCAAGCAGTGGAGCACGGAGAGTGCATGGAGCCTCCATCCTTTGAGATAATTAAATCTCAGTGGACATGCTCCAGAGCAACCTGCTGTAATTGACCCTGCATGAACAGTGGAATTGGACTAGGCTGTCACCAAAAGTCCCTTCCAACCCCACCATTCTGTGGTCCTGTGAGTATTTCCCATACAATTGGAAATACAACTCGTGGTACGGAGTTGTCTTTTCCACGAAAGACAAACATTCTTCTAAGGAGAAGTGCATAGGTTATTATGTCCTAGAGCAGAAGTAACTTCCTCATAACTTGTTGGCAGATGCTTGACACATCTGTTTGCTTTAGACTTCCACTGAAAAGACATTTCTGTTCCTGCATCACATGTGTCAAATTCGGCTTCTGGGGAAATGTACAGATGTTCACACACAGAGAAGGAAAAAAAACATGCCACAGGAGTATGTCATGGTCGTTGATACATCATGCAACGTATTAATGAGGAAAATATGTTTCCTTTAATTAAAACGTTTTGCTTGCCTAGGCTTAAGATATGTTTTGATTTCAACAGGCCTGTATATGTGTGTGGTTAAATAAACACGTTGGGTGTGTGTGCGCAGCAATGCTCGCACGCTGCTCTTTCCATCCGGTCCTAAGAATCAGCCTCTTGTTGATGGTGAGGAGGTTGTCGCGGGGATTTTTTTTAGGGAACTGCGTGCCAATACTTCTGGTGCTTTCATCTGCTACTTCTTTGAGTGTTTTTTTCTCAGGAAAGTAGTTGGAATACTTAGGGAACAGTCTGAGGCTTCCTAGGGGTCAAAAGTGGCAAGTATCTCAAGTGCTACGTGTGGTGTGAGGGCTGGGAAGCAGTGGAGAAATAACCAGGGTGAGAGAGGTCTCCTGCTCTTCATCAGTTCTTTGTTCTTGTGGAACTTAAAAACCAGTAGCTTAGATTTCCATATGTTGGCCACATGATCGTGGTGTCTGTATATATCCTTCTTCCATTTCCCTGTATTTGATTTCCAGGCAGAATTCTGTATATTTCAAAGGTGTAAATAGCTTTATTTGTAGTGGATTTGGGAGCTCGAATCTTCTCTAACACGGTATCTTAATTTTATTTTTTTTTACCCAGTTGTGGGCCTGACAAACTTCCTACCTGTTTCCCTCCTCTCCTGTAATGACAAGTTTTTTTTTCCATCAAATGGGACAAAATGTGTGGTCTTGAACAATGTGAACAGGCAGTTTCTGATCGTTGTGCTTCTGCAGTCGTGTTGGCATTTGGGGATTTTGTGGGGCCCAAAGAGTTCAAGCTGTGAATAATCCAGTCTTCTTCCAGCCCTACTGAGGTGCTGACTACCTAGAAAACTTGGGGTACCCCTGTGGTGTCTGACTTCAATCTCCTCTGTGCCAGAAGCCTTATAGAATTCTAGGGAAGCTGGTGTCCAGCTCCAGGCTCCAAGGTCAGGATCCAAGCCTGAAACCGCTCCTTGACGTGGCTTGCAGCCATCAGCAAGAGCACACCCCACTACCTGAGATATTATCACTAAATCCGGTTCTCCCCAAAAAAAGAATATTGAGGCATTTCAGGTAACTTGGCATATACATTTCCCTAAATGACTGGCATCACACAGAGGCAACAAAAATCTCAGAGTTCAGGACCCACAGCTGTTCTGCAGCTGCAACAAACATTGAATTTATCATCAGCTTTTGTGATGCAGGGTAAACTATGACAAATCTTGTCTCCCTAGCTAATTAATGAAAGGTCTTGGGAATATCTCAGCTTGAGAAAAGGAATGCAGGAATGGAAAAAGGAAACTACTATGGAATTAATTTTTGTTTTACAGTAGAAGGAAAAAATGAGCCTTAGTGGCAAAGAAAGAATAGAAAATAGATTTTCCAAACTTCTTTTAGAAAACAAAATTACAAAATCAATGGATGAAAGGCAATTCGCGGGATCTACTGATGATTTGGATTTTAGTAATGCACTTGATGTGGTTTCTCATGACATTCCTGCTTGCAAAACAAAGTTTACACTTTGGTTTGGGGATAAACATTGTGTCATAAGGACTACAAACTGGCTGAAGGCTAATTATTAACAGCAGTATATTGTGTTTTGGGGAGGTGTTTACCAGAGGTTGGCACCAAGATGGGATTGATGTTGATTCTTAGCTACCAGAAATGATCTGAGAGAAGGCTGTGCTGATAACATCTTTAGGTGACAGTCACCTGGGAGATGGAGTGGGCAGTGAAGCTCTCCAGATACATCCAAATAGACCTGTAGAAGATGGCCATATGAACAGAAAACAGCACCGTGCCATGCAATCTGGAAAATGAGAAGCTAATACATGAGGAAAACCTCATTCTGAGGGAGGAACTTAGAAGAGCATGCTGCTGACAGAGACCTGAGGTGATAGATAACAGAAAATGAAATATAAGTTTGTGGTGCAATAACACAGCAACAAGAAAGTCCCAGATGGGATGGGAAACTTTTGACCAGAATTATAGTCCTTCTGAGGACAGTATGCTCTGGTTTGGGTGCCTCAAGACTAGACTGTGTGGAAATTCAGAGAAAATCAGCAAGTTTATGTGTATATGTGTGGCTGTGTTTATGTGCATCCAAGTGACAGTGGCTCAGTCTCTGAGAACTGAGGAAACTGAGGGCAAGGACCTGAGGGGGTAGAGACTGTGTGCAGGAATGGGAATGGCACAAACACCATGGTATCAGAAAAAAACAACCTGGGGTTTTATTAAGGGGCTGTTAAGAATAATACAACTGAAGCTATCAACTGGAAAATTGAAGTGGGATATTAATGAATGAATGAGTTCATTTAAAGCTGGAACACTTTCCCTTGGGTCTTGTCAATTCAGTTTGGGGAACACACTCGGCGCGGTGCCGTGGGGATGCAGCTCTGCCTTTGTGCTGGAGGGTGGGCGAGTTGAGCTGATTTTTAGACTGTGTGAACGAACTTCTCAAGTCTGCAAGATACCACACGTGCTGGGCTTTCACTACTTGAAGTTTTCCACAGAGCAAACCCCGTGTGATCCACAAGTGCGGGGTTGAATTTGTCCCCACCGTTTGGCCTCAACAGGCCGCCTGAGGCCTCACTGGGTTTTGTGCTTCCCCAAATTCCAGCGCCTGCCCTTTTCAAAGGTGTGTGCAGCGGGTGAGTGGTACAGGATGGGGTGGCCCTTCTGCAGGTGGGTGTGCAGGTGGAGGCCCCGTGTGATCACCGCGTGGAGACACGTGGGTCTGTGCAGACAGGGCCGAGGGGGTGCGAACGAGACAGATTAATGTGAATTTGTGCGGTTCGTTGGTTGTGCAGAGCTTGAACAATCAAATCCCTTCAGTTCCCTCCGCTAACTGGATTGCTTATGACAAAATCACAGCTTTTTCTCCGACCCTTTTTAATCTCCATTTTGAAAAAAATTGGAAATGACATGGTAAAGTAAGACCAATTAACATTAACAATTGCAGTTTATTTGCTTCCACTGTTTTACAGCGTGCAGTCTGGTAGAGCAACATGCATTGCTATTTTGGAGACATCAAAATAAATAAGTAAATAAATACATAACCCTGTGGGCTTACAGATTGAGTCAAAGAGCAGGAGATTATTCCTGGCACCGCAATCAGAAAAAATTGTTGCCTTTGAAAACACCAGACATTGACAGTTTTGCATCAGGACAAAATTAGGATGAGGTGAAATCTCTCCATTCACATTGTGCCAATTCAGCAGATGTTTCAGACAGTTCTGGAAGGTAAAAAGAAATGAATAGAGACTGGAAACCAAAAACAACCCCAGATCCCTTGAGACAAAGGTTACTATTTCTCCTGCTATGACTCTCCTTTATTTGTAGTGAGGTAGGGTTATCTAAGCATTTATATTTATATTTTAGTGCTGTGTAGCCCTTTATATAGAAATACGCTTTTATACAGATGCCAAAGCTTTTAACAAAGCGGGTCCGTGTCATTATCTCAATTTTACAGGTAAGGAAACAGAAGCACACAAAGGTGCTAAGACTTGCTGGCAAAGCTCACAGTAAACCCCAGCAGAGCCAAGCACCTGATAGATGATCCTGGGTGTTTGCCTTTGGGCCGTGTCATCTGTCATCTTAATGGTACAAACATTTTGGATTTAGTCACACTGGAAAAGCAGAGGGCTTAGGAAAAAAAAAAAAACAACACTCCTGAAATTTGCCAACTAAAATCCAAACATCTAATTTAAAAACTTCTAAGAAATAAATGTGGTGTTATTGTTCTCTGCGAGAGAAATGCTCTCAATTAGAGCTGTATAAATGTTAAGCTATGCCCACCCTCATTCCACAAATTAAAACCAGCTACACTTGAGAGAAGCTACTAAGAAGAGTTAGTCAGTAAAAATACCAGTGATTATTCTAACATCTCATATTCTTTTACCAAAACAAAATAACATAAGCTTGGAGACTGACTGACTTCTATCATAAACATTAACATGCTGTGCTTGGACCTCTCGAGATCTGTCGAAAACCAAAATGTTTTGTCTCCACGTGGGTTTCTGCAAATGGATTTTCCATGCGTCCCTTGTTTCAGTTTCTTTTGCCGTGTGTGGGACTCAAACTCATGGCTGCTCTGGGCAGTATCAGTTCCTGCTTCTACCTTAAAAACATCAAGAGGCTGATTGCACATTGCTTTTTTATTATGCGCTGTGTATTTTTAGAGGAGAAAGGAGCATTGTTTTCTACCATTTTAACTTAGTGTTCTGAGCACAAAAGCTAGCAGGCGGGGGAAAGAGCAAGTTTACCTTTCAACCTGTTATGTGCTGATGCTGACGTGTTCTAAGTGTGTTCCTAATAGTGAATTTTATCCTTTATTGACATACTCTGTTTGAATTGTAATAACACTTTGATCCCCAATCCTTGAAGAGCACTCCACTGCACAGGTTTCTGTACAATTGGTGAGGGAGGGGTAAAAACAGGAAAAAAATGGAAAAAAGGCAATCATTGCCAGAGGAACTTAAACTCTTATGATCAGCATTATCCTTGCAGGAGAGCTCAGGAGCAGAGCAATCCCAACACGTCTTCCTATAGCTCCTGTGCATTTCAGCTGATCAAATGCTGCCCTTCCCATTCTTAATTCAATTGTATTTAAATATTGCTTGTATTTAAGAGCTGCAAAGATTAAGCAGAACACCTGCACACCTGTATCCCATCTGTACAGCACAAAAAACTTGACAACAAGGTAACATACTCTTTGTGAAACATGAAAGAAAAATTGTTTTCCTTTCTTAATAGAAGCACAGGTCTTATTGCTACTGCCTGGCCTCCTTTCTGGTCCTGCTAATTGTAGTGAAATTGGTTCTGATGCTCACCAGAGTGAGACAGCACTTTCCCAGCTTCAACACTCTTCATTTCTCTTCTGTTAAAGTTCCAGGGAGAGTTAGGAACATGTTTTTAAAGATGTCTTTATTATTTTTTCCATTTGAACTTAGTATTTGCTTACCTCTCACAAATAAAAAGCATACGCCAGGAATAAAAAGAATAATGATTATGAGATTTGTTTAAAATTGTTGGCTCTTTTATATAGTAACGTTCACTTAACGTTTTCCACTTTTTTTTTTTTTACAGCCATGTGGACTAGAAATCCAAACTTAACAGCAAGCCAACACAAAAATCACCCAGGCTTAGATTCTTGTGCAGTCTCTTGATTTGAGCAACGCTTTAAAAAACATTAGCTATTGCAAGACTCAATAAAATCACTAGAGGTTGCAACACAGAGTGGGGGAGTGGCTCGCCCGCTATAAATTTGCCTGCCTCCCTGAAGTCAGTAGAGCTAGGGCTCTTTGCACCAGCTGACATCCCTGTCCCAATATATTTTGACTTGCAATTGTTTTTTTGATTCAAGGGAAATGGTTAAAGTGCGGCCATCTGGCTCACACTGAAACTGGAGAGGGAGAGTCTCTTTGGCTCCCTTCCCCTTACTAATAAGTCAGTCTCTGAAGCTTATTCAAAATATTTTAAAAGCAACACACAAATGAATAGAATGAAATAACAAAGAAATGCAGAATGTGACCCTGTAAATGCTGCATGATGAAGTGCTTGTACATAAGGTACAGTTATAATAAGGTGCCTCAGAGCAATGTGTATCTCCTTTCTCCAAAGATGAGGACTCAGCCTAGGCGAGAGTTGTCCTTGAATCCAAGGCAGGTGGCTTGAGGGCAATCCAGAAGGTTGGAGAATTGAGCTCATGGTCTGGGAGCCGTGGTGCAGATAAGAAAATATCTCCTGTGTAACTGACCCAGGTTTTACACTGACTGCTTTGTGGGATATGTAACCCCCATATCAAGGAGAACTTCTTTGCTGGGGTAGAAGCGTGGTCTCCACACTTAGTGCTTCACAGACCACTTCTTATGATAAGATCAACCTCTCGCTGCCTCTGGCTGCTTTTAAATATACACAAAAAGCCCCAAACTTCACCTCAGCACTGAAATGCACTGACACAGGAAGTTATTTTGGTAGAAGATTCAGGTGGAAGTGGCGTGAGTTGCCATAGTTACTGTGTTTGGTAAAGGCATAAACCTTCCTTCATCGTCCTCACAATCTTTCTCTCGTTTTGGTTTGACTGTTTGGTGCAGTTTTTATTACCTGATATAGTTTCATGATTACTGTTGCTTCCTCTGAATTTTTGTTTTTACCAGCGTGTACTGTACTCTGCTTTAGAATATACAGAATATTGGCAGTGTGCAGAATGCTGTGTATTCTAGAAAAATTATCCAGCTCTCTGTTTTAGTGTGAAGTCTTTAGCCTGAGATGTTCACCTACCAAAAAGGCAGAATGATGCCAGGATAAGCCATAGTTAGATCATGCTGTGCAATTGAATATCATGGGTATTTTCATAGTATGTGAAGGGTAGATTTCGCCACTCTTGTCTAGATTTTCCTTACTCTCTGAGAAACCTCATTACAAGAATTAAAGCTTCTGCTGGTGCGTGTGCTAATCTGTGTGAACAGGAATGTAAGAATCTCATCTCTAATACTGCTGATACTTTCTTATATTTTTACTGGTGTAGAAACATGTCTTATTCCTTGAACATGGCACTGGTTGCAAGAGAACTATAGGATGACTTACCAGTAAGGTCATTCCTAAATATTATTACTTTGAAGTGAAAAATATTTCCTGTATTTGTTTGTAATCGTTGTCAGCAGCTAATTCACCTGCCTCCTGGTGCTCCGAGGGGAAAGCTGCTCTACTTTTGTGGGTTTTTTCTTTATTTTTAATGCCTTTTTGCAATAAATGAACAATGAGCATCTCCTCAGACATCCCAGCACAGCGCTGTGGCACTCTGCTCGCTGCTGCCTTGCCATGTGAAAAGAACAAAACCAATAAGCTGTGATGACAACCATGTAATCCAGTGTTTTGCAGCCCTCTATCTCAGGGAAAAAGCTGCTGTTCCAGTGCCACTCCGGCACAGGTGAGTGCCTGCTCCTGTCTGAGACCCAGCAGGAGGCAGAGAGACTTCCAGGATGACTCTTTTATTCTGCTCTTTCCCTGCTATTTCTGCTCAGGCTCCGCAGCACGGTGAGGTGCTGAAGACTGTTAGTATCCAAATCAGAACGATAGTCCTTTTGCTGATGCTGTTCCTCAGACAGAGGGGGAAATGAAGCATCAAGAACACTTTCTGGAGAGCACATGCAAGGCAGAGGTGACACATTGCTACTTAAAGTAGTGAGAACCTGGTTCCTCCCAGCTGTTGTGCAGTCATTTACTCTCAGGGCAGAGCACAAGCCAGCCCCAACAGAACTGTTATCAGTAGGAAGAACAGATGTAAAAGGGAATCAAGGGAATGGCTCAGGGTTTAACGCAGGGACTTTCTTGTTTGAGATGCATGAATTACTCCATCATGTGTTACCTCCTCAATAATTTGGGCTCGCAGGACAGTTGGCAGTTTAGGTGTTGAGTTTATCAAGGGATGCTGTGGAGAGATGAAGCAGAGATCAGACGCACTCCCAACCAGCCCGTGCTACCCAAAGGGAATTCACAGTGCCACAGTGCAATAGCCTTTTTGGTCCAACCCAAAAGTGCTTTTCTTTATTTAGATGAGAAGCTGTATGAACCTTGAAAACAGCTTAGTTCTACGCTGCTAGAGCAGCGAGGTGAGGTACAGCTGTGTCTGATATTAAGAGATCTTTGCTTCTTTGTACAAGCAGCACTGAGGTTACCCTGTCCCATCATTGGGTGAAAACAAGGTGACTGTTCCACAAATGGTTTTCTTCAGGGTAGAGGTTGTTCATAATCTGCTGTCACAAAGGTATTGTCCATGATTATTCCCAAGTGTGTTTCTTACCTTTCCCTAGAGCAGTGAAGTTGATAAAGTTTTCATAACCAGTGTGTCTACTGGGTGTTTTTCCCCCTACAGACTGAAGTTACATGTTTCTTCCTGTTGCAGAAAACTGACAGCAGAGGTTTTGATTTTCTTGGGTGATATTAACACCTCATTACCACTTATTTCGGTGCCTTCACTGTTGAAGTGTTTCATTGTATGTGATTCTCTGCAGCCACTCTGGATTGTAGCACCTTCCTCTCCATTAATCTTTCCTATTGTTTCCAAATTTCTTTTGTTCTCGTTATCAGTACAGGCCATTGAAGTGCATCCTTCAGCCAATACCTTAAAATTATCTAAATAGTGATGTAGACACCTGGTCTTTGAAAGAAGGATGCCTGTTTTCTCCTGTGAGTCTAATTATAGTTGTTAATGGGTTGATCCATAGGAAAAATGGTCCCATGTTGTAACTGTATGGTTAGAGGTGCCGAGAAAAATACACTGTGTTAGAAGGAGGTTTGTAGCACTGTGTAGCTGTGAGAGGTCTCAAACTCCTCTCTGTTCTCCGTGTTGCTGAATTGCTGTTAGGTCTAACAGTTCTTCTTTGTATCAACCTATAAATACAGCTGTGTCTACTGGATTTTGCCCAAGGGCTCGTACATCATAGTTTGCTAAATTTTAATCATGCTTATGTTTGCATTTGAGTGGAGTTCACATGTCCCATAAAGCCCTTAATCCTCAGTTTGCCATCCCAGGCAGAACGCCCAGTCTCAGCTGAGGCCTTCCCAGCAAACTGCCCTGGCTCCATTGACTTCTCACCACCTTCTCTAATGCATTTATGGATCTGATAAGAGCTGGGATACAGATCCGCGCTCCTTAGACCAGCAATATAAGCTGCTGTTGATACCCTTCGTTAAGAAATACTGTACAAGCATTCTGTCAAGCAAATGAAATTCATCCATCTCTCCTGGTGATTTAAAGGAAAAAAAAAAAAAGTTTCTCCATATCAGTGTTCAGGCACACTGACAGCTGGAAAATATTTTAACACAACTGCATGGAAACACTGAGTTTGCTCTGAGAGGCTTGAAAAGCACGTTGTAGTTATTGTTTGACTCCTTTGTATACGGTGTTGCAAGATTACTCTCTGTTTAAAAAACAAATTAGCTGTGCAGTTTGCGTCCAGTTCCTGCATGGGGTGACCGTGCTGGTGTGTGCAGTTGACAGGGCTGCACACAGACACTGCCCCAGCTCTCCCTTTGGTTACCAGAAGTGCAAAGGCTGTTGTCTTTTGAATGTTGTGCTTTTGGGGAGCTGATTTGCAAATCTGCCTCTACTTGTGGCCAGCTTTCCAGGGCAAAGCACTGGTTTCACGGTAAATAAATAGCACCTCTCTGTTATTCCTTAAAATTGACAGTTATAGAGTGAGGTGTGTTCATTTGACAAGGGAAGATATTCTCCTAGAACAAATTATTCAGAGGAATTTCATTTGTTGTTTCTTTCCCCCCTTTGATGTATGGTAGTACAAAGGAATCCAGGACATGGCTCTTCAGAAAAGATTCTTCTGAAATATCCTATGGGCAGCATTTTGTTCGTGTGTAGTTCTAGTCAAAAAATGTTTCTTGAAACACTTGCAGATGTGCTTGTCAGGATTTGCATGTGCTAAGTGCAGTGCATTGAAACTCCGACCACAATGTGTTTTCAAGTTAAAATACAGCCTCTTTGTGCATAATGCTCTGCTGGAAATACAGGCAAAAATTACGATGTGCACAAGCCCAAGATCTGAGTCCTAAGACAGAGCAATTATAAGAGTACTATCACTTTTGAAGCTGTTAAAGAACCAAAACAAACCAGCCAACAATATTTTATAGTTTCCATTCTGTTTTGCCTTTATTTTTATATTATAACTTAACAACTTCAGGCTGCAGCCGAAATTGAAACCCCTCAAAATATGAAACATAAGTCAGAAGAGAGAGCTTTCGGCTCAGTTACATCTGAAACACACGTGTGAAGGGCATCTGTGGCTCAGGGAGAGACAGTAACTTCTCCAACATCATACACCAAGGCAGTGGCAAAGTCAACGCTAGAAATTAGGTCTTTTGCTCTTACCACTGGGCCAGTACAATGATATATTTTTTCCATATGTTTTTATGTATTTATTTCTGTTTTCCTCTCACTCTTTTTTCAGGTTCTTGTAAAAACTTTGGAAATTTCTGACTTTTTCTTGAATTCCCCAAGAAGCCTTCTTACATCCGCTTACACACCAACACCTTTTACACTTACATCCCTTGGCCTACACAAGTCCTCTTTATCTTCATTCGAAACTTGAGGGAAATGCTATCCGTCTTTATTTCCTTAATTTGTCTTTCTCTTAGAAGCTGACCAATGTCTTCTGATTTCCTCTATTGTAAGCCAGATTTGGATAGTTCTGAAGTTTCAGAGCTTGGGCATACGGGTAGCACGGTAGGAGCAAGCAGAGTTGGAGTTCCTCGGTGGAGGTAGCACTGGATGAGGCCCCATCACTGAATGCAATGAAGAAACTACAAAGCTGTAGGAATGCTTTGTGTCTGCTGACGCTGCTCAAACAGCACTGGTAAAAATAGTGTGGCTATTGACTCCGAGCAAAAATGGAAGGGATTATTTTGGATCCTTTGAGTCATATACCAAAATTTTCACCTGGTCTCCTCCAATATATCACATTCTTCAGAGCAGAGGATGTGAGAGGTTTGTGTTAGAGGTGGAAACTGCTCCTCGGAGATCCTTCTGCTTTGCTGTGGGACCATGCTGATTTGTAAGACCATATGGGATTCAAAGAGACCTGGCAATATTGCTTTAATGGGTATCTTTTGACAGTTTTGACCAAAAAATAGGGATTTAGAGTGTACAAAACCCCTTCATCTAACACAGCCTTGTTGGGTCACAGGATGAAGCCTAAAAGCTACCACTGGTTGTCCACTTGCGAAACGTATTGTTGAGGAAAGAGAAGAAGGAGCTCTGTGGTAACGCTGTGTCTCAGAAATGACTGTATGACTCTTTTCTTGGTTGCTAAAACAAGGCACAAAGCCTCCGAAGAAAATATTTATTAAGCCACAGATGGCAAAGCTGAGCCTCTGATTTCCCTAAATCCTTAAGAGGATTGTGGTACAGCTTATAGGAGCATCTTAGTGGCTGGATGCTCAGCTTCTTATTAGATATGTCATACATATGTACACCCACAGTGACTTGAGCAGAGAAAGTGTTTGCATTCCAGCTTTGCTAATTACACACCTTAAATTAGGGTAACAGATAATTATTTTTTCTTTTCTTTTTTTTTTTTATGTTTGTGGGATGCCAGGCTTTCATGTACAACGTGGCAAATGGTAAACCTATTTTGGATGTCTGATTTTAGATATGCTGTATACATTTTCTCGATTTTAATTACAAATTTGAGAGGAAGCAGTAGTAGAAAGGTGAATGATTAGCATTGTCACACCTTTGTTTTGAACAAAGCATAGAAAAGCAGAGGATCATACCAGATAAGTATACAAAAATAAAGGAAAAGATGTAATTACTTTTATTGATGTGTCTTTTTTTCTGAGATACTGTTTTACTTGCACTCCTTTGTTGTTCCCGACGTTCTCTGAAATGCCTGTCTTTTTTACTGCTGCTTTTATTCATCTTTATTTCTTCATATTTTACAACTTTAGAGAGATGAGGACGGAAAACATGATTGCAAAAGATCACAGTAATCTGTGTCCAATCTTGGCACAAACTATATTCAAGTGCTATCTCAGTTGTCTCTATCATGCTCTCTTACATGTTGCTGAGATCCTCCTGGTTTTTGCTGGTGTTGGTAACAGAGGCTTTTCAGCAAGATGTGCTCAGTCCAGACAGCTGACAGCACACCTTAGTTTTGTTCAAAGATCCCTCTTTCACACTATGACTTTTCTAGAAAATCCAGATCAACTTTCTAGTGAAGGATGGGGTGGGGGGGGCGATGATGGTAAATGTGATTTTTTTTAAAGGAAAAGCCAGTCCAGCAGATTTTCATGTTTGTCAATTTTTAGGTGAGGGTGACTTGCACATTTCCTGAACGGAAGAAAGCATGGGCCAATGTGAGATGGAGGAGGACAGAAGACATACAACAGTCCTATGATGCCACCAAATTGAACAGCAAAAAAGACCTGCTTCTGCTGGACCACATATTTTTCAGGTTAGTGCTCAGTGCAGATGCTTGTTTGCCATAAAATATTTATTACTGAGAGAGAGATTTTGAGCTAAGTGCTGCCTGGAGAAGGGCTTGAAGGTTTGTCCACATAAACCATCTTCCCTTATTTAATTTCTGCAGCTTTAGGAAAATGAAGCCTCATATATTGCTTGACAAAATTAATTGGATTATAGGAAAGTAACACTTGAATTTACATTAATGTCTTCACATTGAAACAATAGATTCCAAAGTATTGCTGGCAGCCAGATCCGAGGAAAAAAGTCCCTTTGTAAGCAATTGTGCATTCGGTTTTGACAAATTGCAGTTAATTTTTGAGCTTCACCTTTTGCAACAGATTCTCAAGTGAGTTTTGTGATATCCCCTGAAAATTATAAGCAGCGCATGATAGCAGCTGTGCTCTTCTCTCTCCTGTGCTCTGCAGAGGTCAAAGAACCAAACCACTGCAGAGATTTAGCAGTTGTTTCTGGTGATTTCTGGTTGTTCTGCTCCAGAAGAGACCTAGAGACAGTCCAGCATCTGGACTGGATGTGGGGGGAATGATCAGGAAAACAAGATCTTGCAATGGGAAGTGAACAAAATGGACAAAGTGTATGTATAACTGGAGAATTCAGCAGGGAGAATACTCATTTTTCAATCGCCACGATACTAAACCCAGCATTCACAATGCTCTGTTCAGTGTAGTTATAAATAGCTGAAATAAGGTCAGCTGGTCTAAAACTACGTAAAGTGCACAGGACCATGATTTTTCCACACCTACGAAATTCATAACTCCAACAGAGGAAATATTAGTTCATAGAATGAATATTTTTTTCTCCTTACTGACGTATCGGACTTCCTAGTTCATGCAAAACGCAGAAATACAAAGTGGGCTTATTTGGGTGTTGACTTTAAGAATACATTCAGTTTTTTAATTTCTGAAAATCCAGTGGAAAGTGAGTCTCGGTGCCCTGCCTCAGGTATCGGCTGAAATACATTGCCTGGCTGGAGAGGAGAGAAAGCGCTGCATATTTTTGAATGGTGAAAGAATTTTGTGGTTTCTGGTTAGCTCTCAATAAGCCATCAAGGATGAGTTGTTCCTTAATAACATGATTGATTATCTCATGAGAAAATACACTGTGCCAGACAGAGATGATCTGGGATACAGAGCAGGCAGGCAGTTGCTGCCCTGAGCTGTGCTGCGGCCGTGGCCGCTTTGCCGGTCGAAGGGGAGAGCTGGTAAAGTTGGGGATGGAATTTAAAGGCTGGATTCCGATGGCAAACCTGTTCTGTCGGATAATTTGTACTGCAGAAAAACACCTTTGAATATTTATTGATGGTTGCAGTGTTCTGGAATTAGTAGGAGGATTCCTAGATCAGCTGCTTTTCAGTTTCATTTAAATTTTTGGAGGATAGTTTGGGGCAATTGTGTTCCAGAATGAGCAGCTGAAGCTGGAGCGTACACAGGAAAAGTTTTGTCCCTGGCAAAGGTGTCGTTACAGATTTGCTCAAGACTTTCCTCCCTAATTAAATGGGTGTCTTCCTTGACTTTGATCTTATGAGTCATTCATCTAGAAACTACTTAGGTTCTGCAAGACATCCTTGAATAAGTCCCTCAATTTATTTATATCTGTAAGATGATTTAATACTAAGTTAATGATTTAGGGACCTATCTGATTCCCAGAAAAGCCAGTCAGAGACTTCTCACTGTCCCCATCTAACCAACTGGGTATAATACCTACTTACATTTAAATACCGTTTACATTTCCACAAAAGAATTTATATTGCTTTCTAATACCTTGGATGCAGAGCTTTTTAAAGATTACTACCCCATAAATCATTAATCCTTACTTTTCAAGTTATCTTTTATTAGAAATGGAACAGAAAACAAAGCTACAAGTACAGACCTAAACCCGTCACATTTTGAGAGGTTCCAGATTCAGGTACCTTGAACAGAAACTTTATTCTGTGGCTTTGGACTCAGACTAAACAGAAAATAAGGCAGTTTTCAGGTTCCAGTTGGAACATATGGTAAATTCTTAGGAGATTACTTGCCTGATGGGTTTGTGACACTGGAAGAAGGTCGAAATCAGAAAAGGTAATTTCCTTGCTCTCTACTGAAAAGGAGTAAAATTGATTTGTTGTTGATATTTTAGGGAGATCTGTTTCTAGAGACAGCAGGGAAAAGCTCATTCAGCCAGAAAGTTTTCCTGTTTTCCAAGACAAACCTGTCTGTTCTTCTGTTACTTTGCCATTGGCTTCAGCCGATGGGGAATGAGTAGCCAAGGAGTATGGGACTTGCTAAGAAATTCCGTCCCTGACTTTGGAAATCTAATGCGCGGAAAATTCCTTTTTGACTTGGGGGCTGCTGGTTTATACAACCACTGGTGGCACATCCCTGCTTCGGGAAAGAATCTGAAAAGAAATTTGGGGACAAATTCAGCCGAGCAGCTGGTGGCTGTGGCTGTTGGTGTCACTGAGCCATCCTGTCCCACCAGGCGTCGTGCCTGCCCTGCAGGAGTGGGTGCTGAGCTGGGATGATGAAAGCGTGGCTTCTCGATGAACACAGACGACAGCAGAGATAATAATTAGTGCAAAGGCATGTGGTAGAGCATCTAGCCCACACTGAGGACAGTACGGAGCCATACCACCCACGAGGGATCTCTGGGATGATAGCTTAATTGAAAGGAGTTGCTCAAGCATGTACCACACCTGGCACAGAGTTAGAAACTTCTGCTTCAGGTGATGTTTTAACAAGTTGTTTTATTTTTTCTGTTGTCACCTGAACCAGAAGATTCTGGTGCCTGCTTATTGCATAGAGACACCTCAGGTTATGCACCAAACCTGGTTTTTTTCCCCTTTTGTTTTGTTTTTCAAACTTGTCTTCATGTGCTCAGGCCTCTTCTACCCTTCAGATCCACCTTCAAACAGTAAATGGGAGGATGCAGAAGAAAGCCACCCTGAGTGCACAGGTGAGAGGTGGAGTGTTCTTCATTCCAAAGAACAGGAATCATATCTGGTCAGTCAAGCTTTTATCCCGGCTCACAATTTTTATAGAAATTATTTGTAGGAAAAAAATGGGCATTCAAATTAAGGCTCTGAAATGTAAATTATAGCAAGTATTGAGAACTCCCTTAATGGTCATAATTTAAGGTTAAACAAAAAAAGCAGTAGTCATATCAATAATATACACCAAAGTAAAAAAGAAAAATGCCGTACCTCTTCTAACAACTCCTTCTTTTTCGAAGACATTCCTGCCTCTTTTGCATTCCTCCAGAGTATCTGGAAGAATAACGAATTTAAGCTATTTTGGACAATGAGGGGAGAAGAAATTCCGATGTCAAGTATCTTCAAATGACACTGAAGTTCTAGTCTTAAGTATGGAATGGGTTGGGTTGATATGGAGTGTGTCTCTCTCTGTGGTGATCCAGGATGTGCATTCCTCCAGAGTATCTGGAAGAATAACTAATTTAAGCTATTTTGGACGAAGAGGGGAGAAGAAATTCCTATGTCAAGTATCATCAAATGATACTGAAGTTCTAGTCTTAAGTATGGAAAGGGTTGGGGTGATCCAAGATCTTGCAGATGGGCAGAAGTTCACTCCCCTGCACGCTGCAGGTGGTGAGTTGGTGGTTTGGTGTGGTCCGACTCTCCAAAGGGACCTATGACTGAGAAGAGACTTGATGCCTTTCGCACCACCTTCAGGTTCTGGATGAACTGAGGATGGGACTCCCAAGAGATGACTGCATGAAACTTGGGTCATGCTGGCCAACAGGAAAGGAGAGTATTTTACATCATTGTTGGTGCAGACAAGGGAATAAAAGCTGTGAGAAGCTGGTTGTCCAAAAGGAACTGTGGATCTTACCAGATTCCGCGAGTTGTGAAGGCAGTTGGCAACCAGCCTCGGATAGCTGGGGCAGAGCTCAGTGCAAACCCTCTCTGGTTGATGTTCACAATCTGTGCCACTTCCAGATCTCATCCTCTCAGATCACAAAAAGACACACAGTTGTCATCCTGACACCATCAGAATTGACGCTGTCTCACTCTTAATAGCCTTGTGTGTGCACTTAGTGACAGGAAGCACGAAGCTGGAACTTTGTAAAAACCCCTCTTGAGGACAGAAGAGTTTATAACGGTGTCGGATACGTACAGGTGACTTGCTAATGTTTGGATATCAGACTGTGAGTGTCTGTCTTCTCTTAATACCGCTCTAAGCAGAGATCATCAACCAGAACAATTAGCACAGCCTGAGCCGTGCCCATGCTGATGCGCGGACTGAGAAAGGTCAAGGTGATCTGTGCTGTGGGAATGTCACTATGTTTTCCATAAGGGGAAAGACAGGAGAAAGTTTAAAGCAAATATTCTGTTTTCCCTTTTCTACTACTGGTCCAAAATGGATTCACAGAATTGTTTCTTTATAAAAGTACACAATAGTGTTTCATTTCAGTGACCCGGCAGCCTGTGCCCAGGAAGCTGACTCAAAGGTAGGCTATATTCAGCCTGCTCACCCAAGCCCAAACCACTTTTGGGAAAGTTAAGCGCCGCTGAAAGCTTCTGGTGTTGAGTTTGGAGCCCAGAGCAGTCCAGTAGAAACCACTAAGCACAGAGACCAAGGGTCTCTGGTTGCAGCCCCTTGTGTGTTAAAGCTGCAAAGTCTCCAAGTACAGTCCGGCTGGATGTAAACAGCATTCCTCTGCTGGGGTGGCAAATGATACCTTCCTCCCTGCTGGGCCTCAAGACGTAGCCAAAACTTGTTTACTCTGTAATTTAGAGTTCATTGTAATCTAAATAGGGATTTTTGCAATGCAAATAGGGCTGTACAGAATGTAATGCATTTTCTGTATCGCTACTGTTTATTATGGCTATATAACTTATCACTCATCACATAGACTGGATTGCAAAACACAATGTTTCAAACACACTTCAACTCTCAGATCATGATCAGTAAAGAGGATGTATTATACTTCTAATATGCTCTTTCTCCCACGGTATTTTACAATAGCCTGCATAAACCCCATTTTGCAGAAAAGGATTCCAAGAAATTAAACAAAAATAATAATACTGATTCATGTGCAAAGGTTGTTTCTTTGTGCACAAAGTGGGCAGACATCTAATGGGTTCCTTCATTTGATACTGATTCATGTGCAAAGGTTGTTTCTTTTTGCACAAAGTGGGCAGAATCTAACGGGTCCCTTCATTTCATTTCCTGGAGCACCCTATTGTACTGGCTGGTACAGATGTATGGGGAAACCTGCTATTAACCCCCAAATTCAGAGTGTTAGAAGATAATCTTCCATCATGATCTAATGCTAAGATAAATAATTGCAGTTCAGCATGGCTAGATCATTCTGCTAACTCTGTGCTCTTCTCTTCCATCATGATCTAATGCTAAGATAAATAATTGCAGTTCAGCATGGCTAGATCAGTCTGCTGAACTCCGTGCTCTTTTAAGGTGCAGAAACTAGGGATGCAGTGCAGGGTTAGGGTTAGGGTGAGCAGAGCCTTTCATGTGAGGAAAATAGTCTTCTCCCTCTTTGGCCTGTAGGAGGTGATCTTGATTTGCTGCTTCTATAATTTACAGCCTGTCGTAAACTCATCATCGGGCTCAATCAAAAATGAAATTAAAATAGTGCCCAGTGAAGTGGGATGAAGTGGTTAATGTTTGTTACATGCTCTGACACTGGACCTTGGTCTTCTGACAACACCCACCATTCTCCAGGTGACGTTGCAGATAAATGATTCTCTTCAGGGAGGAAAACAAGTGGTAAAGTGATAAATGCTTCAATCACTGTCCATGGAATACCATGGCTCGCATGCAGCTCAGAGATTAGAAATCTTTTATTAGCTGATTACAGCTCTAAGTAAATGTATTTAGACTGTGGCCACAAAGCCTGGTTCTGTGAGCACTGCTAAACTACCCAGCTTTTCCAGTGCCCTGCTGTATTTAGGAGGGCAGCAGAGCTCCAGAAGAAGGAACCCAGAGAGACCTGGAATCTCCATCTAAGGAGGCTTTCAGGACTTGGCCGGACAGAGCCGTGCCTGGTCTGATTTATGGTTGGCAATAGCCCTGCCTGGGGAGAGGGTGGAACTAGATGGCAGCTATAGATTTCATCCAGTCTGTCCAGCTCCCCAGCTGCCACGATGCTGTGATAGGTGCTGGTGTGTCCTGGGTTTCTGCAGCACCCATCACCCTCATACCTGAGATATGTACTGCCAGGCCTGCAAAAGCCAGAGTGTGCCAGGAGATCCTAGTGCCACGGGCACCCATCTGAGCTCCCTTCCAGCTCATGCACCTGGGTTCCTTCCACAATGAAAAGAGGATTAAGTTTTGATGTGTTTCTGGATTTTGGCCTAAAATGGAATTGAAGAATGAGTTGATTAAGGAAACGCTACCCCTTTTACAGTTCAGACCCAGCCCAAATGCCGAAAGAGGCTGCTGGTTTTAGTTGAATGTTGTCACAATAAGTTGTTTTTCAGCAATAACATTAGGGGTGAGAATGGTCAGCGTAAGGGCAGGGCTGGAGGGAGACACTCAGAAATCAATGCAGGTATTTGGCAAACTGGAATATCTGACTGTGTTGGAATTAGCAAAGCTGTTTTAGCATTTCCCCTGCCAGTATCCACTCTTGTAAATAAGAATTGCATTTTTGTTGATATAATTGCAATCAGCAAAACGTTTTTGTCCAAAGAGAAGTTGTGTGAATTGTGCATTTTGCAATATTTTCTCTGATACCAGAAATTCAGATTGGACATGACATGCCGTTTCTGCTTTGACTTTCATTTAATTTGAGCAATATGGTTACACTGAAATAATGTGAAAGTGGTAGCAAGTGGACTGCATTGGAATATATTATCTTAGGTATCACCAGCAGCAGACGTTGCTGTTACATAGGTGGATGGTTGCATAAGAGCAACCATTACTGACTTTTCCATAACATAAATAGTTTTTCACTGTCTGCATATAAGAGGCAGCACTTACTGTGTTGGGAGTAGTAGCAGCAGCCTGGGTTTTTCTCCTTAAATAATCAAAAACCCCAACAACTCCAAAAATACTAGTCACCCCAGAGTAGCTGGTGTGAAGGTGGTAGCGGGAAAACTGTCATTTATGAAAATGCCGTTTGGGCAACTTCCACGATTTATTTGCTGAATGATTAGGGAGACTGTCAAAGCATAAAAGATTTGGGAGTAAACTGTCCAACGTTGGAAGCTCCACGGCTTGTCACAGGAGCAGTTACACTGCAGCTAAACCCTTGGTGATGTAAATAGCTGTCAGCTCTCAATTAAATCGGGATCGCTCCGGAGCAGCATTTTGCCCTGCCTTGGGGATAAGCGAGACTGTTGTTTTCAGTGCCAGTGTACACAGTGGTATTGCTGGTACCAGTTGTTTTCAGGGCACAAAATAGTGAATATTAACAGGGAAGAAAATGCCTAATGCTTCTTCCTCCAGCAGAGGTGTATTTCTGGACAAGGGTCAGAAGAAATTCTCCTGGCTGAAGCGCAGGGAGGGAGCATCCTGGCCCCACCGTGGCCACTGGCCCAGGGAGGGGTGTCAGGCACTGGTCACCCTCTGGCCTCCATCTCAAGTTTACTGTTGGCCATGGCAGCATCTAGTTGGGCTTTTTTGGTTGAAAAGAGGCAAATTGCCTTGTCTGCTGCTCTGTCCTCGACTTTTTCCCTGCAAAGTGTATCTAACGTAGTCATGAACATAATTAAATATTTGCAACCACATGCATGCGCACAGGGCAGTCTGGATTAAAACATAAACTGAACAAGCTTTACAGTACTTTCTCCAAGAATCCAATTAAAAAAATGTGCTTTCCATCACAAAGATGCTATCAGCCCAACAATCATACTTTATATTCCCAGGACAGATCATTAATAGCATTTCAATCAAAATTTGATTATAATAATCCTAACCTGTTTAGTACAAGTCCTGCAGAGCCTTTTATTATTTTAACTGGATGAAAATAATAACAATGCCATCATCAAAAAAGGGGAAAAAAAAAAAGAAGATACATTTAATACTGAGGTAGTTTAAACTCATTTCAGCAGAGACTGTAAACTGGGGGCAAATGTTTTCTATAAAGCTGCTCTTTCTGAACACCAGCGTTTATGAAAGTCACATCCACTAAATCTGTGGGTCTTTCTCATGAATGTTTTATCTAATTCCAGCTTTGCTAGCATGTCAGAGGTTGTGCGTTTGGTAGGTTTCCAGTTGTCTGGTAGAAATCCAGTTGCTTATTCATGGGTGAAATCTGAACAAGATGGAAGATACTGCAATGAGTGGAATTACCTTTTGGCTTTGATGAGCTGGTCTGGAACTGGAGGGAGAAGCAAAATTCTATTATATATAATTTTCCCTCTCCAGTTTTATTTATTTCCTTTCCCTCCGCTCCATCCTAGCACTTTTCTCTGGGCACTTGGCAAATCCACAAGTGCCGTTAACGTTGCTCCTTGGCTGAACATTAAATGCATATTTTTGAACACGACTGCTGCCTCCTCCCTACCTTGCACCTCACTGACATGCCTGGATCCTCTTGGCTCGGTGCCTGGGATTGTATGTGTTCTTGGAATATCCCAAGGGAAATCCCATCAAACATCTCCTGTTCACATGACCTAATGATTGTTTGAAAGTGCCTGGTTTTGCAGCTTCTTTCTTTTAACATCTGAGTTTAGAAGTTCATGTATTACATTGGACTTCAGAGAACTTTGCTTCAATCCAGGTAACTTCTTTTTGCCTGGGCATGAAAAACTTACTGGAAACAATGTGATGTCCATGTAAATACTGAGACATAGTTGGTCACAGCCTTAAGGACAGAATACAAACAAGGAAAATACACCAACCTTTAGCCCACGATCATTACGTGTGGTACCTCCGCAATAGATGGAATGCCTTGTGCAGAGTTCAAGGCTCACGTATTTAAAGACTGCAGGATTTTCTTCCCACAGAGTTAAGAAGCAAAATGTTACTGTTGTAGCTAAAGACAAGGTTCTTTTTATTAATGTAAAATGTGTTGTGAATAATATGAACAAGTACAAAAAAGCCCACATGCAAACTAGTCAATATAGGATATTTTTATCTACCACTGTAGTCTATACCACTTCTCTATTAACCATCTTAAGCAAAAATATGCCAGACCATTTGGGCCTTGGTATAATGATGCTGTGATTTATTGCACTCTCGGTTTCCATCCTGCAGCAATTACCAGAAGAGCTGATAATGGTCTGCAATTTGTTTTCCAGAACGGGGAGTAGCTGCCAGCCGGAGCCACTCGCAGGGAAAGGCAGTGGCTGTTCACCTGTGCTGCTCAGCCAGGCCAGGTCAGTGACAACCCTCTGAGAACACACAATAAAGCACCAACCTGTCGAACTTGTAACAGCTCTTTCTTCCAAGGTGGTGCAGTGGGACCCAACAGTATAAAAACTGACTTATTTGGTATTGAATTGCTGAAAAAAACATAAAATGCGACTAAAATAGTGGACAATGCATCAGTCTTTCTCCCCTCCAGTTCACTCAATGATTTAAGACGATGCATCAGTCTTTCTCCCCTCCAGTTCACTTGTAATGATTTAAGACATGTCCGTGACACCAAGAATCAAGTGACACACCCCCCATTTTTAAGAGCTCACAGCTCTAGATATTGGTGGAGGTTCCTTATAATGAAATTTACTGTAAGCACTTGTTAAAGTTACATGGAATCTCTATATATAATCCATGGGGTTAGAGATGTTTCCTGTTTTGAACTGGTTCCTTGATGACCTTGGAGTCAATGTATTGAAGCTCAACACACATTTTTTGGAAACTTGATCCTGCCCAGCTGTGACCACTTTATCAGCTGCCAAAAGATGAGGTCCTCTGAATCTGACTGTAAAGGACAGATATTCGTCTTCAGATATATGATGATTTCATACTTATTTAAAGCTTTTGGGTTTCTCTCACTATCAACGAGGTTAGTTTAGTTCTCTTTCACAGGAAAGGGGTCTCAAGCTGGAGAAAAGTAGTTGGACACAAGGTGTCATAGCCTAGATCTTGGTAAACGTGCAGATTGGGATTTCAGCAGTTAATCAGCTGAGGTCATCAGATGATACAAAAGTATTTTGCAGACTGAGAAAAAGCTTTTCGTCTTCCCTGAGAAAAGGAAAGAATTGTTGTATATTTTGACATTGAAATGGACTTTTTAAAAACGCTGCTTTTGACTTAGCCTGTGTTCTGTCTCCTCTTCTGCTGGTTCTCCTTCTGTGTTTAGACTCTTTGCTCTACCTGCTATTTCGGATGAGCAGTCATATAAGTAACTGTGTGCTACTGGAGCATAATAAATATTCTTCTGCTATCATTAGGCTCAGTGTCTGATGTTTTTGAATGGTAAAATGGACTTCTACTGTGCTTTAAATAAAGGAGAACAGTTAAATGGTTTGCCTTCCTCAAAATGTACCATATTTTTTTTCCTGTAAGATGGCTGGAAAGAGAGGAAGGAATCCTATTGGCATCCCCCTTGGTGACAGCCGGAACAGAAGGATCTGGATCACATCCAGTAACAGAACCAAAACCAGTCCAGACAGTGTAACAACCCAGGGGATTGTCGATGCCAGGCACGGGTAAGTAAGGACTCTGCATTATTACTTCTTTCTTCTCTCTGCGTTCTTTCACACACAGACTGCTGTTTGTGAGCACTCTCTCGGGCAATCTCCAAAGTCAGTGGGATTCCCACTAGGTTTTCAGCAAGAACAGGAATATCAATGACTGCAGATGCTTTAATGCGCTTCCACTTTGGCAAGGAGGCATAAGTATTTTCCCACCACCTTTCTCCCCATTCGCAGCAGCAACTCTTTTTTTTTTTTTTTTTTATTTGCAGCTCATTTTGCTCTTAAACATTTCTGAAAGGTTACGCTGAAGTCACTTCTCAGTGAGTAACCAAAATAATCAGGTTTAATTATGGCTAAGAACAAGGTCCAAAGTGTGATTCGTTATAGTTCTCCGGTTCATCTAGAGTAAATAGGAGCTTATCTGTGGGGCTGCCTGGGTTTTTTACTTCAGTGATATCTGGAAACTATAGCTCAAGACCTTAGAGGAAACTTTGAACCCGCTATACTAGTTTAAACAGGTTTGTGGCCTTTGGCTTTGCAGTCTTTCCCTTGGCTCACTGTTAGATTTGAGTGATTGCCGAGTAGTGTAGAAGCCTGAAAATTGGATATTAATCTTGAAACTCTTCTTTAGATTGTTTTCCCAAGGAGGGTGTTACACATTAAACATTGCCCATCCAGCTGGGCAGAGAGGAATGTTTTCCACTTTTATTTCAACTCTTATTCTCGATGAGAATGGAGGGAGCTCAGTACTTGGCAAGAGTTAGAGACTGGACCCGCAAAGCAATATGAAGGTGTCTTTGATTAAATGACTGTATGGTTTATTCTCATTAATAATATGGCTTTGGTTTCATGTTAAACCTTTCCAGTAAAGGTATCAAAATGTTTTGCAATTTATAATTCACAACATAAACACATACTTGTATCTTATTATTGTGGCTTCACAGAATAAGTCGTGCTTGAGTTGGGAAGAGCTCATGGTATTTAAATGCCCCAACTGGCCTAACTGAAAATATTAACCATTTGTCTAATCTATTATTTTGGTCACTATTGCATTTCTACCACCCTTTTGAGGAAACAGAGATTTGAATAATGATTCCATATGGGTTTGTAATGTGGAAGAAAGTTTAATTCTGAATAGATAAATGTTAGTACTTCTATACTTTCTGTGGAAGAATATGTTGGACTTAAGAATTCTTTATAAAAAAAATCACTTTTCATATTGGAAATTCAGCTCATAAGTCATGTAATGCTTTTGAAAACTCCACATTGCATGCCAGCCTTTCAGTCTTTTGCCCATATAATTCCTGTTGGTTTAAGAATTCCAGTCAGTGCTCGGATGATATGAAACCCAGACAAATAGAACAAATTAGTAGTACAAGCAGTTTTTCGCATGTATGTATGCATATATAAATAATACTTAAGATTTATGCCTGATAGTGCTTTTTATCTTCAGCTATGGTATATGGAGAAAGTGGGTAGTGTAACCAGACCCTGGTTATTTAGCTAAATTTCCTTTTTGCCTATTTATAGAAGTGACAAAAAGCAGTGCTTCTGTTCATCTACAGATGGATGCAGTAACAAGGGTTTCTCAAGGACTCCAGAGGCCTTGAACTTCTCCTACTTGAAGAACAATAACATCAGTTTTTCTTTCTGAAAGATTTTAAGATCTAAAGGGAGCTGTCACTGATTGCAATACATTGAGTTTGGGCCCAGGTCAGACCCTGATAATTGCTAAGAGTTAGCCACTCAGGGAAGCCTGACAGAACTTTGTTTCTGAAAATGAAATCAGGAAGGAAACCTGTGTACGCCTTAAAAGTGGTGGCTTCATCCAGTGCCAATCAGAGTAGGCCCAGGCAATTAGGGATTCCCACTTGGTTTCTTGAGACTGCGCTGATTTACCCCCTTTTTGGTCTGACCCTTTGCTCCTGACAGGCTTGCAAAGAGCAAACTCTATTTGCAAGTCTAATAATGTGGCTGAAACTGGTAATTACTATACATACTTCTGGAAGATCTATAATATAATTAGCAGCTGCTGTGAGTTGCAAGATGACAATAAGAGAAGATTTATGTGCTTCTTTTTAACTTAAGCATGGTTTACTTCGATAAATACAATTCTGAGATAAGAATAAATGCATATTGCATTGGCCAATCTCCCCTGTGACACCGAGATATGTATTACCTCTTTGCTCCAATTATCCAAAATGATGTTGCTTTCCCTTTTTTCTCTGCTTTGATTGCCTTTTTAAGTGCTCTCTACCGCCCTTGCCAAAGGGTTGCAATTATCCCTACAGGTTAAACCTCTTGATTTTGGGTGGAGAAGTTGTGTAAACGTGTTGCCAGTGTGGCGGCTTGGTGAATCAAACTTTCTGCCCTTACATAAGTTCCTCATTACAAGTCCCACGTGAGAGTCTGAGGAAGCCTTGGTTGTTTGGGTAAGAAAATGACTGAAGCCGGTGAACAAGAGAGCTCTTAATGTCTTGCTCTGCCTGGTCCTTCACTGTCACTGGGCTGCCAAAGCTTCTTGCTGGTCCACCCCTTTGCATCTCTGATGTTCTAGCCCAAAGAAGGTGTCCACCATATGTAAGTGGCAGCCTTTGCACAATCATTTACCATCTCGCTAGACTTCATTAAGCAGAAACTGGCCTGATGTACTAATGAATGGACTGTGATCAGGAAGAGACTGATGAGGAGACTCAAGGCAGGAGTCTGGCTGGCACCAGCTCCAGCTCTCTTATGATCTCTCAACAGCCCAGAACATTCTCAGTTTTTAAAGGCCAGCTCCAGCACAGGTGAGTGCACCTTCTGACCAACAAAAAGGTCTGCAAGAAGTACTTTGCCAAAACGTCATCCATTTCAGGCATGGTTTCTCCAGCAGGACCAATGACCTAGGACTTGATGATCTTCAAGGTCTCTTCCAAGCATAACGATTCTATGGTTCTATTCTGTGATCTAAGTTCTTCTGCTGAGGTTTAGGATTGCAGAGCTCGTTATGAGGATGCAAACCCTGAGGGTCTTCCTTGCTTTCCTAATATGCCTAATATGGTGTGGACAGATTTATTCTATTGCCTTTCAAGCCCTCTGTGCTTAGAAAGGATTAAGATTTGCATCTTCCACTGCCCCTTCAATGGAGTGAACATCAAAACAGCAATGCAGCTGAAAGTACAACTGAAGCTCATAAAAGCCCGTTCTCTTGAAGCACCCTGAGCTCACTGCACGAGGGATACTTCTGTAACCTGCCAGCCTGCAGCTGGGTTGTGCTGCTGGTGTGCAGTTCGCTGATTAGAAACAATACTAGATGCACTCATGATAAACTCTTTGTTGGACCTCTAATCTCTGCATGGCTGTGCTCATTTGGAATGTGAGAGCAGACTACGTGCGATGCAGCGCTGTGAGTCTCAGTTAGGTAATACCTGAAACACCAAAGGAAAGATCACAATAATAATAATAATGATGATGATGATGATGATAAAAATAAAATGATGTAATTGGAAAATCTGTCTTGTTACCTTTGCTTAGTCTGAGTAATTTAGAGAAAAACTTCCAGTTCCCAAATGTTGGATTGGGAAAGAAACTCCCAGATAGCAAAACTAGAGGCATAGTTTTAATTTATTTAATGATGGAGTTGTTTTGGGGGGGAAAAAGAGGAGACGCTAAAGATTTAAAACATTAAAGTTGCCTGAAGCGGAGAGTGAGTGAAACAGTGATAATGTGGAACTCTGAGTTTGACTCTTCGGAGGTGAAAGGGGGAGTAAACGCTTGCTCTTTCAGCCTTTTATGAAAGCATCCCTTGTTTCTTCACAAATGTTTCCCAAATTCTGTGATTTTAATCCCAATTCAGAAAGAATTTAACTGTTTTTTTGAAAGGGATTAGATTTAATGAAAGACTTTCTGGTGATTTTGATAGGATTTTGAAAAAAAAAAAACCCCAAACCCACTATATTTTCTGGTTCGCTCTTGTAGTAGTAACACTGCTCCCTCTAAAAAATGCAGGATGATCTGGGACCTCATCCAACTCATGCTGAAATCTTTCCACTCCAATAGAATCCTTGGTAAAAGAAATTAGAGGTGATTACTCCGTAAATATAACACATTGTCTGTTATGGGTCTTTCAATTATGCTTGCATTTGTTCCAAAGCTTGGTACAGGATGCCTAGGAGAACTGCACGGTATTACAGGCCTTTGTTTGAATTCTGTCCTTTTTATTTTGCAGATTTATTTTTTTTTTTAATATAAAAAAAGGAGCAAGAAATTTATGAAAATGCAGGCCATGTCAACATAGTTCAATTTCTCAACTTGTCATCTTGTCTCACTTCTAACTGGAAGAGCCCGAAGAAGGCCCTATGGCCAACTTGTCAGCTCTAATCTCCCCTTCTACTCTTAGCGGATATTTTATTAACACTTTTTGAGACTGTTTTTTATTTATTTTGTAGACTACATGCTGAGGCAGCAGCCAGTTTGTTTCTCTTCATCTTTCTCTCTTCTTGCTCTCTGCTGCCTGAGAAAGAGGTTGGCTCTTCCGCCATCAGAGTCCACAAATCACGGCAAAAGGGATTGTTGCAGTTTTCATAAATGTGGTGTTACTTGAAAATTATAGACTGCAACTGCTTATTGCAGTTCTGGGCGATGGCGGTAAATTGGGCCCTGTATCTTTCTGGTGACAGTCATTCCCGCAACAGGCCTTTTAGGAAATTGGAAGGGAAATTAAACAAGAGCAAGGGGTAGCTTTCCTTTTATCTTTGACGTGCCTTCCTGAAATCCTTATCTATCATATTCAGGCAGAGATGTTACTGAATTGGTGGTGGATTTAGATGTTGTCTGTTTCTGAGACTACAGGCTGCGGATCCTGCATGCTCTTTGAGGAGCATCTGTTGACAGGGTCTAGATACACCTGAAATTTTATGAATGGTGGACCAGGGTGACGTGGCACCAATGGAATGTGTTATTTCTCCATATTCACTTCTTACTCATTTATAAATCAACTTTCTCAAGCCTGTTTAAAAGGATTGAGCTGAACATGCTGTGGCCATAGGTAGGGAATGGCTCATGGACAAGATTGAGTGGTCAGCAAAAGAAGGCTGCATGATGACTTCATTTCTCTTGCACAGGAGATAAAGATAAATGAACTGAAGGCTCTGGTGTCCTCTTGGTTGGCTATCTGGCCCATGGATCCAGGCACATGGGAGTATAAATGAACTGAAGGCTCTGGTGTCCTCTTTGGCTATCTGGCCCATGGATCCAGGCACGCAGAAGAAAACAAGTCTACCTGCTTGGTTGCCCTCTCCTTGCAGGATGGACATGGAGGCAGGGAGAATGGTGATTCTCCTGCTTGTCTGCTCATCTCCTTCACTGGCCTAATGGCCTGAAGCAGTGCACAGGATGGTGGTGCATCCTCACATCCCACCTTCCCATCCCGTACGAGTAAGAGAACGGCAAATGTAAGGTGCATTTCTGAGAATCAGTGCCTCCTTGAGGTGATGCATCTTACTCACCGCCTTATGTGTTGGGATGTGCCCAGTCCTAATCCAGCCCTGCGGTCCTGGCCTTCCTTCAAGTTTGGTTTGATGGGAAGGGCTCCTCACCTAACCTTACCTTTCTCTCCACCACAGAACTTGCCTGAAATGAACTCTTGTGTTGACACTCACGTGGGCAAAAAATCTTCTGTCTGGAAAGGCCTTTTTATATCTGTTCTTCAGGAGAAGAACACATGTTAATTCTGGCTATGGCAGATCCTCGAGGCCCACACCTCTGACACGCCCAATATAAAGAGAGTTTAAACAAGCACTTACCCGTAAGGGTGGGAGGGATGCTCAGTTTTATCACCTTACCACACCCCAGATGCAGTCCTGGTTTCCTCCAGGCCCTGTCAGAGCAACCGGGTTCTTTTCTTGTGTGTGGCCGAGTGGCCTCCGTGTGCTGTGGTTTGTGGCCCTCGGCAGAACCCTGCTCCATGATGCTCTACTGCAAGAAGACCATCGGGTACAAAAGCACCTTCTTGCAGAGGTTGGAGAGAACCAGCCAGTGCTACGAATATATCAAATGATGGATTTAACATCTCAAACCAAAGCAGAAAGCTGACCTGGAAACACCTGTGTCTCCCCGGTGGCTGGTGGTTGGTGCCAGTGGGACAATGCCTTCCCAAAACCGCAGCATGACGAAGCCTCAGACACGCCTGGTGAGAACTGGCACCGATCCCTGGTTGCACTCACTGCTCTGCCAGGGCAAAGCCTTTCTCACTCACCCTGCCATCTTTAAAGGGGCACGAGCAAATTAAAAGGCGCAGTTAAAAGCAGTGATTTCCTTATCTTTCCTATTACTTTTAATTATTCTGAGTGATAGATCCTAAGAAACCAGATTTGCTTTTGATCTTCAGTACCACATGCTTACTTTTCACTAAGCCCAAACAAGGAGAACCTATAACTCAGTTTCAGATTTGTCTGTCCCCTGTTTGTTTTCACGTAGGAGCACAGAGCTGCAATGTTCAGCCTGTAGATGATGCCAAGGAAAATTGAAGTCCAAACCGAGAAGCTGCTTTCACTGGAATTTAGAAAAACAAATACAGAAAGCTTTCTGTTGCTCATTTTATTTCATTTTTAATAAATCTAAATTTTAGGTCAACTCAACCTGACAGTGTTTATCTAAATATAAATGCAACAGTTATGGGAATGAGAGCTGAACCTTAAATCAGAGGAGGAGGAGACTTTGATTAGTATTTGGCTAGGAAGAGGGAAAGTGTCTAAAGCAAGAGGATTTGAAGGCCTTGCCATGTTTCCACTGAAGTGGGTATAAATTTTATCAGTGCCTTTGAAGGGAGTATAATCAGACTTTAAATTAGTGATTCTGCATTACTTTATAACTCTTGCTCAAATCTAGTGGTTTTAGCTAACTTCTGGTTTTAGCTGGAGAGCTAACTGGAGGGGTTATTTGGAGTTGCCTTAAACCTATACGCTGCTAAATGATTTACTGGATATCTAGATACCTATAATCCTGGAATTAGACCTACTGGGATATAAATCCCCGAAGCTCACAAGCAGTTAAATAAGGACTAAAAGGAAAAAGAAAAACCCATCTAATCCTTTCCATGCTAAGGTATATAATAGCACAAAATTGGAAAAATCCATCTTCTACACCGAATAAAGAGTGATTACAAATGAAGGCAAGGACATTATCCAAAAATATTAGGAGCTGGAGAAGTGCTATGATCAAATAGAGCAACAAACAATTCTTGAAAGAAAGGGAAACTGCATAAATATTCATGCGTGCATTTTAAAGGGGCTGCGCTGACAGTAAGTAGAGCTCCTTTTGTACACACTTTTATCAAAATTCTTGGCGAACCTAATTCCGTACCTTTATTGTAAAGTTTTCCTTTTTCCCTGCTGGGAGAGCATAGGCAGAGCTCTCATGAGGAGAGCAAAACCATGGGCTGGATTTGCTAAGTCCTGTGAAACTTCTTCTGCCTTTTTGTGAGCCAGCGGGGACTGAATTGCTGGAGATGGAAACCGAACAGTCCACCTCCCAAAGCGGCTGTAGGCAGGAGAAAACCACCCGAGGACTTCAGTGACCCAGGAACCAAACCCTGTTAGTGTCACTCTGTGTTTTCTGCTCCAGGTGGGCTGATAACACAGTTCTTCTTTCAGACAGCCCAGCTCAGGAGTGAGAGCTGCGGTCCTGGGTGCATCGTGCAAGAGGAACTGAGCACCTGCGCTTGGCGGGGGCAACCACAGCTGCCTGTGGGGAATGGGGCCACAAAAACTGATCTGGAAGGACCTCAGCAGGACTCAGCACTGACTCAAAGCACAGCATGGTGCTGAAAAAAGGAGGAAAGAAAATTTAAGCTCGTGTGATGGTCCTTTGTGCAGCTGTTGCTGAAAGGGGGCAAACGATGAGCATTTGATAGAGTGTGTGCGGCCCCGAGCGCGGCAGGAGGGCTCAGAACAAGGGTATTGTGTTCACTGCAGTGATCCTGGGGGAAAGGAAGTAATATACTTCCATCCTAATTCCTGAAGTGTTCCTGGAAGAGCCAACTGATGAACTGACTGTGGTACTTCCAGTACCTCCTCTGGTCATTCTGAAATTGATTTCACAAATATTTCATGCGTGTCAGGTGGGCCGACGAGGAGGAGAAGAAATCTAAGAACAATTGATTCTGCCCTTGCTCTGCTATATATCCTTAGCACCTTAATATTGCAGAAGTCAGGCTACGTCCTGCGCTCCTGATGCTAAGCAATTAGCAGCAATTCCCTCAATGAGGCGACTCGCATGTGAATAATGGCAAATCCTGCAGGATCTGGCCCTGCGCCGCTACTGTATAAACCAGATTTTGTACAAATAGTCACATTCACGTGCAACCAGTGGATGTGTTACTTTGATCATTTAACAAAACGAGCAGAGGCAGGTAATTAATTGTGGCTAGTTAGTATTTGCCCAGTATTCACAAGTAGGAGCGGATCATGGTTATTCTGCCTCTGGGGCTACCTTTGCATAATTTCCTTTGTTGGGTAACATAATGTGCATTCCAGACGCCAGGAAAAGAGTCATCTAATCCCTTTATGGTGGAACCTGTGTGTTTACTAATAGCCACGGACAGTTTGTGTGAATCTATTTGTGGCCAGTTCCTGCCCGCTGACCCGGGTCAGGCGTCCCTGCAGGAGGAGGAGTGGGCACCTGCCCCTTTCGGGAGGCAGCAATAAGCCTTGGCCAAAGGCAATATGCTAAAATCACGCTCTTCCCAAAACTGCTCCAAATCTCAAGGCAATTTCGTGTGTTTTTGCCCTTCAACAGATGATTTATGTTAGGGAGTTGTGGAGTCAGCATTTCCCTTGATAAATTTTCTTCTCCAACAGGCGTTATTGAAATGGAGAAGTTGCTGGGTTTCACAGACCAGTTTCTCCCATCCTGGGCTGCGAGGTGCGTGTCCTCCTACGCTGGCGCCTTCGCGTTATTCACCAGACACTGGCTACTCTGAGGACAGGCAGCAAAGCCACCACTGGCTCCAGCCCTTCTGAAACTTGCTGATAGGTCAAAAGAGCTTCCTCAGAGGTTTTTTTTTTTTCCTCTTGGAAATGCACATTTTAAGTTCTCCTCCAACAAATACCAACAAGAGCAAAAGCAGATAAATGTTAAGCTTCCTTTGCATTCCACAAGAGGTCCCAGCTGGTCTTTCTCTTCCAGCGGCAACCCTGGGGCAGAAGGCATTGCTTTTTGTTTCCTCTCACAGTATGCAAAACAAAACCTTAGTAAGGATTGACATAGCTCTTCTTCTCCATGTGTAGGTTAAGGGGCTGTCCCTAAAAATCTCACTGGATTCAGGGTGGCCTAAGACTTTCTAAGCACCTTGGCTGAAATTCTATTCACAGTTTTATCACATGGCTTTGCACATGGATGAATTTCAGCCATAGTTTCTGTTTTACCTATATTACTCGTTTTTAAGGCCAGCAGGAACCATTATAATCATTTTGGCTGACTCCCATAAGCCAGAGGATTTTACTTAGTGATTCCTGCATCGAGCTTGTGGTAGAGGTAGAACATATAGTTTAGAAATACATTCAACCTTGATTTAAATACTCCAGTGACAGGGAGTTTGCCCCGGGTAGTTTACTGCCCATCGTGGCTTGTTCTCGCAGATCAATTATCTGACTTAGAGAATTTAGGCTGTATAAGGAGAGGAAGCAAAATATAATGGTGTCTCCCTCCACAAATCCCATATTACCTCAGATGAGACTAAGAATTGCGTATATTGACATTTATTTTTTACAAGTCAGTGCACATGTATTTTCAGAACCTAAAGAAATAGCACATTAAAACAAGACAGCCTAAGAGCTGGAGCTTTTTTGTTAAAGTATTTGCAGTGAAGTTCCTATATATTACACAAAACCATAATATTTCTAGCCGTTGAAGTGATTCTGAAAAAAATTGATACTGTTTAGCAAGCCGACGTAGAACTAAAAGTTGACAATTTGCTTTAAAAGGAAAAAAAAATAGTGTATGGTGTGTGTGGAAAGAGTGTCTTCATCTCTGGTGGTTGTGTTGAAGTCAGCCTCTGCCTAATGAGACCTGTCGCCTTGTTGGCCAGTCAAACCCTGGTGAGCTTGTCCATCTGAAAGTTTGTGGAGATCGTTGCGCTCGTTTCTGTGTTGATAAATGGTGTCCCAATATTCAGATTTCGTGCCTCGCCTTGTGGTTGGTTGTTTGTTGTGGGAACACATGGCAGGAGCTGTAGAGGGATGCTCTCAACCTTTGCCGACCCCTTTGGCTATAGTGTTTTGGGCAACATCGTCTTTTGTCTTCTTGGTTGTCTTGGACCTCCTTGGCAGGGTTTCCTTTGGTCACAGGGCTTGCTGAAGGGCTCCTTGGGTGGCATGCTGGCTCGGAGCCACGAGAGCTTACCATCTTTCAAGTGTACGAGCAGGGGACAGGGTACCAAAACATTATGTAACATTGGACAAGTCCAGGTTAAGGTCCTGTGATAGTAAAATAAAGGTTGCCCGTAGCAGCAATCATTCCACTTAGTTGTTTTCCTTTTTTTTTTTTACTACTCTGTAAACATCTTATCAAAGTTCAGAAGGGAAGCCTGTGCCTCACAAGTGTGGTGAAGAAAACCTTATCAGCTGGAGCCTAAGTTAATATTTGCCCATTTATTTAAGACTTTGTTTGTGGATGAGAAGAATAATTGCGTCAATAGCAATTGATTAGCCATTAATATCTGTAACAGCTGTTAAGCCACTGTGAACTTGTGAATGGGATAACTGGTATGAAACTGGCTGGGTGTTGTTTGACTTCAGCAAACCTTTAGGAACCCTCACCAGGAGGTGGTCCAGGAGCACAAGAGTGTTCTTCTGCCAAGTGCTGCTCCTGCATCTGTATGACATGCAGAGCCCTTAAAATGGAAACCAAGTAGTAAGTGGTTTCCTAAATTTCCCCTGTATCTAATAATAGAAAATTTGTAATTACAGGAAATGTTCTGAAAAAAATTAGCATGCCCCATTTTTGACTGGATCAATTATAATGATTTCTTTGGTAATTTTAGGCCTCTCCACTGCTTTTTTTAGTCCAGTTTTTACTAAATGAAAATGTCTTTCTTTCTGAGAAATGGAACGTCTTTGGACTATCCATACTTGAACTGAATTCAAGTGTCTTGGTGTTTCATTGGCAAGAAATAAAAGAAAAAAAATTACATCCTTTGCAGGTTTATCCATCACCTAAGCATCAAATATTTCAATATTTAGCTGATATTGGGACTGTAATGTTTCTGTGTCTTTAATAAGGAGCATTTTTCAAGTTATGTAGGGTACTTGCCTTTAAAATGTTATTTCTATGTACTAATACAGTTGTTCTCTATGCTTATATGAGAAACTATCTGAATGATTGCATGATATTAACTAATTTTTAATGATATGTAAATGTCAATATAGTAGATATGTACACAAAGAAGTCTCTAGGACAGAAAAGCATATTAACCAGTGCTGACTGGTAAAGGTGGGGAAAATAGTCTTCATGTGGAAATAAGAAATCCTGCATTTAATTTCAGGATTGATGTATGTCTTAGATTATGTAGGAACAAGACTTCACTGCCTCTGAAAAGTTCACTGCTGGCAGTAGACAGCCTTCTCCTCCAGTTCCACAAGAAAAGCCCCACTTGAGGCACTGGGAGGGTGACTCTACCCGGCGTGTGCTGGTCTGTGAGACACACAGTGCAGCTCTTCTGCAGGTGTGATTCTCTCTGACCCCTTCAAATGACAATAAGTGAGAACTTTCTCAAGGCTCCAATTATTTCCATCTGGTAAAGGAAGGATGCACTTGACACAGGTGTCTACTGGCCTTTTCAACTCTAGATGGCCAACCTCCAACTGGCTCAGTGGTGGGACTGTTCACACAGGAAGGGGAAACATCCCTGCCTGCACGCTTCCTTTCACAGCTAATCCTCATGCCACGGAGAACCTGCCTGAGATATTTCAACATGTTTCACATTCAATTGTTTATCTAGAGAAAAAGTTTGATGCAGATTTTCGCTGCCCATTTTATCTTAAACAGCCTGGAAGAGCTGGCTGTCATTTGCACTGAACTCCGAAATCAGTAGTCCCAGAGCAGCGTCCTCTATTTTTTAATTTTAAGCTGAAAAAAAAAGAAAAAACCAGCATGCTCTCGCTTTGCTTCTTGGTTTTTGCCCTTTCATTTATTTTTTTCCTAACAGGGACAAGCCTAAAGCACAGGTGGCTGCTGTGGTTCTTTATTTCTGCTGATAGCTATTGACCTGCCAACTGGCTATTCTCTTGGTAATAGTAAACAGGTTCCTAATGGTTAAACTTCCTTCCATTTAAATTCTGTAGTCCAAAAATAATCTAGTATTTTATTAGCCAGGGAACATATTATTAAACACATACATCATTCTTACCAGACTGTACCTCTGTAAACCTAAGTAGTTTTAAGTCGATATTTTAGGGTTTTTTTGGTTTAAAATTTAAAAAAATTTGAGATACAATGCAAACAATGAAAATTAATAAGCGAATTGTGTGATTGGTATGTAAGTAGAAGGCGTGGGAGATAGAAACTGCACAATTTTGACAGTGTGTTTGAGACTACATGAGAAAGAGTATCTATCTGATAAGCAGCAGGCTGGTTATGATAGATGCAGAAGTCAATAGTTGATTTCAAGGGGTATATTTCTCTGGATTATCTTGGTTTATATGAGTTATGACACCTAGATTTTTTATTTTTTTGCTGTTTACATTACTTCCTTAAACTGTAAAAATCCATTATACTTTCTCAACTATTAAAAGAAAGGCAAGATCTTCCTGGCATCGGCTAGATGAGCCCTTGAGTTAATTGATTATGAAAGTATCAGGGCTTTCATATGTTAATGTGATCTGGGCAAGACCCCTTCTGGTGTAGCCAAACCATATGGAATTTATATCTCAGTCGGTATGCGGGGAAACGCCGTTATTTACTCGGGGATATGGTGATGCTCTCATTGACTTTCTGAATCTTTGTGAATGAGTGTTAGCGCTGGCGGAGCTGACAGCCTGCTATCACGGGCTCGACCGAAGTACAATCCAGCAGGCTCTGGTCAAGCTCTTGCACACGCTGCTCTGCCAAAGGACTTCAGCTTTCACCTACAACACCCTTGTTTTTCCATTACTAAGACTTTCCTAAACATACGGAGCCAAAGAGACATATTAACACACGCGTGCATGCCAGAAGGCACAGTATGTCTCTGTGACCAGGAAGCACGCTCGTTAGTGAACAATGGGCAGAGCTATCTGCCTTTGTTTTTTGATCTGCCTTAATCTTAGCCACCTTAGTTCGTATCATTTAGGTCACCTCATGCATTATTTAAGTGAACCTTAGCTGGCCAGTGTGGCCAAATTTCCTTTTCCCACAATAATGGGAAAAGACAGCTTTACTTTTCTTCTCATTTCCTCCTCTGGATGTCACACAGGTACAATCCTGTCCCATTGTGCTCTTTTAGGAAGGTCTGGGGGTTCAGGAGCGGTGGCTCCACTCATCTGGACATCCCCTTACAAGGCTAAAAATCCATGTTTTGTTTAAATCAGTAACATTTACCGTCAACATGGCTGCTGCTTCTCTTCTCTGAAAGTGCCATTCCCTTTGTTTTTCAAAATTTGTCCCTACTCTGCCTGGAGGGAGGTGTATTTTTCTACTTTCCTACCTAATTAAAAAAAAACACCAAACAAAAAATACCCCAAAACCCTCCCACAACACCCTCCCCCAACAAAAAAAAACAATCAAAATGAGATTTTCTGGATTGTTTAGTCCTTGAAACAATCTGTGGCCACAAATGGGTAGTCTCTTGTTTCTCAATGGAGAAGGCAGCTCAAGGGGAGGCAGTGAACTACATGGTATGAAGAAGAGGTGAGCTAATCTAGAAATCAGGTCTGGGTCAAAATATGGTTGTGGTGTTTGGGTTTTTTTCCTTTGGTCACTTTTAATGGAAAAATGCTGCTTATTTGAAATCTTTTTTTTTTTTTTTCTGAAAAATTATAATATGTTTGGAAATTTTCTTTGTTCTTTTTCGAAAGGTGTTTTTCAAAATCCACATTATTTTAGTCACTCCCCAATCTATATTAAATTTAAAAAATGTATTTCTGTTTTTTTAGTATAAATCCAAACATTTCAGGCCTCATGAGCCCTTCTTGTGAATAACAAAAGCCAAACCCAATGAGGAGAAGTAGAGCAGAGAGGAAACATGGACATTCTTGGTTTGGGGATGGGAGAGCAGCTCCAGAGAAGGGACTACTCCAGAGACAGTACCTCTGCTGAGTGTCCTTACAGCAGGGCTCTTCCCCTGGAGACCACCCAGGAGCTAGCACTGGTTTTCACCCCTGGGAGGGTCCCTCCCAGTCGATGTGAGAAAGGTGAAGGCAGTGTTGAGTTCTGTGGCTTCCACCTTAAAGCTCTGCATGGAATTTGGGAGCTCTGCGGGGCGCCGGCGCTGCTCGTTAGCCCTCCCTCACATCTCAGCAGCAGCCTGGCCAAACCCCTGCTCCTCCTGCCTCCGCCATGCCCCCAACACCACAGGCACAAATAATTTAGGATAAGTCTGCGCTGAAGTTTGATTTAATAAGTCCCTCTAATAAGTGGAACAAAGGAACAGAAAAGATCCCTTTGGTGGCTGAGCCAGCTTAAATGAGCAGAATGCTTTATAATTAACAATCCAGTGGTTCGCTTCACGTGCTTGGCTTTATAAAGAGCAAAGTGAAAAATACTTTTAAAGCGTTCAGAGGACTCGTTGTTTTAAGGGAGTATAGAAAGGCTGTTCTACCCGCTGACCACCACCACCACCACCCATCACAAGGCCCTGCAGCTCCAGGTCACTCGCACAAAATGGTTGCCAATATTTTTCTCCGCAAACTCTCTATCGATTGCATAAGTAGAGTACAGTACCCATGAGGTAGTGTTGACCTGTCACATAGTAAAGATGTGGCAAGCCCCATAATTCATTACCAGTTGGAAATAGAACATCATTGGAGAGATAAGGATAACAATGACTTTCCATCCAATGATAAATTACTAGCAGCTGCATTATTTTCCCTCACTTATATATGGCTCTCTTTATTGAATTTAGCTTGAGATAAATAAATGATCTGCCAGGAGCCTGGTTAATATTACTTCTCTGGGACCCATTTCAGGCCCAACTAGGCTTTTGCTGATAATATCTTTAAGCTTTTCAGTAGGGAGAGACATAACATTTGTTTCTGACAAGAACCCTATGTCGCCTTATCTGTTTCATTTGAGAGGCCGTCGACCTCGGCTTCTTTAGTTAAAATGAGAGCTTTACTGTAGAGGCTAAGTTCTTGAACTTGACTCTCTTCTTACAATGAGATTATATGTCCTGGTTGTAAATTTGAAGCCACACATGATATACAGTTATTCCCAGCATTTCCTGTTGATCACAGGGTGGTATTGATTGCCCCCGCTTTTTGAATCTTTCTCCTATTGGTTTGAAAAGGAATTCCATCTTTTTTATATTATTATTTTTTACCCCGCGATAAGCTGCGAGCTTGTCAATGCCCATTTATATTTAACTTCGTGCATTTATTCCATTTGAAAATGATGGTGTTTTTTCACAACCTCTCGCTCCTCCTTCCACCTTGGCAAAGGCAGCTTCACAAACTCATACCCACTTGCTTATAAAAGAAAAAGGCCAGTCGAAGAACAAAAGATTAACTCTTTCTTTCTGTGACTCAACGTGCCGAGGAAGGCACTTGAACTCCTGAAATTCTTTTTATTGTCCTTAATAATTTATCTCCTGCTTCAGTGATTCTGGCCTTTGCAGATGTCGTTGGAGGAGACGGGGCAGGGAGGGGATGGAGCAGAGGTGTGAGGCAGCAGGAGTCACCAGCCTGTGCTGTGCTCCTGCACCAACTGTTTGGATACCTCAAATGTGGTATTTTTGTTATTTCTGGGAAGCCCTATCGTCGGGTTATAGATTAAAATCAGACAGTTGCCATTTTTCATCCAGTGTGAATTAGAGGAAATTAAACCCAACCACTTCTGATAAATCCTCTCATAAATAAACTAGTTGGTGGTGTTAAATATAAGTCCAGCCACAGTTTGATTCACATTAGGGAGAACAAAGAACAAGTTCTGTCTGTTTTAACACTCCATCATCATTATTGTTATTTATACTATAGTAATGCCTAAAGGCTCCAGCTGAGTTTGGAGCCCCCATCTGCTAAATGCATAATCAGACTTGCCTTCAAGAGTTTGCAGTCGGAATAAGACAGAAGGAGCAAAGAAAGAACTATATTATCCCTTCCTGTCTCTTTTACTTTACAGCTCGGAAACTGAGGCACGAAGAAGGAAAGCACTTTGCTCAAGGCAGTGAGGAAAAATCTTCAGCAAGGTTGGCAACTCCCAAGAGATCATCTGAGTTTCTGCCGAGTACCTTGATGTAAGATCATTTTCTACAATTTTTTTTGGGGGGGTCACCTGTCTCCTTTATGCTTTCCCACTAGGCAAAATTTAGAAGATAAAATGGGAATATAACAATAAATCTCATTTATCTGATGTTAGAAGAATTCGCGGTTAGGAAAATAGGCACACCCTAAAGAGCATCTTGCATAGATTTGTGTAAGAGAAGATATAATCTGTGTGCGTATTAATTTTAATTTGAAAAATGTCTCATCTTGAAATGAAATAAGGAAGATTTGCCTTTTTATGTATTAGGAGTAGTTTTGGCATGTACCGGTCATTTCCCATGTCAAATCAGAAGATAAAAGAAATGTTGCACAATGCTCCTAAAAGGCAGAAAGATTAATATTTATTAAATCAGAAAAATAGGATAGTCATGTGACATGCAATCTGTGTCAGCCGGGACCATTTCTTGTTTATCTTGAGAGACTGACAGGATCTTCTCACCAATAATTATTAGCTAAACTCTTCAGAAATTAATTTCACATACAATCACAAACACAGCCAGCAGGAAAAAGAGAAAGGACGGAGGATATCAAATAAATTATTTGCTGCCAATGAATGATAATGCATTTTCCATTTCTGCTGTGCTGCCATTCTAACGTTTCCCCACGTACCCTGAAAGTATCAGGATGAGATTCACACACTCGCACAAAGCCCAATTAAAGAGGCTTCATGCAGAGCTTCCCACAGGAGATTGAATTAACTCTTGTGCCCTTGTGTGTACATGATGTGTGAGCAAAGGGAGGGGAGGAGGACGCTTATATAGTCCTCAGTAGTCCCCAGAGCAAGCTGGGACAATGTCTCCAGGGGTTTCTGACCAGTAGCTTTGTCACCAGATTACTTTACTCACCAAACCTTCTGTGTGATGTCCTGCTCAGGCCTGGAGGTGTATGGATTGCTTCTTGGAAGGGTGAGGTCGTCAGACACCCCTCACTTGCAGCCCAGCTGTGTGATCACAGCAGGAAGAGGCCATACGTGTCACTGGAGAAGTTTAGTCTCTGCTGGATCGTTCTTACTGACATCCCTGTGCAGTGGTGGGTAAATGCAGCCCCTCCATTGTGTGAGCCTGGAAATCAGAACGCTGAAGTGACTTGACCAACATCTAGGGAGGCTCAACTGGGAATAAAACCCTTTTGGACTTGATAAACAGGAGGTCCTTTCTTGCTAAGCAGTGACTGCTGGTGATGTTTCCTGTGCTACGGGCAGCGACTCTCTATTACCAGCCACGTGGCATTTATTTGTTGCTCTGCACGTTGTTCACTCTGCCGTGGAGGACACTTGATCCATATTGCCCTTTCCACAGAATTGGTTTTGCTCCAAAACCCCACATCTCTTACGCAAAGTGGTTTCTTCGTCTACTGTGAGGCTACCAGAGAATTTAATCTTTAGCCTGCTGCTGAGAGGTTTTACAGCATTGCTGTCAATACATCTTTGACAAGGATCTTTTGCAAACGTTGGCAGAGGAAGTGCAGCTCCCATATCTACCTCTAAATCTAGTTTGGTTCAGATGAACCACGGACTCCTTGTGTTTTGGCACTTAGTCAGCCCTAACTCTGTCCACCCGCATGCAGGAACACTGCAGTGACTTCCCTGCTAGTCATCAGATGTCATCTTTGCAGGCAATTAGACCCACGCTTACGCTTGTCTTTGGTGATGATGATTATCCCTCCTGCTGAAGTCACCACCTTTGTGGCTGATGTACAGTGAGAGGTCACCCCTGTGCTCCACAGCTCACTTCAGTGCAAGGTGTGCAGATTTCACCTGTCTTCTTCGGTGGTGGTTCAAGAAGAGCGTGGTGTGGTGTTAGTCATTTGAAACATTCTTCACAGGGGCCTGGCCCAAGGCCAATAACTCAATTCACGTTATTGGCCGAGCAAGAAAAATGCCACTGATGTTGACCTTGTCACGAATTTGTGGCCCCTGTCCCCGTGCCACCACCTGTCCAGACCAGCCTTTTAAAGACCGATTGTATCTGCACTCTGCTTGCTAAAATTGTTTGGCGTTTTGTTATTTCAACTCTGTGGTCTCAGAGGAGCAAATTCCTCAATAATTTTGCTTTCTCATCGGCCGAAGGCACCGCTCCGTGCTGTGCGCTAACAAGGCCAGAGAACAAGGCCATCTTTAGATGAAAAAGCCCTGCCTTTTCCTCCTCCCCTTCGCACAAGTTAAGCATGACTTCTTGCCTCTGTCATTCATCCTATTAAGAAAAACCCAGCCTGCCAAGTGCAACCTCAGTTGCCAGTTTCCAGGGGATGGCAAGCATTTATACCTGAATCATAAACCCTGGAGGAAGGGCCTTATCTGATGTGGTTCACCAGGCTTAATGGGCTGGTATATGCAGCTGCATCACCTTGGGTAAGAACTTCAACAGAGGCTCTTATAAATAGCGTGCCTGATGTTACATGCATTGCGCCGAAGGACACAGGTGTTTATATTTACCGACTTGGGGCTTTGAGTGGTTCTTTGGTGGCAGGATCTAATTGAGCAATACTCCAAACTGGTTTGAGGCAGTTCAGTTTCCAGCTCTGCAGCAGGATTTTGGATCAAATGTGGTTTGACCAGTGATCGTCCTCTCTCAGCCTGACGTGTAGGATGGGGATATGTTAACGTGTTGATGATGTAAGAGCGAAGGAAGACTTCCTTCACCTGTAGCTATTACTGCTGAACAACTTGTTCTGATGATTTACCCAGAAAGCTTTACGTGTCCTTATAAATGTTAAATTTCTTTTTTTTTTTTTTTTTTCCTTGAGCAGATGGAAGACTTAGATGGAAAGGAATAAAACCATAATTTGCCAGAGCCCTCAATTAATCATAATCAAGTTTGTGCATGTTCTACTCTACAAGGGTAACAACAATGAAACACAGGGAAAAAAGGATGCTTTCCTCAGGCAATTCTGGAGACGTAAAAGCAATAAAGAAGCATACTTCAGAATAATGTGGAGATATATGACTGCACTAAATAAAAATGCTTCTTTAAGGTACTGTAAAAATAAAGATGTTTAGTTAGATTTATCATTCTTGTTACAAATGCAAATTCATCCCCTGGACTGCACCGTTGGCTCTGAAAGCGTCCATGGGATGATTGGGGCCCACTATTTTCTGTAATTACTTAAACATTGTTTCATTTGTTAAAGAGCTAACTGGAATATTCCTTCTTTTTACTCCAAGGTATCTGCTGTATCTGCAGATACAGATTTATACTCGTACGCTACATTTAAGCCTTTTTTTTTAATTGGGTATAGCGAGAGGAATGGTTTGCTTCTTGGTTTGCATGAGTCACATCCAAACCTGTGAAAATACATTTTTGGAACTAGTTTTGCAAATAGCAACACATGTTAATTGAAACCCCACTCCCCACATCCTCATTCGATTGGCTCGGGAACGTTCAAAACCAGTGAGATTTCGTTTCTGCAGCCTCATTCAACCATTTGCAATGAGCAAATGAAACAATTGTTTTATTTGTAAGAGGAGATTATCCCTTGAAGGCAGATAGAAGGATACTGCCTACGGAACCCCATTTGCCAGCACAAAGAGCGCTTAGTCAATTTTTGGCAGTGATACTGAAGCTATTAGTTTTGGATATGAGTCCACTGATGTTCAGCGCTGTAGATTTCCAGTTAGTTCATGAAGGGCCTTTAAAATTACACACAGAGCTTCATTAATTGCCGCAGAAAAGAAGCAACAAATATCAGGCCCTTGAAGTGTGTGCGCACAGAATGGCCATTGATTTAAATGAATATTCCCCACTGGAGAACTGATCCTACATCCTGGGAAGGCAGTCGGAGTTTTTCCAGTGGTTGCAGCAGGCACTGCCTCAAAGTACATGGGCTTTTGCAGGATCAGGACCCATTTGCTGCTATTTGACTCTCTCTCTCTGATGCATGTATATAATCCTGATTCACTGTGTTAAAAGTGTAACATTGTTTTAACTCAAACTGAAGACCAATATAAGATGCCAAAGATAGGGTCTTTCAAAAAATCCGAAATAGAAATCCAACTTTGTGGTCTTGAAGGGTTTTTTTGTCCTTTTCCCATTTGATAGTTCTACAACTAACTATCCATAAAGGAGAATTTCCTAACGCCTTTCTTGCAAACAGCACAACCCCATGTGATCCCTGATCACAACAAATTGATTTATTTAAATAAAAATAATGATCTTCTTTCCTTTCTCCAGCCCCAGCAGCAAAATCCCATGTAACCCTGATCAGCAAATTGATATACTTATCTTCTTTTGCCCTCTTTTCTCGAACCCAAACAATACCACCCTGATCCCCCAGTAATAAGAAAATGATTTATGCAAACAAAAATAATTATCTTTCTTTGCTCTCCACCCTCTAACTGTATAATCTCAGCAGCTTCTTGTTTAACAAATTGATTTATTTAAATTAAACAAATGGTGATCTCCTTTTGACCTCTATAGAGCACCTCTGTGGCACACTCCTACCACCACCTTACCCATACGGTTAGAAGGATGTATTTTAAAATATAACAGCTTTTCTAACTAACCTTGATGCTTTGTGATTACTTTAATCAAAGCTCATGGCAGCTCTGTTACTGTGCCATGAAATTAGGACACGTCCTCTGAAAAATAATAAAAGTAAGTTAGTTCAATGTACCTTCCTCCATATTTTTTATGGCAGGGACAGTTATTTAATTCCCCAGGAGGAACTGTATATGAGGTGTGGCTCCACAGAGGGTGGCTGTATATGGTTTGTCTACCCCCATTGTGCTGCCCATCAGATGCTTTGCAGACAGAACCTAAAAGCACTGGCAAACTCAGTGCACAAATATGTGCAACACCACCTCACTGACACCACTGGGAGCCATCTAGTGCCAGCCTGCTCCATGACAAACACCAGCAACAGCTGATGGATGAGATCATGAGCTCCAAGGGTTCCATCCATGACGTTTTAAGGATCTGTCAAACCATGATTTGTATTGTAAGGACTCTGGGCTGTCACTGGCACAACTTTTGTGGGCAAGAAGAGAGGCAGAGTCCTGCTTACAAACCACTGATGTGACCTTTTTGCAAAAACATTCCACATTAGATGGCCCTGAAGGTATATAAACACATATATATGTATGTGTATGTGTGTATTTTTTACTGTGCTGGTTTTATTTAAGATTGTATTTTCTGTGCTGTCCAACCAGTATCTCTGTTTTGTGCAGCTGCTACTTAAACAGTCATTTTGGCATTATACACAATTACATAATTATATGTGCCATAAGCAAAAGTGCAAATAGTCCCACTTAACACCTAATCATATGGTATCTGTTGTGAAACGCCGGCGAAGGAGCCAATAGATAGGACTGTTACTTTGCTGTTAGCTCTGGTTCTTTGGAGGCGAGTTACAGACTGCAGCTGGAATTTGGCGTAGATGGAAGAGGGATTAAGTGATAGTGGGAGCCTGAGTGTATTGCATATAGAAACATTCTTTCCTCAAACAGTTTCTGTGATGTGTCATTCTCTGAGCAGGACATTGGTGTTAACTAGTCTTCCAGATTTTGAAATATTCTGGTTTTTTTGCAGTTCATTCACACTACCTGTCTGCTTTGGTTTCAGACTCACTTGTGTTCTCCGACAGAAGACAGTGACGTGACATGAATGGTAGCACCAGGCTCTTACTGTTGCATTCAATAATTGATTCTCCTGGATGGATTGTGACTCTCCAAAGGCTGCAAAGAGAGGTAAGAATGATTGTACAGCATCAAAAACATTAGTTCATTCCAAAGCCAGAAAGTTTTCACTTCCTTGAATCCTTCCCCTGTGAGGTCTAGCACTCTTTGTGACTCTCTGGAAATGCATTAAGATAGATTGGTTTTATTAACGAATCATTTTTTTCTCTCGCTTTCAGTAATTTTAAGTAGGTTTTGTAATGTTGAACACTGAATTGGGAATCACCATGTGAAAAACCTGGTTGTGTCCATTTATGATTGCCACAAACTCTCCGTAGGAAATCCAAATAAAAGGGGAGGACATTGCAAAAACCGAACAAAAAGTTGCAAAGTAGAAATACAGATACCTCTGAAGCTTCTCAAATCCCACTTTTTTTTTTTTCCTATTTTAAATATATTTTATGTTCTTCCAAAAGCCAAATAATTGAGGTTTTTGAATCTGAACATCTTTGGAGATACAGTCTCAAAATATACTTGGATATATGTTTCAGAAAATTCAATTTCATGGAGCTTTGGGCTCTAATCCTCACCTTGCATTACCTTTCGTCCTGACTTGCAAAAGTAAAAGTGAGATGAGACTCAGACTATATGATTATGCAAAAGTGTTCCGATGGAAAAAAAAAAAGTCTTGTTTTGAAATTATACCTGGAACTTTCCTGCTGCAGCCTTTTAAGAAATTTGGCCCTCTCTGTTGGCTTGCTGGAGGCACAAGTATTTCTTCTGCAGATGGGCTAGGAATTAGCAGAACATGAAATAATGTCAATGGTACTGGTAAGAGGATTAAGGAGCAGTTCTGATGTTATTGAACCGTTTGCAGAGACCGTATTAACCAGCCCCATCAGTCCCCGGGTCAGTCCTGCTGTTCTGGCGCTAAGCAAACACAGATGCAGAGTTCCCTTCATGGTCATCGCTTCATGCCTTTGACATATGTTGGGCTCTTGGGACTCGGGGGCATATTTACAGCCTGAACATGAAAGATTCCTTTTTTTTTTTAGATCATTAGTGGACACTGATGTCTAAATCGGTAGTAAAAGGGAAAAGCAGGAGCTGAGGACACCGGGGATGGGCTCCGGTGCAATGCAAACAAATAAGGGAAAAATTAAGCCGCTAGAAAGTTCCCTGATGAAACACTGGGGGCATTCTCAGTTGCTGACAGAAATTCGCTTTAAGGGTACAGTCAGTTTGAAATCTCTTGTTCTTTTGGGTTGATCTTCTCTGTGTTTTGCCAAGGCTGCCTCTGAACTCGCGGTGGTTGAGCTTCACAAGGCTCGTGTCGGGGCTGCCAGGCCTCGCTGCGCGCTCAGGGCTTGTGCAAATCTGCTGGGACTACAGATTGGCCAGAAGAAATTGAGGGAACAGTCTGTTTTACAATATTCCTGTCCCTTTTCTATTCCAACAGCATCTTTGGCAGTTCTTTAACGTTTTCCTCAGTTTTTTGTTTGTCTGGAACCAGGAGTCAGAAATGAAGACAATAAATTAAGCAACTATGTAATAAGCAGTGGTTTTGATACAGCCATAATGCATATTCTTATGTGTGTGCAGTGAGGACATGGGGGGACAGATTCTTCTTGTTTATCTGAATGGTTTTACCTGGCTCAATCCTGAAAACTCTTGCAGTTTTCAAATAAAGATATAAATACAGATAAGCTCTGCGTCAAGGTAGAGTTCCTGATTGTAAAGTTTATTGATGAAGAATTCTTATAGAACAGAGAAGATAAATCAGCTGATAAATTCCAGAGCCTTCGGTCCATAATTGTTTAATATGATGCAAATTTTAAGTGAAATTTCCATCGTACAACTGCTCTGCATGTACCCGCGTCTTCCTGCTAGAGGAAATAAACATGCAACCGGAGAGTGTAGCAATGAATTACATTCAACCTCAGAAATGCTTTAGTGTGTCTTCAAGAGTGGCTGCCGGCTTCAGTGATGGATTATAACTTAGCCTGGGATCCCACAGGCATGGCAAGGTATTTATGTAGTGTTCTGATTGCTCAGACACTTGGAACAAATGTACAGTCGGTGCTAACAGAAATCAGAGCATCACTATCTCCCACTTTATTTCATTTATTTATATTTAGCAAGCGCTGGAATATTACAAACCGCCAAGTGCGACTGTAGCTGGAATACAGCTTCCAAAGCTTATTTACAAACCTCTTACTCACAATAGGTAGTGGTGTGTTAGTCCATAAGTAGTTCCATTGATTTCAGGGGGTCCGTTAGAGAGAGGTTCCGTTCCTTGTGTGGCTGAATATATCTCCATTTGGTCCCGTGTTTGAAAGGCAGAAAGAGCTCCTTTACTGCTGTGTCCTTAAACGTGTGAGCAGTTTGAGAAGAGCCCTACCCTCAGCCCTCACCAAAAAGTGAATAATAGTGCAAAATACTGTCGAGGCTGGTTTTGCAATATTTCATTGCACTGCAGGAAACGGTGCTACATGTTCCTCAGTGAGTACATAGATGGATGTGCATTCCATGGGCTGTTCTCAGCTCCATGCTTAAACCCATCCGAAATTCCAAAGAGAAAAGAATAAGCTGAGATTCACATCAGTAGCAAAGGACGTCAGGTGATATTGATTTAAAGAAAACATTAATCAATCCAGATTTGCTTGGAACGGGGCCTGGGTTCACTCAACAGGTTGGTGAACCTTAGCAAATCTTTCTGCGAATCTGCTCTGCGTTTTGACTTTGTAACGTGATCTGAAAATCGTCTGAGTTTCATGTGGGTTTGTTGTGCACGTTTTGGAACACTCGTGGGGCGAATCCAGGGAAACACAGATGCTGTACTTTGCATGATGCAGTAAGGGAAACCGTATCTCACTCCTGCTGGTGCTCCCTGATACCAAACTGAACAGTGGTTGATGCTGTCAGCTTGGTTTTAAAAGAGGAGGCAATCACTGTCTGTCAGTGTTCCTGCATCTGCAGTAGTCTTCATTTCAGAGCCAGTCTTCAAGTTGTACCCTAAGTAATGGGAATGTTACTTTCTTTTTCCCCGTTTCTGGTAAATGGCAGAATTTTTACTGCGTAGACAGGTACTGAAATTGTGAAAAGTACGTTGGGTTTCTTGATGTATACTAGTTGGAAGAAGTTACATAGCGCTAGAAGAAAATAGGGTTTTATTTTGAGCCTGTGGATTTACAATTTGTGTTTTAACTTCATTGGGTTTGTATCTGAATTCATAAATAGGTGTACCCAGCCTCCATAGCTGAATATAAAGTATTTAAGATCCATCTACCCCAATCAGGTCAAAAATGCGATGAGATTATATTTTCTATTTATTTTATTTCTAGTCCAAAGTAGAGCCCAGAGCAAAAGAGATGTGAGACACTCAGCACAAGAAACAAAAACCGATTCATCAGAGGATGCCAAATTTTTCATTCCATTTCAGAGTGAGCAGCACAATCACTTTGCTGGAGTTGGGATTTTGGAGAGAAAGGCTGGTGGGAGGATCTAGTTATTTTTTTACACTGATTTACTGCCTTATAATTGATATAAGTGTGTAGATTAGTGTTACAAAAGTTAGCTTGGAGAAAAGGAGAAGGGTTCATGAGTGTAGCTTAATGGCCTGGCATATGTACAAGGTCAGACTAGATAATTTAACTGGCCTTAAACTTGAGGAATCTCTGAAGAAGGAAAAATCAAAGTCTGTAAATATAATAACCAAGAAAAAAATGTAACAGACTGGAGTGTCCTTTAATGCCCCCGAGGTCCTGTCCCCTCTAACCCATCAGACAGACTGTGGTACAGCCACAAATGGAATGGTCCTGTCAGTCCATTCAGAAGTACAGTAGGAAGGAAGAACAGTTTGCCAATAATATTCAAGTGGAAGCTGACATCTTTATTCTCCTCTGGAAGAGTTGGGTTTGCACCCGCTGGTATCGTTGCATTTTTCCGCTAAGGTTGTCTCACTTATTTAACTTGACACACGGAGCACCCCTCAGAGGTCTTTGAGATTCAAACCAGCATTGGAAGTGACAGCCCAGATAGCACAGGTAATCATACTGGACCTTCTGGGACTGCATTACTTTTTAATTGATAATTCCAAGTTTCTGTAATAAATTTATTTCTTAATTATATACGCCATGTCATACACGGTAGCTAATGATTACCGCTAGTTTAAGCTTGCAGCCTGGAAGACGTCCTCCTCCCTACCATATAATCATGATTTTCCTTCCAAATTAAGTTTTTTTCTGAGAAAGAAAAAGGAGCAAAACCTGCGCATTAAATCCAATTCCTTCCAAATAAAGGAAGGTAAATTTAAGGTACTAAATTAGGTAAGTGGTTTTAATTATCTGATCATTTCAGGAAGATCATAAAACATTTCAATAACACTGGAGTTATGTATATTTTAGCAGTTTTATGGAGAATTAAAGTCTTAAATGGTAAATTTAAAATGTAAATACAAGAGTCGATGGAGGAATGTTAATTGCTTTTCCTAAGTTTCTCACATGGCCTGGGATGTTAGGAGAGGTATCAAGAATTACATTCATAGTAATAATGTGCCCAATCCAAAGCTTATTAAAGTCCTTGGAATTTTTCCACGGATTTTAGCAGTCATTGTATGAAAACAACAAATGCATTTAAACATCTAACTTTCAGTACTGTGGAAGTCACTAAAATTATGTGTGTTATGTCAATATTAAAAATAACTGTAAATTTCTAGTTTAAGCTTCCTTATAGAAGCCAAGAAATTTAAACTGACCTTAAGAACTTACTCAGTTCCCTTTTAAGCAAATAAAATTACATTTGCAGTAATGGACATTTTACACCATCAAAATAGTTTACATCAAAAGAAGAACTTTTATATTAGGAAAAGCTGCTATGGTTGGACAACAACACATGTCAACAAATTGAATTACCATGAATATGAATTCTCACATGCCTGTCCATAGCTCACTTACACTCTTACATTATTTTTGATTCAAATAGATCAAATTAACACTTAATTTTATAACCACGTGCATAATGTTTGAAACCAATGAAATGAAAATCAGGGGTAGTAAGGCTGAGAAGTCATGATGTATACATTTACCTAAATTCCTCATTGTAAACCACTTGGAAATGAATATCCCCTTGGAGGAAGGAGCACAGAAAATTGGACCTCAGCAGAAGGTTTCCTTGATTCCCTGAAACGATTTGGTCTTCTGGGAGAGCCTGGAAGAACCGTGGCCCCTTCTCTTCCAGTGTCAGTGCCAGGATCTGGGTGGCAGTGGTAGCCTTCCATGCAAGTGTTTTACTCCATGTAGATGTAGGGACAACTGTTCCAGCAGCGGTCAAAAAGAAGTGGAATTGCCATTATCTGGGTCTCCTTGTGACTAAATCATTGTAGCTGGTGTGTGCACGGAACAGGTACTTCAAGGGACTGGTAGTTCCCAATGCCCAAGGGAAAAATCAAGAAGAAAGAGTTTTTTTCTCCAGAAAAGATTCATCCCCACCCCTGGAGTGATTTATTTCAAAATTAAGTAGTAGATTAGAAAGTGCAATATGTGTGTTTTAAATTGGTCAGTAGTGACACAGGTTTCAGAGCTTTTCGTAGCAAAAAGGTGTCGTGGTGCAGACGAATGTGCAGGGAGCCTGGGGTGAGGAGAAGCGTTGCCCACGTGTCTTGTGTTTCAGTGGCTGGTGGAGGTGATGCCCCACCTAAAGGACCATCTAGAGCCACCAGGAGCAGTTGTGGGACAGGGATGTGCCTGCGTGGTGGTAGCTCAGCCTCATGGAGAAGCCACCTTGCCAGTCCTGGCAGAAGGGCTACGTGAGAGAAGGGGTGAAGCCAATGCAAACCCGGCCTTCTCCTTGTCTCCAAAGTCCACATTCCACGGAGTCCGAGGCACGCGATCCAGGATGTTGCTGGGCCTCTGTTTCTTCAGCTGTTGGATGGGGATATTATTATGCTCTTGTCTTGGATGCTGAGAGGGTTAATTAATTATGTTTATGAAACCCTTTGAGATTCTCAGATGAAAGGTGGCTTTAGAATTGTTAGGTGTTATTATAAGAAAAAAGAATGATTTTATTGCTTCATGTTAATGGTTAACATCTGCACCACAAAACCTGCTTGATCACATAAAGATTCTGCTAAGCATTTAATCCTAATTTGCAGGCTGATGCATATTCATTTTATTTAGAAGATTAATTTAGTCATCAAAGGTTAATCTGCCTCGGGTTTGTAATTAGACAGAGCAGTGACTTGGCGTCTCTGGGCTCACCCAGGTTGCACTGGGTTTTCTGAGTAGGCAGGGCTTGTAACTGTCACCAGTTTTCACTTCCAACTAGTGCTGGGAGAAGACTTGATTTTTGGAGAAGGGAAATGGTGAGTGGTAAAAAGCCTTGGCCAGTTTGAAGATTAAAAAGAAAAAAGAGAAGCACAAGCAGATGAACAGCCCACACAGTAAATCTCAGAATGCTGGTTTAATTCATCCCTGGCACGTTTACTCAATGAGATGTCAAGGGATTAAGCAAGTATTTTTTTTTTTTCCTATGTATGTAAAAATGATTAACAGATTTCACAACGCTTTGCTGTATGAATCCTGCCCCTCTTTCAAAATTGCCAATTAGCAGTATGCAGAAAGTTTCTGAAATGAAAGGTTGAGAGGCTTTCTGATGAAAATATCAGATTTTAACTTTTAGCTGATGTGAGGAGATGCTGTTGGAAGGTTATACAGTATGACCTGTAGCTGCTTGTCCCCCTGAAAATTAAGCCTTTTGTGCCTAAGGTTGGCTCCTTTAATCAAAAGTCACTAAAGAAAATGTGGTCCTTGTGGAGAGCAAAAATAATGTTTCCTTTGCATGTAGACCAGGAGGCATCTTTAATTACTGTTTATAAACCTGGTGTTACTTAAGTGTGAAGGGTTATTAGTGGCATGGTACTGTCTTTTGAAGTGAGGAAGAAGAGTTGCTGCTTCTTTGTCATCTCCTCACCTTTCCCCTGTTGGGGAGCAGCCAGAGGAGGGTGATATCAGAGGGTGTGAGCTCCAGCGAGCGTGTCAGACAGCGAGGTGGCCTCCAGCTGTGGACACAAACTGGGTGATGGGGGGCCAGTGGGACCTGGAACATGCTCATCCTCGCTGTGCTAACACGTCTGTGAAGGGAGATGGGGTGTTCAGGGGACAGCTGTGTGACCTGGGGGTCCACCTCACGCTCGGTTGGGCATGGGAAGTTTGGTGTGGTGGGCAGGACTGGGAAATGGAGGTGAAAAACCTTGCAAATCAAAAATTTGTCCTAAAAATAGTGTTTTACCCGACGTGAAATCAATACGTGCTGCAAAATAAGTACTGTAAAGGAAAATCATGATATTAGAATTTAGGAAGTTGGCCAAACTTTTACATTTCAGTGCAGCTTGGTTTTGGTTGAGTTCAGAATCCAGATTCCAGGGGGGTTTTGTTTTTGTTTTTTTTTCCCCAGCACAGTTCCCACATCTCTATTTTGATTTGCCAGTTTTCCCCTCCTCTTTCTCGTGCAGAACCTCAGAAGCATCCAAGAAGGGATTTTGGAGATCATAAACAGTTCTTAATTGAGAACAGCCCCAAATCAAGCTAAGTGCCAGCTTGACTATCAGAATAGAAATGAAACTCTTTTATTAAAGCATTGCATTTTAATTATTTTGAAGAACAAGTGGCCTAATGTGAAAAAGCTTTTAACATGGTGGTTGCTTGCTTGATGGCTGGTCAGTTAGTTTTGGATGGATGGTTACACTTATGGCTTCTTGTCTTCTTCACTTTCATTTTCACTTGGTCTAATGACTGTTCACTGTTTTTCACTTGGACTTGAGGTGAACATCTAATTCAGTTGCTAATAATCTCAGATTGGTTGAGGTCTGTTACTGAAATCAGACTTGCTATTTCCAGTTTAAGAGGCCGGGGAAGTTTCCTTGGTGTTTTGAAGGAAGTTAGAAGTGTTTTGGACTGGTGATTTGCAAAGGTAGGAGCTGTTTGGAGGATGACCTGTTACTCGTCAACTGTAAATGCTTGTCACTTGATTCTTTCCAGTGAAGGTAACCAGCCATGCAATGAGAGTATGTGATGGCAATTCACTGCAATGGGGGGAAAACCAGACAAGTAGCAAGAGTAGATGTCACTCTAAGCAGATATTGAAAAAGTATGTTAGTTACTGTAAAATCCTTCAAGCCGTTCCCTTCGAGCTGAGAGACTGAGAGTGGAATTAAACACACACACATTTGCCACAGATTTGAGGCTGTTTCTGCTGGTTTAGTTGTCTCCTCAACCTGAACCTTTAGAATCTTCCCTTGCATCTTAATCTTGAGCTGATTTGTATGAACAGTAGATAGGTACCACGAAAATGTGGATCGTGAGCTTCATCTGTCATCCCTGCTGCTGTATCGTTGGCTTCAGTGAGATCCAGAGGAATGAGTCTGGCCCACGGGAGGATGTGAACTGTCAAGAAGACAAACTTCTTTCTCATCCATTTGAAGTGTTTGTGGGAAAGAATGCCTTAAATATTTAGCAGGTTGTGTAATTTGAGAGGCAATGCAGGGTGGGTTTTTTTATTTTCTTTTTCTCCCTACCTTTCCATTTTCTTTATTAAATAGAGGAAAACCTTGCCTTAGGCCCAGTGTGCTTATGACAGGGAAAAAATATCTGCCAGAATCTCCATTATTGCTCAGGCCTGTATATATTGTTATTGCTCTTGGATTTGTAATAGCAAAAGGTGACTCTTATGAAAAATTCTGTTTGCAGAAAAATACCCTCTTCCCTGCACCTTTTCCAAACCCAGCAGAGTGCATAAAGAATCCAGGAGGGTTTGTGTTAGTTAAAGCAGCAGGGCTCATAGCAGCACATACGTAAGGACACGTCTGCAGTGGCTGGGCATTGCAGTGACATACCTGGGAGATGCAGCTCTTGGAATCAGGAGGAAGCAGAGATGTTTTAAGCCAGTTTAGCTCCCTCTCCCTCGCACTGTTTGGAGTCAGTGCAGCTGCACAGAGAGCATCAGCCAAATCTACAACAGCCCACCCTGCTTTCTGGTGGACAGAAGACCTCACGTGGAACCTGAGTGCTGCAAACTTGAGGTGTCCCCACAAGGTCCCCTATTTCAGCACATCCAAAAGGCATCCAAACTTCATCAACCACCAACAGAGATCTTGCCCCTTCACATTTCGGCTGCAGGGAGCTGCAGTGACTCAGCCTTGGGTGGAGGGGGGAGATCCTCCACCCAGATTGCCAGCTGAAGCTTGCCACTGGGTTATCTTGTGGTCTTAGGCAATGTCTTAACTTCTGCTTCTGGAAGACCTCGGGGTTAAACTCCTAAAGGAAAAGCACAGCCCATCACCATGATATACTAGTGGCTGACTGGTACCTCTGGAAGTCATGTGTGTACCAGGACCCCGAGATGCACCCCGTGTGTGTGTTAACTGAGGTTTTACATTTGATACATGAAGAGGCATTCAATGCTGATGAATAATGCTGACTATGGGAATATTCTCACTGCACTCAGCGGGGCCATTCATATGTGTGTAATGGCAACTTCCCAGTATATGTGAAAATTCGCATTTATTCACCATTGAATTTGCATAACACTCTCCATAAAAGTCAACATTTTAAGGCTCTTAGAGCATTCTTAGCAGGACAACTCTGAATCAGATTCTCGTTGACCAGGACAGTCTGGGCTGTAGGTCCCTGGCGGTGGTGTCTGTCTCTCCAACAAGTATGCCACCTCCGAGACTGGTTGCTGGTACCTTCAAAGGATGAGAAGTCAGCACCTCCTTTGGCTGGCAAGGCTTCTGCTCAACTGGGTGCTTCTCTTTCCCAGCAGAAAGGACTGTGCTCTGACTGTGCTCTCTGCCTTTGCCCTCGCCTGAGGGTGAGTTGTCTTTATTACAGTTACCCCGTGGGCAGAGGAAGTGATATTATATAAGAAATGGTTTTGCAACCCTCTTTCTACTAATCATTGCCACTCCTACCCTAATAACAGACAGATGCAATATACACGATTCATGTTTCTATTATTTTTCTGCTACGGTTTGCATGTGTTTTCCATTTAATTACAGTATATGAATTTCATATCTCTCATTTTTTCCCTTCTCGCATTCAAAGTTGAATTTGATATCTGTGATAGGTGGATAGGCCTGTGGTAAATCGTTTGATGCACTTTACACTCTTAGGTCTGAGTTCCCTGCAAATCTCTTAAGTGCTCTGAATATTTTCCAGTTTTGTTGGTGATGCAATAGTATCTGGGGGACTATTGTAGTTTCTGCACAAGACAGAAGAGCAGCTTGAGCACTTAAAGAAACTTCACTTAACAACAGTAACGGCACCAAAACGAGTCGTAACAGTTTGTAGTTGTCAGAAAACTCTTTGCACTGTTATAACTCCAAACCAATTGCAATGGACTTTGCAGGGGGAGAAAACTGAGGTGTGACGTTAAGAGATGACCAGGGTACTACCAACAGAGTAGTGGCAGTGCTGAAATAGAAACCAGATTTCTGTGACTGATCTACTCAATTTCAAGTGTGTCTCAAAATAATTCATGCTTGAAGAACTTGCAGTGTGCTACTCGTCGGGTTCTTTCTTTACCAACATGTTTCTTTACCAACCATTTTTGAATTTAGCACGTTGTAAAACTGGAGAAAGAAGATTTTAGTTTGAGATTTACATGAAAGAGGCCTGGACTGATCTACTCAATGGGAAGTGTGTCTCAAAATAATTCATGCTTGAAGAACTTGCAGTGTGCTACTCGTCGGGTTCTTTCTTTACCAACATGTTTCTTTACCAACCATTTTTGAATTTAGCACGTTGTAAAACTGGAGAAAGAAGATTTTAGTTTGAGATTTACATGAAATTTACCAAATTCATGCTTGAAGAACTTGCAGTGTGCTACTCGTCGGGTTCTTTCTTTACCAACATGTTTCTTTACCAACCATTTTTGAATTTAGCACGTTGTAAAACTGGAGAAAGAAGATTTTAGTTTGAGATTTACATGAAATTTACATAAAATAGAGAGGAACAGGATTTTCTGAGGGTCTTTACTAAATGTTTGTTCATACTGTATTTTAAACTGAATTATTGGAAATCTTACTAACAGTGGGCTCTGCCTCCTCTGTAACTTTCTGTGTATTTCAGAAAGAGCTGAATGATGCTGCCACTTACCAAGAAGAAAAAGCAGCGTAAGAGCATTGGTTTAAAGGAGATGTTTTGGATTTACACTGTCATCCTGAAAGCAGAGTTGTCCCCTGTCAATGAGAAGTATCACAGTCCCTCTCCCCAGGTAATATTCAAGTCTTATTTTTTTCTGAGTGCAGCATCTGACTGTAATGACTTCTACAGATTGATCCACTGCATAAATGACACGTTTTTAAAAAATCTGGGTGAATGCCTACTTAGATCATGCATAGCCCACTAAGGTTTTGAAGGCTTGATGTACTCTATTGAGTAAATAACTATAAATAAAACAGACTATTAAAAAATCTTTAAATGTACATTATGCCATCAAACTATGCTGTTTGGAAAGAGCTGTGGTGTTTGAGAAAAATTATACATGTTTTTAACAACTGTCCAAATACATATTTACACATACTTTAAGATGTACACAAAGCTATCTCCATGGCAACTCTTGGGGCCCAACAAGCTTTATTAATCATTCTGTGAATACAATATTTTTAGTAGCTTAAACACAATAAGTAGACGGGAGGCAGCTAATCATGGGGAGAAATGCTGATTTCAAGGGAGCAAGGACATGAAGATGTCTTAGAAGCTAAAGGTTGGACATGTAAAGTCACTTGCAACTTAATTCTCCCACAGCCAGTAGTAGCAAATGGAAAATATTGATATGGGATGTATGTAATATATCTGTGTGGTGAATAGATGGAGATTTGTAGATCATATAGACTTTTAGTGCCTGGTTGTTCAGCCAGGTGAATAAAGAGATGTTTCTTGTGCTGAGAATTCTGCCAGGTCAGTTCCAGCTGGAATTTGCACTAAGGCTGTTATCACTGAAGGTTTTTTTCGTTATTTCTATGTCATCGATGACCTGCGGATATTTTGGGATTCTAAATTCCCTAGACTCAGAGTATTAGAGGCATTCAGTGTCCTAATTCCTACCCACAAGGACCAAAACCTGTGGTCTTCTTCAGGCTTCATTGTTTAACATGGGCATAGTATGATACTTGAAAGACCAAATTTCTTCAGATAAGAAACTTCAGAGTAGGGACCTTGCTCTCCTACTTGCCTGTGATGTTATCGAGCAATAATCCTTGTTAAGTAAGGATTAATGTTCAAACATGATCAGGCTGGTGAAATGTCTTTTTGGCTGCAGAGGAGATCTGGCAGAGTCTCCCTCTGCCTGCTTTTGGATCGTTTTATAGACCATATTTACATAAAACCACTTTAGCTGGGAGTAGGGTGAGGGTTTGTGTATGTGATCACCAGCTTCTCCCACTGCCACTGAGGAACATGAGACACCGTCTCGGACTCAGATCTCGCCCTACAAAAGCATCTTTTAGTTGTTAAGCTGTGGAACCAAGTTCTCTGACTTTGTATCAGCTGAAAAGTTGTTTTGGATTTCACCAGCTTGTTTTATCACATGCTGGAGAGCTTGTGTGTTAAGAAGACTTATCTTAAGCAATCCTCTTAGTGTTCCTGTGAGGGGTGGTTATATTTTAAATACGGTAAGTCAATCTGTTGTCCATCTCTCATGGGCAACTTGATCAGGCCCCATGGGGCAAAGTTAATAGAATCTTGTAATATCTGAAAAGTCCCTTTACAAGCAGCTCCATTTACTTTTTGTTTGTGCTGCTCATTTGCTAATTCCCATCTCCTTTCGAAACTTTCGAGGTACTCCTCTGGCACTCAGATTTCGTTATCTGACTTGTTAGGAGTGAACATGGCCCTTAAGGACTCCTTTATTTTTGGACAGTTGTCAGTTTTACCAATTAAAAGAACGTCTTTGGATAGTTATCAGAAGCTGGAGCTGAAAACATGTTTGCAATTACTGATGACATAGCTGTTTCTATTTGCTGCTCTCTTTTTTAATTCCAAAAAGTGATATTTTTTTTGGCAGTAGATATAAGAAAATATGTCACTGTGTGTAATTACAAAATGCTGTTCGTTTCTGTCTTGTAACTGTGGGGGGTTAGTTGGTAGAATACATTTGGTTCGTTCTTGGCTCACTCAACTGCATGACACACATTTAGGTTTATTATTAATTATCATGTTAATATTCATTAACATGTTAATTTCCATGGGATCATATAATTCAGCATGCCTCCAAATTGATGTTCAAGTGTATGTGTAAGCATGAAAAAACCCACCACTGAATGATTTCCTAGCACTTTATACTAAGCCTTAAATAAAACCACGTTCCGTGTGTTTTCCTCCAGGAGACCTGGTTTTTTTCAACAGACTTTAACCCCACCATGATATTTGCTACAAAACAGGATTCATCCCCGTGAATGGGCTTGTGGAAAGCTGCTTCAAATGTTCCTTGTGCTTTCAACTAGATTCTAAATACAAATCCACAGCACCAGCTTTACTTTAATTTCCTAGGTGGCATCTGCCATCTCATCATAGCAATCTGACTGTACAGTGCACTGGAGAAACTGCATAATGTTTCTAGTGGCTTGGATTTTTCACTTGATGTATAACAAATATATGAATAATGGCTCTATGGGTATCTGTGAATTTTTCAGTAGATGGCAGGTTGTTTTGCAAGAGAAAATTCTACTAGAAACAGCAAGTTGAAAACAGCAAATCTGTGGGATAAGAGGTGAACCTCAATTTAAATGCCTGTTGCCCAGGGATTTGAAAGAAAAGGTTTGATACAAATACTTCAGGCTCAGCTTCCCGTAACCACAGACCATCCTTACCTGAAGCCTTGTGAAATCAGTGGGAATTTTCATGGTTTTTGAATGTATCAGACTTCTATGCCTGTGTCTGTATGAAAGAGAGAGGCCACGTAACACCTGAAATGCTCTATTTTTTCCAGAAAATAGGCCCATCCAACTCCAACCTGTCCATTCCTGAAAACACCTTTGGTTCTGAGGGGCTGCGTCTGCCGCAGTTTGCAGCCAGTTGAGTTCTTCTCTCTAATCCTGGTGAAGTTTTTTTTTACATAATACATTTACATTTTTTCAGATACATTCATTATCCAGTTCTGCTTCTCTTATCTCGGAGAACACGCAGCGTTTGGGGAGCAGCACGGGTGGCTTCAGCTCCTGGCTGGGTTCTCCCTCCAGAGCAGGCGCGGGGGCGATGTCCTGAGCCCAGGATGGGGTCACAGCACTCAAACTTTGATTGTAGGGTGAGAATAGCTCCCTGCCAAAGTCTCTGCAGAGCAATATATTTCAAGGTCAGGTACGCTCTGCAAACATCTCCAAACATGCGTGTAAATAAATTGTATGGGCTTAACTCTGCTGACATTGACGTTTTTCCCCAAGTAAATGCTGGGGCTACTGTGGAGAAAATCCCACTGCCAAAGAAGCCCCTCACCTGAGCAGGCTTAGAGCTATTCTTCTCAGCTGGGATTTAGTCATCTCGGTTCTAGGTGGCAGCATAGCCCTTCTCAAACTCTCTGAGTGACGTGGGGTGCACCTACCCTCTGTAATTAAGCGCCGAGATACCTGAGTTATTGGAGATGGGCTGGTTCTGCACCAGCCTGGTCAGAAAGCAGAGCTGGTAAAGCAGGGGAATGCTGCACCCACAGGTCCCTCCTGCTCCTGGGCTGTCAGCTGGTGTCCCTGCAAAGCTGTGGGGACACATCTGCTCGTTCAGAGGCACCTTCTTTATTTCTGCAGAAGCTGCTTATTTTTCTGTGCTTCAGGTTCACTTCCTAGGGTAGGACTCCTGCACTGGGTCTGTCTGTCTGATAATAGTATAAGCAGGTTCAGGCATCAAAGAGCCAAGCATCAGTGTATTGCCTGTGACAGCAAGCTCTGCTCTTGTAAGAGACACCAGCATGCTGCTACATCATCATCATCATTATTATTATTAATTATTATTTTAGCCAACAGGTTGTATTCAGAAGTCATGAGGCTTATTTTTTGTCTATCGGACCTATTTGAACAGAGCCATTTAGAAGTGTGAGGTCTAAATTACTATATCGATAATATCATGCTGGGAAGGATATTTTGAACTTCTTTTTAAGCAGAAATTAACATTTTATCTGAAAATAATAATGGGAAGAAAATTGTGTGGTCTGCCGAGGTATATCATTTAGACCTGATGATAGAATAATTGTTTTCCATCAAGCAAACCAAAGAAGAATCTGTAATAAAATTTTACAAGTTAGCTGCCACCAAGAATAAACTCAAGAGCACTATATGAAATGAATTGGGTGTTTTAACTGAATCTTCTCTCAGGACAATAACTCTAATGTAGAGCCAAGGTCTGAGGAGGTCACCTGCAGAAAACCCTCCTGGGGCATTTCAGAGGAGAAAGGAAATATTCTTCTCCCTGTCAGGTTCACTTCGTGTCCTAATATATCTGAGGATGTGCATTGAAAACATAATACACTGCCTCCATTCTGAATTGGGGTTTAGATAACAAGGGTCATTAAGAAATCTCTGAGGATGACAAACTTAACCCTGTGTGAACTTAAGGATCATATCCTGCTACTAATGGGAAGAGTGAGCCTGGTTGATTGTAATTGTGACTGAACTAAAATGTCACTTACCATTAGAATCAATTTAATTTTTTTTTTTAAAATACAGCTTTTCTCTAAAAACATATGTGAGAGATCATAACTGGCATCTATTGAACATAGGCTATAGTGATCTCTTCCAGTAGCACGTGAGGGAACATCTGGATTTCCATGTATTTCCAAATATTTGGAGACTGTGTTTGCAGGAGCGGGGTGCGGTAATTCGGTGGAGGATCCCAGATTAAAATACACGTTGAGCAATCTCTACGTTTGTCATCACAAGTGTGTTTCTAACTCCACAGCTTCTGCGGAGGCCCTTGAGGTAAAGCAGGGTGTATCACGACTCGTCCTGAGTACAAAGGATGGGGCGTGCTTTCCTGGTTGGGAATAATCACAGATCCTGCTGGGCTCTCAGCACCCTGCCGGCAGCGGGATGCTCTAGGGCAAGGTGCTCCAAACATGTTCTTGGGGATTCCCATGTTAGGTGTGTGCAATGTACGGTGCAGAGGGGTTGAAGTTGCCCTGCCAGTGATATTGGGAAAGATTCCTGACTCTTGGCTCTATTTACATCATCCACTGAGCATTCTCAGAGCTTTAGTTAGGTCTGGCTGTATCCAGCGTGGAGGCCACTTTAACTCCCCCTGTCCCAATCCCAGCACTCCATCCTGCAGGCATGCCTTTGAGCCTTGAGCCTCAGCTCATGGCTGTTTTTATAGCTCTATTAACTGGGATGTCATCAATTTCAACAAGTACAAATTACAATATTCAAATATCCAAGCAGAGCTTGCCAGAAGTCGGCAAGGAGGGGAATGATCCCATTCGTTGCTCTCCGGTCCTGCCGGGGCTCTTCACCTGGTTCCTCTGCCCTGTGTCTTGCATCAGGGAACCAGGTTGTCAAAGGTCTGATCTGCATTTTTTTTTGCTTCCTTGAACTCTTAAAAGTGGCTCGTAGGAGTGAAGGAGCTTGGCTAAGCATGGAGTTTTCAGTATATTGTGTTTACTTAAGGGGATTTAGGTACTTGCAGAAAACACACTGTAGATAGAGACGAACTACAGGGATTATGGGTGAATATTTTTTTAGCTCTACTTCTAACTCCGTTCAGTTCAGCTATTTGGCTTGATAAGCTGTGGATGTCTTTTGTTCATAGTGAAAAAAAAAAAAGATAGATCCCATGGGTATCTTTCATGGACCAGAATGATAGAAGGAGCTGCCTTTACTTTACAGCAGATTCAATTCTTTGTGCCTGTTTGTCAGTAGTGTCCATCTCTGAGCTGGTGTCAGGGTGCTGCCTACAACAAAGCCATTTCCTTTCTCCTGGGATCAGGCAGAATTTTCGTCTCATCATATTTTTTCCTGAGAAGCCTTTTCTGGTTTTTGATGGTTGGATGAACCGGCTCTATAGCTTTTATTATTTTTTTTTCCTTCTTTTTCTCTTGGTTTGTCCACTGGACATAATTATATTTATTTTTAGAGTGGTCCAGGTAGTACCGAACTGAAGAGTGTCTTTGGGAGGCTAATAGACACATAATCACAAGGGAGGGACAAATTTGAGTCCCTGGGAGATGGGAAACCCTGCTTTCTGGAGGACTTGTGGTCTTGTGATGAAACAGACTCGTACTAATCCTCCTCTCAGCACAATAAATCAGAAGTGATTTCCTTGGGCTAAAAAGGGGCGGCAAAGAGATAAAACTAGTGACAGGAGAATCATCGCCCTTCTCTCTTAAGAGCAGGCAGTTGGTTGAATTCCTTTGCTCCTCAGGTAGCATTGAATGTCTTGCAAGTGATCATTCCGTCTGTGGGGAGCGGGATACCATCCGGATGCTGAAGTGCTGTTTCTTCCTCCCTGTCACCCTGCTTTGACTCACCTTCGCTGCCAAAGTGGTTGTTCACCACTCTTCATTTGTAACTCAAGTCTATCCCCACACGCATTTGCAACTGAGATTTGTAAGAGACAATTTTATGCTTGAAAAGGGAGAATTGCTTTACAACTCTACCTGTTGTCTGTGCAAGTGCTTGACATCCTCGCAAGAATTCCTTTCACTCGGTGCCTCCGGTTCTCTTTGTCAGTAAGAAACAGACCATGTATAGTTCTAAGTGCTGAAAATCAAATGCTGACGTGATATATTAGCTCCCTTTCCCCCCCTCAGTGTTCTAAATATGGCTCTACTTTGAAATTAAGTGCACTACAGAATATTCGGTTGCAGCATATTGCTGGCATACAGTTTCTAAATTGTTAGTGTTTGGCAGCCCTTGGTTTTTAAATTCCTACTGATCACAAGTAGCTGGCACTAATCAGCTCCAATAGAGTTATGGTACTGTGTACCTTCTTAAATGGCTGGAGTGCAGATATACATCTAAAACCCCCATATATAATAGCCACATGCCAAAAACACTTTACTCTGAGCAGGGTTTTTTATTTTACTTTTTACTTCTCTCACATTTTACATCTGGTTCAACAGTTCTGAGGGAAACTAAATCTGATGTGATAGCAGGAGATCTATATCACACATCTCAAAACCTGCCAGGAATGCAATTTAAATATAGTTTTGGACAGAGTAAAAAAGTATTATTGGTATCAGATGTCTGGGCAGCGAGTAGTTGAGCTCCGTCTCTACTTGATTTTTTTCGTACAGAAGGAAATCATAAGGTGAAATCCTGTTTCTGCTAAAACCAGTGAGAGCTTTGCTGGTGATTTCACTCATCAGGGTTTCACCTTGCAGCTGGAAAGCAGCTGCCAAGTTCAAGCAAAGCTGTATCTCCTGAGCGGCAAAGGCAGACCTGAACGTGGCCTTTTGCAGAGGTGAGCAGGGTTAGGTCTGGTTTTTCGGTGAGGACAACTCTCTCCTGTACCATGTCACAAACTTCAGAGAGATCTTCTCCAGTACTGGGATTCACCAACATTTTGGGCAGGGAAGGCTGGTTCTGGTGTACGTCACTTTATTCCAGTTTGTTTTCACGGAGCAAGTGTAGAAATATCTGAAGATAATCTGGTTTTATGCCTTAGTCATCTGAGAGTGCAAATACCACCTGAACTGAGCTTCTGAGCTTTGTGGGAGTCATTTGTCAGTAATGGAGAGAAAGGCGACCCGCTAATTGTGTCTGGCACTAATTAGCACCTCCTACGTCCTCTGCGCATGGCAGTGGCTTTAGTGCTTGGAAATGAGATAGCCTACGCATTCAAGAAGTATAATTTTAAGACTGGGTCTTAAAATCTGTGCTGGGTAGGTAAGAGATGTCATTGTGCAGAGTTGGGGGCTGTCTGAACAGACAAACCAAGATTCACCTTGTTATTAGGATCATAATTGTTGTTATTTTATCACAAACGAAGGACAGGGGCTCCGGCGCGACGGGCTCCGTAAAAAGACGAGCTTCAGCTCTTGCTTTGAAGCACACGACGTTATTGTCTCATTACTTCTGATCATAATCCAGCAGCAAAAGAAATCAAAAGCTGTCTCTGACTTCAGCGAGAGCTGAGGGCACGGGGAAGTTCTCAGGGAAAGCTGGTGTGTTGTCAGGATCAGGCCCGTAATGTGTAACTCCAGCCTAGAAAACTCATTTCCTTTGAAGCTCAGTTGAGTGTTACTACTACACATCAGCATGTTGCACCACACAGAGTATATCAAATTTGATGTCATTTTTTTTTTCTTCCTTTTTCCCTGGGAACCTGTAAATATCCTTTGGTAGCGAAACCAGAGAGGAATAAATTCTCCTCGATGTATTTACAAATGTGAGAAGCTTTTCAAGTTGTATTTGCAATTCTCTTTCTTGCAATGACCTCTATTTTCATAATCCTTCATGGAATATCATGGTTTAAAGAGCTTTCTCTCCCTGCTGTTTTTGTTAAAAGGTTTTTGGTGTGATATTTGGAAAGTCAAATTCTGCATTTAAATGTTGTGTTTTCACAGATACAAATGAAAGAGGCCATATTTATCTTTTTTTTTTTCCCTCTTTTCCCTTTTTCTGAGGACATCTAGCAATTCCACTCCTCTGCGTGTATTGTTAACTAAAGCGTGAGAGCGTACGGCGGCTTTAATGGTAAAGCAATTGTGATTACATCTTGCTTGTAATTACATTTATTTCCTCACGTATGTCCAAAACGGCAAGCGTTAGTTTGTCCTGTATAGACATGTGCTAATGGCAGGAAAATCATCTGGCAGCTCGACAGCGAGGAAAATAGCTCACAGTCGCTTAAAGTCTTTCATGTCATGGGCACTTGCAAAGGCTCCGAGCGCTCGGGTTTTCACCCTCATGCTTTTAAAATCGATTGCATTTTGAGAGAGGGGGAATTTGTTACGTGCTGTGGATTTGCATCTAAATAATGGAGATACGAAACGATAGGGACGGCGTGGTGTGGGGGTGCCATGGCAAATAGGAAAAGCCCAGTGATGCCACTCTACGGGGCTGATCGACAAATCGCCATGGGCCCCCCGCTCCGCCGGGCCTCGGGCCTGCAGAATCTGCAGCTCTTTATGGAAAAAAGGTGGAAAAATAAAGAAATAGAGAGTCCCTTGTTAAGGGGCGGATGCCGAGACTCACTTGTATCCCTTACACAGTCCCGTTGATTTAATTGTCTCTATGTGCAGGACAGTGCAATTCGGAGACCCACGGGGTCAGGGCTTGTTCCTGTTGCCAGGCCCCGTGTTTTGGCACAAGGTGGCCACAGCAGGAAGAATTCTTCTTTGCTTTTCAACAAAAGTCTGGCTAGAAATTTTACAGACTGATTTAGGGCAAAGCCGGAATCACATGCTATTCTCAGTGGGGAAAAAAAAAAAAGAAAAAAGTTTCTTATTTGAAATGCTATGTGTAGTTTTGAGTTTTGTTTTTCATTTCAACCAGAAAGTTTGCAAAGGTCTTCAAAAGCTGTATGTAACGTTCAAGCGAGCAGTGGCTGTGGTAGATCCCAAACACTGGCTGGGAAGAGTGAGCATTTTTCACTGTTCATATAGGCCAAAAACTAGGCTAATTTACAGCCAAATCAGAAATTAGAGGTACATTTGTGTTGTCAGTCTGGTCTGCTTGCCTTCCTCTGCTGTGGCTATCGAGAATCTCAACCGCTTCCCTGTTTTCTCCATTGGAACAAGCGAGTCCCCAGCCAGAATGAGAGAGCTCTCGGAGGACGTGCCTTGATCCCGTGTTAGATCTTTCCCAGATTTGTGGGCACACGCAAGACGTTCGGTTGCCAGTATTCATGGTCTCTGAGCACACAAATTCTGGCAGCAGCTGCAGAGATCATTACTGAAAATTTACTCGTGAGTAGGTAAATGCATGAACAAATGTTAATCTGCACACCCAATCCGGCAACTAATTGCGCCGTCCTGCAAATGTGTCCAATTTGATATTTTTCTTGCTTAGCTAGAGAGATGCTGCATCAGTCCTGATGATGAGATGGACGGACAGTGGCAAGCGTTAGTTTGTCCTGTATAGACATGTGCTAATGGCAGGAAAATCATCTGGCAGCTCGACAGCGAGGAAAATAGCTCACAGTCGCTTAAAGTCTTTCATGTCATGGGCACTTGCAAAGGCTCCGAGCGCTCGGGTTTTCGCCCTCATGCTTTTAAAATCGATTGCATTTTGAGAGAGGGGGAATTTGTTACGTGCTGTGGATTTGCATCTAAATAATGGAGATACGAAACGATAGGGACGGCGTGGTGTGGGGGTGCCATGGCAAATAGGAAAAGCCCAGTGATGCCACTCTACGGGGCTGATCGACAAATCGCCATGGGCCCCCCGCTCCGCCGGGCCTCGGGCCTGCAGAATCTGCAGCTCTTTATGGAAAAAAGGTGGAAAAATAAAGAAATAGAGAGTCCCTTGTTAAGGGGCGGATGCCGAGACTCACTTGTATCCCTTACACAGTCCCGTTGATTTAATTGTCTCTATGTGCAGGACAGTGCAATTCGGAGACCCACGGGGTCAGGGCTTGTTCCTGTTGCCAGGCCCCGTGTTTTGGCACAAGGTGGCCACAGCAGGAAGAATTCTTCTTTGCTTTTCAACAAAAGTCTGGCTAGAAATTTTACAGACTGATTTAGGGCAAAGCCGGAATCACATGCTATTCTCAGTGGGGAAAAAAAAAAAAGAAAAAAGTTTCTTATTTGAAATGCTATGTGTAGTTTTGAGTTTTGTTTTTCATTTCAACCAGAAAGTTTGCAAAGGTCTTCAAAAGCTGTATGTAACGTTCAAGCGAGCAGTGGCTGTGGTAGATCCCAAACACTGGCTGGGAAGAGTGAGCATTTTTCACTGTTCATATAGGCCAAAAACTAGGCTAATTTACAGCCAAATCAGAAATTAGAGGTACATTTGTGTTGTCAGTCTGGTCTGCTTGCCTTCCTCTGCTGTGGCTATCGAGAATCTCAACCGCTTCCCTGTTTTCTCCATTGGAACAAGCGAGTCCCCAGCCAGAATGAGAGAGCTCTCGGAGGACGTGCCTTGATCCCGTGTTAGATCTTTCCCAGATTTGTGGGCACACGCAAGACGTTCGGTTGCCAGTATTCATGGTCTCTGAGCACACAAATTCTGGCAGCAGCTGCAGAGATCATTACTGAAAATTTACTCGTGAGTAGGTAAATGCATGAACAAATGTTAATCTGCACACCCAATCCGGCAACTAATTGCGCCGTCCTGCAAATGTGTCCAATTTGATATTTTTCTTGCTTAGCTAGAGAGATGCTGCATCAGTCCTGATGATGAGATGGACAGACAGATGGACAGACAGAGCTGGGCTGGTATAGATACACCTGGCCTCGTCGATGGGGGCCATCACTGAGTTACAGATCCCAGCTGAGGAATCAGCCCAGTGCTTTTTTGCTGAGTAATTAAGCTGGGCAGCCAGAGTAGCCAAACAAACGCTCACACGAAGCTGGTTCTGCCCTCCAGGCAGCACGGACAAAGAAACAGCAAAATAATCATAGTTGTTGTTTACTGGGTATGTTGCTGCTGCCTGCCAGGGTAAGGCGTTTTCTAGTTTTCTTGGGGCAATAAAGCTCCCAGTGAAGGCTGGGCACACTCCTCCCGGCGCGGTTCGGGTCGTCTTTGTAGATGTCCCTCAGCCTTTAGCTGCTCGCACTATGGGCAGTCATTAAATCTTTTAAAATGGAATTTGTGAGGGTAGCCGAGAGCCACCGCAGGACTGAAAGCCAGAGGGTTTTTTTTTGTTTAGTTTTGGTTTTGGCTACTTTGTAGCTTTATTGTGTTTATTGTTCCCTGTCTCTCAAACCTCCCATTGAGCTGAAAACTTTCAATAGCAAGAGCACAACTATCCTTATAGCTACTAAATATCTTTTTCCTCCCAGAGAAAGAGCCTAAGCTTTCTCCTCCAAGCGTTATAAGCAATGGTAGGATTATTATTTGCCATGGCAATAGGAGGAGGAGGCAACAGAGGAATTACTGTGGATAGAAAGAGAAAATAAAGGTGCACGATCTGTGTTATGCTACAGAAATGAGGCTTGTCTTCTGGCTAGAACCGAGGTCAAATTGCAACATCTGAGCACTGGGTGAGGAAAAGCAGAAGGTTGGACTGGAGTTTTGGTCTGTTCCCTGTGACAGAATTTAGGGAGTGCTGAGAAATCTGGCTTTAGATCTACTTCTGGATTTGTATGCTGTCTCTCTAAGAGTTATGTTAGCTTTTTCCATTCTGCCATCTGAAAATGCTAATATTTAGGGGATTTTTTTTTTTTTTTCCATAAAACCAGCAACAACATGGAAAATATTAACGGGAAACATTTTAGATGCTACAGGAAATTACAGCTGTGAAGAGTGTTTCATATTGTATTAGCAGAAGATTGAATGAGGCTTCTTCCCATCCAAACTTTTAAACCTGTGAAGAGGAGGAATGTCTCTGACTCTGAGTACCTCCTCCTAAGCTCTATGAAATCTGTAAAGAACAGATTTTTTGGTCTTTCATAGGATCCTGCTTTCCCAAATGGAGCATGGTCTGTCCCTCACGCCAGGAAGGGCAGCTGGTATCTCAGAGCTACTCTGGTGGGACAAGTGGGCTTCAGAGCCACCCAGGGCTCCAGCTCACCAGCAGCCTAGACCTGGCAAGTTCAGAGTGAACAGTCGGGTGAGGGAAGCTCTGCTGAACTTTGTTTTCTTAGCTAGCTAGAATAAGTCTAGTCTGGTTATTTCAATATTAAATGTGCAGTTTCATAATTTACATCCCTCGAGCACTGTTGTGACTCACATGGGGTGACTGGTTCACTCTCAGATCCTGCTCATGTTCCTACACATGCGGTTTATTTTCTGACTTGGTTGACCCAGAGAGAACATTGCTGCTGGATGAGCCTTTTTATGAGAAGACGACGTGCTCACTTCATCCTGTTCAGAAATCTCCCTAGACTTAATGCAAAGAAATAGTAACAAAAACCCCAAAATAAATCAGGTTATCTTGAGAAAAATCCTCCGCTTTGGAAAATGCATAAAATCAGAGATACCCTCTGCTGCTGGTGTGCCTGGGCTCATGCCTGTGTGAATGGGGGGAGTCGTTTGCAGGCTCCTACTGGTCACTGCCCTGGAGAAGTCTCTGCTGGCAGTGTGGGGACTGTGTGTCCTTCTCGTGGGGATCACCCTCCCTCCCTGTCTATCCACGTCCCACACCCACAGGATGGCATCCATCCTGCGTGTGCTCGCATCCACAGAACTGCTGCGCTCTGCAGTCTGCCAGGGGCCGATAGAGCTCATCTGCCTCAAACTAACAAATCCCCCTGTGCTCGGAAATAAAACAAACCTCCAAAGGGGGAAAGGTTCCCTCTTCTGAGATGCTCAGATGCTATAATATGGTTTCTTTTGAGCTGTATTCTGTTGGGCAGAGAGCTATTGATGTGGTCCCCGTTGTCACTTAGGTATTTGGTCTATTCATTATTTTCGTTTATATTGTTTATGTAAAGCACCTAGAGGCCTGTGATAAGCAAATTTCACCGAATAAAATAAGCCAACTTTAGTAGGTCAATTAGCATTCTCCAAAGATCATGCATTTTAGCAGGGAGTTTTGCAGTTTACCGCTGTTGTTTAAGGAGAAAATGGAAAGTAGAGCCCTCCCCTCTTGTACAGTGTCAAATACCTACTCTAAATTAGAATGTTACTTATTCTTACTGAAACTGGGAATTCGTTGTAGGAGCTGAGTAATCACAATGCCATGCTCTGATTTCATTTCTGGAGATCCTCCAATGAAAACAGCCCGTTTTTACCTACTGGGAAGAAATAGGCAAATACAGTCATGTCTCTAATATGTGTACACAGTATATCAGCGCTTTCCAGGTTGCTTGCTAAATGCAGCTTAAGAACGTTCTAAGATACAGACGGGGAGATTTGTAATGAGACCTATCCAGGGTATTTCTAGTGTCCGCTGTTTGCTTTATAGTTGTAAAATCAATAAAACTCAGGTGTACCAAGGAATATAGCTCAGTAATACAGCCGTGCAGGCTGATGGAAGCTGTCCTGATGGTGAATTTATTTTAGATTTAAACATTATGAGTTTTCTTTTTTCCCTACTTACACAACTTCTAGCTGTTTTATTGTCCCCTTCCCTTCCCTTGGTTGTCCTCGTTAAGGAGTCCTTTGAGACGCTGTTTTCTTCTGCTTAAATTTTCTTCAGTTCTTTCATGATGACTCTCTGCATGAAGCTCTTTCCTCATTCTAAGTATCTTTTGACTATGATTTTTTCACTACATAAAGGCATTTCATTAGGTAATGCTGCCTCGTAGAGATAATACAACATATATATTTTGTGTGCCGTGCTAAGATTGTGTCTTTCATCTCAGTTTACTAAGGTTAAGCTGCCTAAAGTTGGGTATTTACCTTTATAACTCCTCATCTGAGTATGTGATCTTATTTTACTCACAATTCCACTGACTTCTTGTTCCTGACTGTGGGAGCCTGTTGGTGTGTTTCTGGTTTGCTAATTTAGGCTTAATCTTCCCATCGTACTCGGCCAGACCAAGACATTTGAGCTGTCTGTCATCATAGTCTGCCTCAGGTCCCTTCTTCCCATAGGCTGTATTTATGATGCTGACCTTCCTAGAAATCAGCCTCAAAAACTTGATTTTATTTTTGTTTTGGCTACATTTGTTCTGGTCAAAGGGCACAGAAGAGGTGTGTGAGTGGGAGAGAAGAACAGGGAGCAGTGAGGATCGCTGCTTTCTGGACTCCTGGATTCAAGATCCTGGGTTGGAGCGTGGGAGGAACCGTGGTGGGGTACGGTCACGTTTGTGTGCTGGAGCTGAGGACTTTAGAGTCCAGAGTCACTGGAGGTTTGCCTGAGAGGTTTTGGGGTCAGTGGCCACTGGGTCTGCGTGTCTTAACTCTGGCACTGCGGAGATGAACAGTGGTCCTGGGGCCTTCAGCCCGGGTCCTGAAAGGTATTTAGGTTTCTGACTGCAATTGATTTTGGTGTCTCCAGTGACGATGCAAACATGAATTATTAATGAATCAGTGAAATTAGCACAGCTCTTGTTGGTCAGAGTAGAAAAACAAGCTGGAGGAAGGAAAGCCACTCTTTTAAAGGTGTCCAGAATGACTATATTAATTCAGCAATGTGAAATATTAGTTTTTCCAAGAAATAAGTGACATAAATACCTAAAGAAGTTCTTGCTCAGGCAAAACCACTTGATTATTTTCCCTTGGTTGCTGATGCCGTTCATCAGCCTCTATTTCTCTAAACCAGAACTTTTCCATTACAGTCATGGATATTTTTTGCTTCCTACCTCATTTGTTCACCAGTCATGCAAAAGGCATCGTATACTACACTGCAGTCCCAATATTCTATCTCTAGCGAGAATATATCAATTATTTTGATTTGTGATCACTTTAGACTGAAAGCTTGTCCTTTGCTCGTACCACAGAAATCATCCTTAAAGATACTGCATGCTGCACGCGGGTTGGAAGGTCAACTTTGGTGGTGGTTTCAGAACTTAATGATTCTTATCTGCTGAGAACCAAACCGAGAAATTCAGATACATAACGACCAACTCCCGCCCAACATCGGCTCCATCCAGCTGCTAATACCTCATGGATAGACTTTTAATCCTGGAATGTAAAATACCCAACCCAAGTCAAAACAAAACTGAGAACCAACTACCACCCTAAATCTAGTGAGGTTTTATCTAATTTTTTTTTTCCTGGGATATAATAAATTAAACATAGTATGAAATGCAAAAAGGTTACATTGAGACATATAATATTTGAAGGTTTAATTCATTTTTCTAGTGTATAAGACACAAGGCTATTAAATTTTTAAAGCAGTGATCTCCTGAAGTCCCTACTTTATGAGGGCTTTCTTCATAAAGATAAATGGTTTCCTTGCCAAATCAAATGCAGATTTGAAACAAATTAAGTTAATGTTCAACGGTACAAGGTAGAATGGATGGGGGAACTGTTTTATTTTGCATTGTAATAACCATATACACCTAAATCAATAGCTGTGGAAAAAAAAAGGCAATAATATCACGTAACTGCAGGAAATGAAATATAGTGAGATGAAGGGGGGAGCGGGTTGCAGAATGAAAGGATTTGTATTGGAATAATGACATTTCATTAAAAAGGGAAGGAGTGCTATTGAATATAAGTCCATACCAGTAAATTCTATTTCTTATAATAACACTTGAGATGAGTTAAAGTTGCCCAAGTATTGTGATAAAGCATCTTACTGGATTCCTTTCTTATATTATGCTGTAATTTTATGTTAAAAGAAAAATTTGAAATGTTAAAGAGGCAGCGCATGTTTTCTGAAGTGCTTTCTATTTCTCCTAATGTTTCATTTAACTTGTTATATTATCCTGTGCTCCCGCAATCTGAGCAGGGGGAAGTTTATCAGTTTCATTCTTCTGTAAGCTCGTATTAAAGGAACAAAACAAAATGTGAGTCTGTCAGTGGTGAAAGGTATTGGATTGAGAGCGCGGGGGATTAAAGCCCTCTCTTTATCCGCAGCACGGGCTGGGGCTGGTGAGTAACAATGCGGGATGAGTCCGTCCTCCCTGCGGAACAGAGGATGGGATTCTCAGCTGGTGTAAATCAACAGCATTTAACACTACCCAACTGCAATCTTTTTCAACGTGTCTTAGAAGGAAACCCTGGTTCCCCTGGAGTCAGTGGCAAAAATCCCATTGATTTCAAGGAGATAGGGATTTTAACCTTCTTCTGTCTGTGTGTCACCTCTGAAGTCTCCCTGAAAGACTCACCGGGCAGAAAGGAAAATACTCCACGTGCTTTCCTTCAGTCCTTGCCCTCACTCACTTCATTCTTTTGAGATTGCCCACAAAGGGACCAGTCCCACTGGCTGGGCAACCGAGAGACACGTCTGACTGCTAGAAATTACAGTGAGACCATACCGTTCAAGTCCAGTGTCAGATCAAGAGGAGCTCATTAGAGGGACAAATTAATTTTGTTCTTTTGCATGAAGAGTCCCTGCTGAAACAGGAACTTGGGTGTCAGTGTGTGGGCATCTCAGTCAAACCTCTGCAGGTTATCATCTGGAAAATGGCTTGTAGTATTAAGAGGTGCATAGGATTGTAAAGGAAGTAAGATGGATAGTGTCATAATACCTTTTTATCAGTCATACAAACATTTTGGAACACAGATGTCAGACAGCTCTCTCAAAGCTTCTCTCCACCATCCCTCCTACAGTGTGTGCAGACTACACGAAATGGTTGTCATCCCTTTCAGCAGGTTTTGAACCTTGTCTTTTTTTACACAAAATGTCATAAAAATGCCATGGCAGCAGGGTCTATATGAGATAGCAGTAGAGCTGGACCCGTATTTATATATTAATGAAGAGAGATTTTGGAACTCACCTGTGGTTTACCAAGTTGTTCACTGCTGGGTACAGGTTAAAAAGAGGAGCCCATCATCATGAGAACATGGTGCCTCTTTGTATCATCCTCATGCCATAATATCAAGGTTTGTGATTCTTATGGTGTATTTCTGGCAATGCTTTGCTTAGATTTCCTGGACTAATTATGCAAAGTTACTGTGGTCAGGAACGTATGAAAATTCAGAGGACATTTGGATAAAACTTGTCTTATAATTTAGGGCCTTAGAAATCGTTGCATCTTATCTCCTCATCATAGAAGAGGCATTTTTGTGCAGAGCTTGTGAATTAAATTCTTTTGAGCAGCCACCTGAACAAGGTGTGCACAGTTAATGGACCAAACTTGTCTGTACACACACAGCTCTGCCTCATCGTGTCCCCAGTACAATTTGCATCCGTGCTTGTTCCTCCTTGTGCCCTGCACACCCAATGAGCCGTCCCTGTGTGTTAGGCCAGTGGGGAAATTGCTTTTAATTATTTTTATAGTCATAGCGAGCTATGTGCTTGACTTGTTGGTTCACTTGTTTTAGTAAGGATAGGTCAAGCTTTCTCAAGGAAATTTCAGATCTCATTCAGTTTGAAGAGACTCATCCCTAAGAGCACTCTAAAAAACGTACGTAACTGTACTTGAGGTCATCTCAATTCCTTAGACAGCTTCAAGTGGCATCCAAAGAGGAGCTCAGCTTTTCAGAACAGGTTGTTGTGAAGTCGGTACCCATCTGATATCTCTGTATTGCTCAACAGTCCAGGGTTCATCTGGATTCATACTGATGTACCTTACCTGAGCGTATCATGGGCCACACTTTTCATGCAAAAAGTACCTGTTTCAGGAACATTACCTATAGTCTCTCCTTTCCTAAATTCATCAGATGTCATGACTTTTGCCAAGGGACCATGAGTCATTACTCATGACATCTAAGGATTTGGCTGTCTCCCACTCAGGAAATGAGTGAAATGGGTGCTCAGTGGAATTAAATATTTTTTGTAAAAATAAAATGAAAAAAAAAAGGTAATCAAATACGTTTAGGCTCTCATGTAAAGTGCCACAGGGAGTTTTGTTTTAGAATATGTACAACTAACCAACCTCTGATTTGTGTATTGCTATCACATCTTCTGGTCTCTGTTTCTTTTGGATGGGACACCCGGGATGTGATCCTATCAAATTGCCTTTTAATTTTACTTCCCATGAAATTAATTATTGACAAGTCCTAGAACCTGAGCCGCTCTAACCAACTGTGCATGGATTTGTCGTGTACACTTAGCAGTAAAATTCGCAAGTCACACTGTACCATAAATTCTATAAGCCAGTTGGAGAACAGAAACAGTACTGCATGGTTTATCTGAATAATAAGCACAGTTTTAATGGTAAACATTCACTCTGAACTTTCCAAGAACATCTTGTAGCATAAAAAAATTTACTGCAGAAATTCTCAGATAGTGATTTTAGATAATGGTTAAATATAAGAATTTCACTGTGTTGCAAGAGCAGTAAAAAAAAAGATGAAATGTATTGAATAAAGATTTTATTGTGAGTTATTTGCTCAGCTCTGTAGCACCATCAATTTTTTCTCCCTATATAAAAATAATGAAGTCAATAAATGCATTTAGGTGACCTCTGAGACTTACAAAAAGGATGTTATGAGATGGGTGAATACTGGATATAGTATTTCATTCAGATGCCGAACAGCTGTTGTGGCAGACAATGCTGGCATCCTATTTTTCACCGTTGATGCTGATGTAAACCAGGGTTAGATTGTGTATATGTTGTATTGTAGATATTCTGTCATATTGTGGGAAAGTGAAAAAGTCTTCTAGCCTGTCAACCCTTCCGTCCCACCTCTTTGCTCAACTTTCTAAAGTGTAATTAGGGATAATAAGTCGGGAAGCTTGGTGACCAGTATGAGAGCCTGCCTACAGATTTGCCCACCCGTTGCCAACAACCAGGCTGGTGGCTGAATTTGGCTGCAGCATCTTTCAGAAACCCATTGGGCCATATTGTTGTCCTGATGATTTCAACGGGCGTGCGACGGAGGTGTAAATGGATACCTGTTTATTTTTCCCTGGAAATGTAGATTTTATTCAAAAGCATTTGCGAACATCTGGATTCTATCCTGACCCTGTCACTGCGGGCTGTTAATTGTTCCATCTCTTTTCCAAATGAACGATCCCAGCTTGCTGCACATCATGTCAGAGACCAGGAAAGATTTGTTGTGGCACTGAATTGCTGGTGTATATTCCAGAAAGTCTCCCAGGAATCACAGAACGGGAGGGGATGATGCTTTGTGCTTTCCTTAGGTGTGTGGTGCTCCTGTGAGGTTTCTGCCTTGCTGTTGTCATCAGTGCTAAGTGATCTCAGCAACTGGAAAAATATTTTTCGAGGAAATATACAAAATCAGCATGTTAATTCTCATGCACATTTAATATTTATAGCGATTGTGCATTTTTCCTTTGCAGGATGATGAAAACCAGAGGAATTCCGCGTTAGCATTAACAATAAGATATGAATTTTGTGGTAGCTTTTCTATATATTTTCTCTGAGTTCAGTATTTATTTTCTTTTCAGTTGGACAGCTATTCAAAAGGAGGTACACACCTTGTCAATTACTGAATGACCTCCTTTGTAAATTGACTGAGAGTGTGTGATTTGCCCTGGAGCATCTTTTTTAAGTAATTAGTGTAAATCGGTCAATAGATCTGTGTTAGCAACACCTTAAAAATTGCAGTAGTTTGGAAAATGTTGCACACTATTATGTTATCTCTTTTAAGTGCCATTGGTTTTAAAATGTGAGAAAATTATCCATTTTTAAAATTAGATGAGTAGTACTTTGATTATACGGCTTTTGGTTTAGAGGGCTTTATGCGTTTGTTTGGTAAATGGTTGAAACTGAAACTATATCCCCATATTCACACTGAAAATAGGGATATAGGAGGAACCTTTTGACTTGCATATGTGTGAGCTCTTCCGAAACAAACTTGCCCATGCTCTGGGATGGAGGGAGGGAGGGAGGGATGCTGGTTGTAGGCAAGGGGTTGAGCTGAACGGGGTGTTTGCTACAGAGGGAGTTTGCTTGGGGGTGATGGGTTAATTAGTCAAAAGAGCAATTTGAATGTCCGTTTCAGCACGTCAGTGAGTCCCTCGTGGCTGTCACACTCCAGCAGATGTCTGAGCTTCTTGGGTGCATCTTTCATCTTCAGTGCATAGATGCTTTTTTCCCCCAACCAGCTCTTTGCCCCTCACTGGGTTCTCACACATAGAGTCCGGCCATGTTTTTTTCTTTAAGGGAGGGGGATATAATTTCAGTCTCTGCCTTTTTGTCAGATTTTGTGGTTCTGCAACTCCGTGTTTCTGTTTTGTTTTCAAAGTAAGTCTGCCCTTCAAAACTGTGGGGAGAGTGACTCCAGTGAGGCTGAGTGCCATGAGGAGTGCTCTCTGAAGTACATTGAGGAGCCTTCACCCCTTCATATTCATATACTAGAGTCTTCTTATTTTGTTATTGTATGAATAATTTAAAGTTTTTTTGAGTAGTTTAGAAATTTTAATCAAAACTGAAAATAGTCTTAGACCCCGAAGAGCTACCAGCTTCGAAATTGCTGGCCACTGTTGGTCCATCACCCCCAAGATGAACCTTGCTTGTCTTTCTAGCTGTGCATGGAAAACAAGCTGTTTAGAGGGGGAAAAAAAAAGCCAGGGATTTTATTATTATCTTTTTTTAACAACTGTAATTAGGCAATCATATCAGCCCTTTAAATGAATACAGCTTGCATGTACATTTTACCATGCGCTTCTGGTGTTTGTTGAACTTTATTCCTTTTTTCACCCCATCTTAATAGAATAGAAACTCCTCAGCAGGCTTGGGGGATGTCCCAGGGCTGGCGAGATGCCCGACGCTGCCACCCGCCCGGGAGAAGCGGGTTTAAACTGCAAAGCCAACCATTTAGAAAGATGCATTGTTTTGCCCACCCCCAGATCAGAATCTTTTAAAGCAATTAAAGCTTAATTGTGATCAGAAACCGTGGATGTTCGTCTCGGGCCGCGGCGGTATAAAGTTCAGCTTTCCCTGGAGTCAGAGATGAGGCTGGTTTTTCAGAAGAGCTCAGCGTGCACCAACTCTTGTTGAGAACAACAGGGGTGCTTCTCGGGATTGAATGCCTTTGAAAATCTGATGGTGTCACTTTATTTATTTATGTAGATTTGTGTATGCACAAATATATACAACATGCCCAGAAACAAGCACGCACACATACACGACAGCTCTAGGGTCTGGATTTTCAAAGGAGCCTAGGAGAATTCAGTGAGAGATGGGTGCCTAATTAAAATTCATATCCTTCCTGCCTTTGGCATAACTTAAACCTACAGCTAAATTAATACCAAAACATGACTAAAAGGCAGCAGGATAATTCAGTAAAACCCACAAGAAGCAAGCCAGGCAAATTAGCCTTCCTTTCACCAGCCTTACATTTTCCCTTTTCTTATTTTCGGAGATAGAAAGAAAATGACAAATGAATGCCAAACCCTTTTAAAATACTGCCCTTAGGTGGGATGCTTTAGATTGTCCGGGGTCAGGACCTATCTCTGGTTATATGTTTGTATAGACAGCAAAAGGGGTCTGATTTTTGTTGAGACTTTGCTGTGCTGTCGCTCCCGTGTACGAGAAGCAGCGGCAGGTCCCAGAGCACTGTGGGGTACGTGTAAGATCACACTGTAAGCTGTAAAATCCTGGCAGAAACAGTGCATCTTCCCCCTTCGAACAAACAAATACACAAACCCCTTGGTTTAGGATTCCCCAGCATCTTGTTGTTTATCTACATGTACAAAAAGAAAATCCTGCATCCCGGAAGGTGGTTTACCAAAGCGGTAGTTTTTATGACAGAATACGATAGGGTTTACGTTCCAGCCTTGGTCCCAGGAGGGAGGAGGGCACCCCAGTTCAGTGTCTCACCTCTCTGCTTTGCCTGATGCATATACTCGAGACAGCCCACCGGAGTACAAACCAGAATACATTCATAGGAAAGGCTTTTACACCACTGTGAATCTTTGCTGCCCGGGATATATCCTCAACAGGTAGTTTGGAGAAAGTATAGAAGATGATAATTTCTGGTCTCTCAAGAGCCAAGTTAGTTTGCAAACCCAGAACAGAATTGCTTCTCCAGCCACTGAATTGTCAAAGAAAGTGGCTGCAAATACATTTTGCAAGAGATGTGATCTCTTTCTTTCAGTTTTCCCTAGAAAAAAGCTTGGAGGATTGGGTCTCTGTGGAATGTAGGAGAGGATTTTTAATTCATGTGTCCTGCTCAGATCTAGTGAGAAACCAGTAGGGAATGAGTCCTCCCAAGCTGGTGCTGGGATACGTGCGTAGACAGGAATCGTGGTGTGGGGTGACACGTGTGGGGTGTGAGTTTGGTACCTCTGGCCAGATGGATGGGAGACCTGGAAGGGATGGGAGCCTGACCCACAGTTTTGTGCTTTTCCTCACGGGTTCTGCTTGAGCCATTACTGAGCCCTGACGGAGAGCAGGTCGAAACCGTTAGGGCCAAATGTTTTTGTCCTCATTTGTCAGTGTCAGTCTGTGCTTTTCTCTGTGAGCTGCTTTATAGACTTAGAAAGAACGAATCCCAGCCCACGTTGTTTTCCAGAACTGGCCAGGTTTGCTGCAGTTCTCTCACTCCTGCTTTTGGATGGTACTGACAGTGGAGAATGGATTTTTAATTAAAGGGAAAAAAGGTATTAACAAATACCTTACATCAAAGCAACTGGTCTCTAACCTAACTAGCCCGGGATGCTTGCCCCTGCCAGGCTCCTGGACAAACACACTTCACCACTGTGATCTTAAGAGGCTGAAGTATCTTTCAGACAAGCTCATTCCTTAGACTTAATTAAAACCTAGTTCGCTCCTTTATTCAATTTATGAGGCCTAGCCAGTAGGATTAAGCGATTACAGGCAAAAAGCCCCATTTGTGAAACACTCATAAGCTCAAGCTGCTAGACTGCTCAGTTGTACTCCATTAAATTAATAAGGAATGAATAGACTGATCCATTATGAATAAAGCTGTGGGGAGCCTCAGCATTGCCTCAGACTCTCTGCTCACTCCTTAGAGAACATTTGTGCAAAATGATTATGTTCATATTCATTCAATTGGAATTCTATAAAAGTGGAATGCATAAATTACTCTAAAGATGGGGAGTTTATCTTAAACATTAACTATGTGTGTGAATTAATAAGACTATTATAAAACCATTAGCATTCAGTGTATTTACCTACGTATGCTGCATACCTAAACTAAATTCAACAATTGTGCCTAATTACTATTCTTGTTGTGTGATCAAGCTGTGGTTCATTTTCCCTTGTTGTCATAATATTTATGAATTACAGTTTTTTCCTGTTAAAACTTCTGAATCCACTTTCCCACTCCCCCCCAGCTTTACATTTGCTCTTGTAGTTCTTCAAAATATAATAAAATACTGGTCAATTAACATATTGGGAAGTGAAAGATCAACAGATGCTTACAATTAAGTTAAAATATAACATCAGCTGGCACCTGTGAGCATACCTGACCAAACCTTTGTCTTTTATAGAGGATTAGAAGAGGCAGTGACTGCTGGGGCAGTCTTCTCTGAATCTTCTGCTGTTCTGTGGGACCCAGCAGAATCCCAGATGTGAAATACAGAGGGGTGCAGGAGTCACCCACCGGCCTTTGCCACGTTGTGAACACGCACAGTCTGCTTCTGGAAGAGCTCCAAGTGACTTGAAAGGTAAGAAAAAATACATAAAACAAACCCAAAAACTGAAATGGGTTCTTGATAAAAGTGGTTTGTAGAGGACATGGCAAACCAGGAGTTAAAATGGGCTAAGGCAGGTTAGTTGATAAGGTTAGGGAAGCAAGTGCTCCAGGAGTGAGCAGCAGGGGTGTGCTGCAGGATGAGAGAAGGGCTCAGCGCCCCGCTGCCAGGGCAGGCACTTTGAGCAGCAACTTCTCCTCCTGCCCTGCTTCTCCCTGTCTCTCCTTTGACACTTTCTGACGGAGCGACCAGAGCAGCAGACCCTGTGGGGCTATTGAGCTGATACGCCGGGGACTGGGCTGAAGCAAAAAAGACTGTGTTATTAGGACTGATTTGATGTGATCTCGGTGAAATGGCAAGGAGGGGGATCTAGGCAGGGTGTTATTTTCAGTGCTGTGCCTGAGCAGAGCGAGGAAGTTATGTGTTAACACAGGTTAGGTAGCACGTCTGACCTTCATTGTTCCCAGTGGAAACAGTGACAGTCTATTAGTCCTCCACAAGGGATATCACTGTCTCACAGCAGCTCTGAAAATCCCCCAGGACACTCCTGGAACAACAATAATTCAGCAAGAATTCACACAACGTTAGAGCTCTGTGAAATGTTTGCAACAAATCTTGCCTGGATGGAGAGGGGGATGTGGTAGGAAGGGGGAGAGGGAGGGTTTTGAACTCGGCTGCGTTTGAGAGGAGGCATTAACCTTTCAGGCAAGTCAGACCAGGTGGGAGTTTTGCAACAGGAAAATCTTGCTAATTCTCTTGAAATGAAATAGCCAAATAGATAAAAGAAGGTGGAAATTAGTTTTTTAGCTTAATCATACTTCTGAAGTAGAATATCAACCTCGAAATCTGAATTTTAAAGTGAAAGACAAAGAATTTAAACTATGAAACTCGTAGGGGCTAAAAGCCAAAGAAACCAATTTTCAGCTGAACTCTTATGAAATGGAGTGACAGAGTTTTAATACAGCTCATAGAAAGTAGTGGTTGAATCAAAGTACAATTGCCTTTCATACAAAAATAATGTTATGCATAGGTAAGTAAATCTGTAGATTTTGTCACACTGAGCGGCTGCTAAAGTCTTTTCATGTACTTTTAGAATAAAAGGGTAGGAGTAAAGAAACTCTTAGAACTGTTCTTCTCATCTTTTAAAAGGGTAGGAGTAAAGAAACTCTTAGAAATATCTTAGAACTGGTCTTCTCATCTTCGGTTACACCCTCCTTCCCAAGACATTATGTCTTTCAAATTTTCATGTGCCCCTTGGCCTTTAAGACTCTTGTGTGATGGTCCTGCAATGTAGCACAACCTGTCAGGGCTCCCAAAGGGAGGAGTGAGCCCTGTGCGTGGACATCCTCATCCAGGTGCCCTCGGAGGACTCCAGAATTCAGTAAAGATACCGCACGGGCGGTGGTCAGGGGTAACCTTCACTTGCTGGTTTGGAGATCTTTTGATTTGGAGTGGTATCTCAAGGCACAGAGTTACTCGATGTCATTAGGGCCCCTGGATGGCTTAATCCAGGCTTGATCGAAAGGATTAATAAATGAATTCTTGACTGAGCCTGCATGTGAAGTCTGTATTGGAGAAAGGCTTATTCTTTGGCCCAGCTCCAAGAGAAACTAATCATCATGAACTTCATGCAGATTTACGATTATTCTTTGTATGGAAAGGGTTAGGCCAGCACTCTCTGGCAGTAATGAAAAGCCTGCAGAAAAGGAGAAAGCCAAACATACACAGAACAAACATCGTGTATAGGTTCGTTTCCTTGAAATCCTTCCCTTGGATTTTCTACATTTGCACAGAAATCTGATGGAGGAGTACTATCATGTATTAAACCAGATAGAATCGTTATGCTCATCTCAGCTCCAGGAGACAGAAATATCATACAGTCTTATTTTTTTGAGGGAGATGGTATCACGAAATAAAGTGATAAGAAAGAAAGTTACCGTGATAGTATGAAATATGTCCACTGGCTGCCTTCAGCACAGTAATCTTTTATGTTCAAACTATTACTCAAAGTATGGATTACTGAAATGCTGTTCTTCTGCGACGCTCTCTTGGGTGATCTATGGAAGCCTGTAGAAGTCAGTGAAAGGAAATTCTATCATTTCTGGTTCTTCCTTTAAAAAAGAAAGGTGATAAAATAATATATCTATTAAATTTCAGTACACATATATACACGTATTGGAAATGCAGTACAATCGCAGGGGTTTTAAAAGGTGCTGCTTAATAATCTTGTTTCTAATAAACTTTTAGAATATGCAGAAAAAAATGAAAAACGACAACCTGGTCATCCAGGATTTTGGGCTTCCGCTTTTTTTTTTATTAAAAGCAGGTTGAAAAGAGTTTTGCAGTCTATTTCCAACACTGCATTTGCAGATATGCATGGATTTGTTAAGTTATCTCCTAATCATAGGGTTTTGTTAAACAAGGTTGTGAAACAGTCATTAACATGAAAACCAAAGCTCTGTCCCAGAGTTTCCCCTTGGTCTTGAGATAGCTTTCTGATTTTTCTTTCTAATGCTATTTTTTTTTTCCATTAAAACATGATTTTCCTGCCTCTTACATGAAATGAATGTAATGGGCAGGGACAGAGATAATACAGGGGCTGTAGAATTCTGTCATTTTCTAACGCAGCAGACCAGTGGTCTGTAAGATCCAGTATCTATCCCAAAAGAAGATTAAAATCCCTTGGCCAGCCAGGCAGTGCAAGAAGACAACAATTCCTCCGTGGCCCTGGCACGTGATTCGGGTACTTCTGGAACCACGGGGACTGTTAGTCCTCGTGACTTAAGCAAAATAGTCTAACTACAGATGTCACCGCTTTGGAGACTCCCCATTAGTTGGATCTCGTTGACGTGTGACAGGGTTTCTGAGCTCCATGATGTGCAGTGGGTGAGTGGGGACACTGGGCCAGGGGGGTGTCTCCCACCGGTGGGGCTGTGTGAAGGCTGAGCTCCTTTTCTGCACCGTGTGGTGAGGGTGAGCGTAGATCTCCTTCACTCTGAGTGCTTCCAGCCTGGCCTTGCCTTGGAGGCAAAATGGGGTGTGTGGTTAAAGCACAGCAACTGCTAATTTTACAGTCCTGCTGCTGATGTTACTCCAGCTTCCTGGAGGTGGTTCATGCTGGTGTGACCGTGCTGGGGGCACCAGGCAGCCCTTTTCTCCTGCAAAAGCCCTTTCCCCAGGGTTGATGTCTGATAGAGCGTTCTGTGTAATCCAGAATATCTGCAAGAGTGTTGAATAATAACTGGGGGGGGGGGGG